>NW_017729001.1:30400878-30408867 GCF_001723915.1 Gavialis gangeticus
CCCCCCCCCCCCCCACCTAAGTGTCAACTCGTAGCCCCACTGAGGTTTCTCCCAGGAGTTTTACTTACAGGTTTTAGGGTTCCCTAATAGTACTAAATAGTATTATTTTTAAAGATAAGCAAAAGGAACAGAGGACAATAGTCAACTCCAGTCCCCTGATCCTATTCACAGTACTGTTTCTCCACAGGCCACCCCGCTACTGAAAAGCAGGAAGCTAGTTTTATAGAACTCCCTACATTAATTCTGAGCTATACCAAGTCCTCAAAAAGTTCTAAACCATTTTATTAGACCTTCCTAGCTGCAAGGCTCAAACATCCAAACATTCATCTCCACCATGTAAGTGTATCCCAGTGTGCTTTTCTCTGGGGGCAGAGAGGTTCAGTCATACAAGGGCCTGAGAAAAGGCAACACAGTATGTACTCAGCAGTGGTATGTGGGTTTGGACTGAGGGACTTGAGAAGATAATGGAAGGACTTTTCTTTTTAAATGAAGGCAGAGCCTTTTTGTGAAGTTCTCCAGCTAGGACCATGACAAAAGCCTTCTCTACACTAAGTTTCTCTGAGAATGGTAGACTGGCGTGATTTTGCACTGCAAAATGTATTTTACCTTCCATTATAAATTATAATTATATAGTTATATATAGAATATAGAATTCTCATTATAAATTATATTATATATTAAATATATAAAATACAAATATAAAATAGGATGTGTAATAAACTAAAAGTAAACATTAAACATAAGATAAATCATCAAAGTCGAAACTGAAATAAAATGTTTCAGTTGACTTAAGATTTTTTTAATGTTGTTACAGAGGGTATTTAAAACATTCTGCTTTTCATTCCGAACAGTGAAACTCATTTTTAATGTCTCACAGAGCGCAGGCTCCAGTTCCCAACCAACTTGAAGGGAACAGCTGTGTAGAAGGAACTGTGGGGTGAAAGGAAGTCTGCTGGGATCAGAGAAGACAACCTGATTCTTCATGGGACGCCAGTGTTTAGCACCACAAAGCTCTCCTTTATCACAGAGCAGATTAAACCTAACACACAGAGTGAAGAAAGCAAATTAAATATAACACTAGTTGTTGTAACTGGTTCCTGGCAATGTAGACAGCTTTCTTTCCTCCTGAGACTTCCTGCATAGTTTCATAGTTTCATAGATTTAGGATCGGAAGGGACCTAGTAGATCTTCTGGCCCGACCCCCCGCCAGGGCGGGAGAACAACAAAACCCCAAAACAAAAACGGGACTCAAATGAGTCCAGCCAGGTAGGCATCCAGCCTCTTCTTAAAGACCCCCAGGGTAGGGGCCAGCACCACTTCCCTTGGAAGTTGGTTCCAGCTCCTAGCCGCCCTAACTGTGAAGTAGTTTTTGCGGATGTCCAATCTATACCTCCTCTCCATCAACTTGCGCCCATTACTCCTTGTTTAACAGCTCTTTGGAGGGAGGCTTAAATGAGGCTGTACACACCTAGTGAGTCAGAACTAAACCTTGGGAGATGAGCCACCCTTCACCTGTAGCAATATTAGCCAGTGAGATAACATCCTGTTTGTCCATTCTTAGGCAGGGCCTCTATAGCTGGTCAGGGTAGCATCATCAAATTGCCCAATACATTTAATTGTCTGCATGATGCAATGGCAGTAACTTTGACATTGCAACTGCCCATGAAATAAAAGGGAGCATGACAGCTGTCTTTATCCTGTGCCTTTTCAAATTATATCATGTAGAAGGATACGCCTGTATTTGACAGGTGTTCAGATTTAAAAAGTACGGGGGAATTTTAACATGTTTAATAGATCTATTCTACCTTCTTCAGCATCAAAGATTAAATAATATGACCTAGGGCTGGTCTACTCATTAAACTTATACTGGTTTAATTCAAATCTAAGACAGGATATTAGCTGTAAGACATAGCAATGACAAATACTCTAGATGTCTTCTACTTCAACCAAAGAAATGTGCGAAGAAAAAAGGTAAAGATCCCAAAAGAAATGAGATTCTTTCTACCATGTATGTGTTTCCTGTCAACAGTTAATAGTTCTCAAACACAGAGGCTTTCAGGATGCTGCCAGTTAACACTTCCAAACAATCTACAAGGAAATTTGGAGAAATACAAATGTCGGAAACTGAATTATTTCTTGAGATGCCAACAGAACATCAGCATATGGTACTGTTTTCTTTCCAATAACTGTATATAATACTTAATGCAAAATGAGCACCAAATATGCACCCAGAGATATTTCAAGTGGAAGATTCATTTTGGATTCATGTCCAAATATTAGTCCTGCCTATTCACAGACCTTTTTTAGTATCATACCAGCATTGCGAAGCAGTGCTTTGCTAATCCACAAGAGGAGGAAAACGGTGCAGGTTCTGCAACATGGAAAGCTCTAACCAAACAACGTTTTTGTAACTGATTCTTGGAAACTGCAATTTTAAACCCTCTCAGGACTCAACTAAACCATGGAATTTTACAGCATAGATGCAGAAAACTGGTTATTTCATCACTTCAAGGGGAACTAAAATAATGATAAATTATCCAGTGGTGAGCAATTATTAGGAGTTGATTGGGGGGGAGGGGGAAAGAGGGCTGCTGGTAGGCAAGTGGGCAGTCAAAACAATGGCAAATTGAACCATAATGTTGAATTATCTTGTAGGCAAATTAACCAGACTTTACTGTGTAACAATTCAGTGTAAAAAGAAGCCATAACATGCCTTGTAAATTGGCCCCCATAATAATTTGTCAGAAGCACATGCTCCCCCTTTTGCTATAATTATGTCTTAATAATAACAAGCACAATGCTGTCTCAGGATTTTTTCTGGTTCAGTTCACTGAACCAGTTTTACAGAAGGCTGAATTTTAAACCAGGACAGAATACCAGTATTTAAAATCTACCTATTTTGGGATATTAATAATAAGTCCTCAGGGAGATCATGGATTTTGAAATTCACAGCACATTTGAACAGATCTCTTCATCCCCTAAGAATCCCTCCTCACCAATAGGTAGCATTTAACCATCTCTTTCCTTTAAAAGGTCCCTTTTGTTCATTTTTTTAATGCAAAAATTGCAGTTGATAATATATGGGCAACATTAAATAAATGCTTCCTCACATTTCGTCTGAGACTTTTGTAAAACACTACCATGCATATCACACACTCATTACAGCATTAAAATATACTAGGTTTCCAATTCATCTCCCACTTAAATCTGTTTCAGATTCACCTTTCATTTAAGAAATGTTTGCCAGGAAGGTGATTCATTAGTAATGTTTCCCACATTAAAACTGTTTTTGCTTCTTTTAAATTAAATCTCTTACTATTTGTTCTTGTTATCAGGCCACAGCCTTATCCAGAGATGGTCATTACTAAATCAAAATGAGAAATATGTTAACGTCTTTTCTACTGCAATTACTGAATGTGTCACAAGTCTGAAACTATATTCTTCCTCTATTGATTTTGTCCTGTTTTCTATGTCAGATACTGATTTGCCTACTCCAATTCCTTCTGTGTTTCGAATGGAGAGAAAATTGACAAAGCTGTATTTGTTTAACAACAGTTGCTTCAATTTATGTGGCATCTTGCCAAGAAAACAATATTTTCTCCTGGTGCAGAACTATTAGTGATAGCAGTATGGCTCTGTGAAAAAATATTTAGTAGGTATCTATTTTTGAAGAATCAGGTTAGAGGACTAAATATTACAAATGATCACACAACATAGCAACACATGCTTTTGTTTTAAGCACAATGGAACATTTGTTTTTTAAGTGAATAAAAACACATACAACACATTTAGAATCCAAAGTATTTTTAATCATCATATCATAACAATTTGAAGGCAACTGAAACTGGAGGCCTAGACAAAGTTAATTTAAATGGTGTTAGAAAGCATAGGCACCAGATAATTACTGTACTGGAGCAGGGAGGTGGCATGTCCAGCTTACCAAAGTGTGCTACTCCCAACGGACCATGAAGGTCCATGCTGCATCCTGGCTGCAGTGATGTTTAGCACCTATACACTAAACATCCATCGACAGGAAGAGGGACTCTGCTACTGGGTAAAGTTCATTCAAGAATTTAGCCAGCAGGGGCAGAGTCACCTACAACTGAAAACAGATGAAGAGACAGTATTTTCTGCAGTGCATACACAGGGAAAAAAGATGAAGCAGGCAGATAACTGACCAATCAGAACTGAAACAAATGAAGCAATGAACTCTTTCTCGCTTTCCTGTAAGCCTATTAAATGGATTATGGAGAAACCTACTAGTAATTTCAACTTGTTATGTCTCTAACTTGGTGATTTATGGCAAAAAGATGTTTGTGCCATTTCAAGTCATTCACCCACTCTCTTATCATCATTTGATACCAGGGCCAGACACAGGCATAGGCAAACTGGGAGGCCACCCAGGGCCCAGACAGAAAGGGGGCCAGAAAATGTCAATTTTAATTATTATTATTATTATCATTATCTCTGGCAAAGGGGAGCCTGATATTAAAAGTTCACCTGGGGCCACCAGGAGTCTAGGTATGGTGCTGTTTGATCCAATTACTTTCTAATTAATGCACCATTCTTGAAACTGTTGTATGAAAGAGACTGAGACTGACATCTGCTAGTTACCTGAAAAACAGGAACAATATTTGCCTTTCCAGGTAGACTGCTTCATATGAGCAGAGCGTTATTGCAGGACTAGGTCCTTCATGGTTAAAATGTCACCGCGCAAACACTTCCACATACTGTATTACAGCTTTTGGTCCTAAGGCACTCTTCGTTGCATAATAGTGTTTATGAAAATAATTACTCATCCCACACCATGTAGAACTGAGAGGCAGCTAGCCTATCAGAGCATGAGAAGATAATCTTAAATTTACTAATAATTGTGTTATTCACCCTAGGCAAAGTTAGATTAGTACATGATAAATTAGTGACACTGCAATATGTTAACTAAGTAACAATTAACTATAGAGTTCTTTGCATAACTCTTAAACCAAAACCAAAACCCTTCCACAAAGAACAAGAACCATTAACAAATGAATATATAATACTGCAGGGCAACAACCTCTAGCATTCATGTTGCAAAATCTTCAGTCAAATTTAGCTAAAATGGATTTCTAATATTTCTGTTCTGTTTCCTCTTTCCAGTCAAATGGCCGTTCATTATTCATGGGGCAGGTCATGTTACTCACCTCTTGCAAGGATGTATGCATCAGGCTCTCTGGAGACTGGTCCAATTTACAGATGGAAATCTGGGTGCTGAACAGCTGCTTAGCTGCATATGTGGAGCTGCACAGTCTGCAGACTGGCTGTGCTGGGAGAACTGGTCTGCCGGTTCCCACTCAATTTGAAGATAATGCACAGGCTTTGCCTGATCCAAGATGCTGCTGCCCACCTTTCCGGTTCCTATTCACCTCCCCCACCTTCACCATGGCCAGAGCCCTTACAGTGCCCTTGTCTCCCTGTAGCATAGGATGCAGTTTTCTGTTGTATAATAGGATGCTTCTTAGCTAGAGAAGGTAAGAGGTGCTGATGGTCTTGAAGATGCTTTTCCAGGAGGATGGCCCCAGAAGTAAGGGACTGGACAGGCAGCTTCCAATAACAGGTTAAGGCCTTAGACTTAATTTAAAAGCCTGAGTTCCATAAAAGGCTGAATGTCCAACGTATGAACTTATGTGACAGCCATGGTCCACTGGGACTGTGAAGACCATAAAGCCCAGGATGAAGCACATGAGCGCTGGAAACAGGGCATTCTCAAAATGAGAGTGTCAGGCAATGCAACAATCTTACAGAGGCCACATCAGGCAAACCCACAGTCTAGGCATCTCCAGGAAACACTGCAAAACCTTGCTGCCTGAGTAGACCTTTTCCCCAGAAGTGATGCTCCCAACATGAATACCTGCTTTTCTCCAAAATCCTCACCAAAACAACAACAACAACAAAAATGCTACTCCAGCAGAATTGTGATCCTGAATAGGGCAGTATGCCAGAAACTTTACCAAGCTCGCCAGGAATTTTGCTATTGATCCTTTCCAATATTACAGTAACATGCAATTATACTTATTTTTCTCAATCTTTCCTTTCTTCTTGTCTTACAGAAATTAAAGAAAAAAATAAAAGTCATGGTTCTGATTACAAAGCATTAGCATCACAACTTTGTAACCAAACCTTGTGAACTGAAATAACAACAGCAGCTGCTCTGTTCCTCCAGGGAGACTTTGTGTGAGCAGCATGGTTCACCAGTCAGGTCATAATTGCCAGCCCCCCAAAGACCAGAGAGGCTTCAAACCCCAAGTTGCCACTTCTTTCTGCTATTAGAGGAAGTCCCAAGAGGTGATCACATGGCTTAATGGATGGATATGTCCTTTTGTGGTCCGTGTTTCAGAAAAAGTACAACCTCCTCTGAATCTAGGAACCACCTTTCACAACTGTCAGAAAACTTTCTGAGTCCAACATTTCATATCATACCCTTTAGAAAAAGATTCACAGAAAGGACAACTCATTCTCAACAGCCTTTGAACCTTCTGGTCCTAACTGCATTTTCAGCACAGAGAAAATGAAAAAGAAAAATCCTCTGCCAACACATTGTTTCTGAAGCAATTCCTTTTGCTCTCCCATGCTTACCCCCTGGGTGTGTGGAGGGTATGAGGGGTATGTGACAGGTATTGGTGGGGTATGGAGGCAGGTGTGTGGGGGGCGTATGGAGATTTTGTGATGGGTGTTAGTGGAGTGTGGGGGCAGATATGACAGGGAAGTGTTAGGGGTGTGTAAGGGGTGTGTGTAAAGTGTGTTGATGGCAGCAGGGACTACAGATATGTCCTGTAGTGGTGTACATCTGTGGTCACTGAGTTTTCACACAGATAAGCACCCAACTGCAGGACTAAACCTGCATAAACACCATACCGAGCTAGTGAGTATAAAGGTTTCCTATATGCTATATGACCTTCTCCCTTGACTGCAGAGAGACCTGTGATTTTGGAGAGAGGCCTGCTTCTTCATAGCAAAGATTTAATAAGAGATACAGTGCTGTAGGTAGAACTCATATTACTCTGGGTTCCAGGGGTTTTTCCCCTTATAAATACTACAGAACACCTCTTACGATGCGATCCTATATTTTAAATTAACCCAGGCAAATAGGTAAATAAATCTGTGGTGCCACCTCTTTGTTCAATTGCGCTTATTCACATTTAGTTCCTTTGCAACGTAATAAAAGCAAAATAGAAATATTCTGCTCTTTATTGGTGCTGCTTACTTACCGTCATGGAGGCATGCATGCAGATCCATGTTGTACATCTATGTGCAGACATATGTGCCTCACTGGGACCCTCTGGGCATCTGTGCACGCCTGCATACATTTCTGAACAGGCATTGGCAGAGGGGTGAAATGATGGAAGTCGGGACAGGACTGGGGAGGGAAACAATGGGAATGGGGGTGCTTGAAGATGGGCTGCTGACCGCACTGGCAATCACTTAGTATTGGGGAGGGAAGAAGAAGTGCTGCCGGTTGGGTCATGGTCTATTTGAACTCTCCAACACTCTTGTACTTCTTTCTAAAAGTGCAAAGGGGGCTCGACTTTGAGTGGTGCCCACTGGCATTCAATTTGCACAGAGGTTCAATAGGCATAAGTCAAGGGGTGAGTGTGGGAGGACATGTATGTGTGCAGGGTATTGGTGGGGGGCTGCAGGCAGGTGTGTGTGGAGGGTGTGAGGGGTGTGTATGGGTGTGGGGGTAGGTGTGCATGGGTGCATATGTGGAGGGTGTGTGAAGGTGTTGGTAAGGGGTAGGGATAGGTGGGAGGTATAAGAGGTGTGTGATGGGTGTTGGTGGGGTATGGAGGCAGATGTGTGTGTGGGGTACGCATGGGAGTTGTGTAATGTGGTGAGGTGTGTGGGGGTAGGTGTGGGGGGAGTGTGAGGCTGTGCAAAGGATGTCAGTGGGGTACGGACAGGTGTGGGGGGTATGAAGGGTGTGCAGGGGGACTGTGTGATGGGTTGGTGAGG
>NW_017729001.1:30409211-30409468 GCF_001723915.1 Gavialis gangeticus
GAGGAGATGGGGGGTGGGGGACGCCCCGAGGCGGACCCGCGGGGGGGCGGGGCGAGGCGAGGGAGGGGGCATTGTTCGCGGCGCGGTGCATGCCGGGCCGCTGGGCTCCAATATGGCGTCGCGCTGTCACCCGTGTGTGTGAGGGGGGAGCGGAGCCAGGCGCTGCGCCCCGGGCTCGGTGGTGCCAGCAGACCCCGCCCCGGGCCTCGCACCCCCGGGCCGCGCCCGCCATGTGGGGGTAGCGGCCGCTCCCAGCT
>NW_017729001.1:30414468-30414927 GCF_001723915.1 Gavialis gangeticus
AGGGTGTGTGAAGGATGTCAGTGGGGATAGGGACAGGTGTGTGGAGGGGCATGAGGGGTGTGTGAAGGGTGTTGATGGGGTACAGCAGCAGGTGTATGTGTGTGGCGTGTATGGGGGTTGTATGTCCAGTGCTGGTGGGGTGCAGGGGCAGATGTATGGGGGAGGTTTTAGGGGCATGTGGGGAGGTGTGTGAAGGGTGTCAATGGGGGTAGGGACAGGTGTGTTGGGGGATATGAAGGGTGTGTATGGGGGTTGTTTGACTGCTTTTGGTGGGGTGCAGGAGCAGGCATGCAGGGGAGGTTTTAGGGGTGTGCAGGGTATGTGTATTAAGGGTATCGATGGGGGTAGGGGCAGATGTGTGAGGGGTGCGAAGGGTGTGTACGGGGGGTGACAGGTCTTGGTGGAGTGCAAGGGCAGGCGCGTGGGGGAGGTTTTAAGGGCGTGTGGTGGTGTGCATGA
>NW_017729001.1:30416242-30416629 GCF_001723915.1 Gavialis gangeticus
GGGGGGGAGGAGGCTGGAGTCTGAGGGAGAGGAGGGTGCGGGGGCAGGGGAGTGAAGGGCAGGGATGGGGGGCAGGAGAAAGCTGAGGGGTGGAGGGAGCGGGGGAGGGGGGGCTGCAGGGAGAGGTGAGGATGAGAGGCCTGGGTGGGAGAAGATAGCGACGATGTGGAAAGGGGGGAACTAAGGGGAAAAGGTTGCCTTAGGGGAGCCTGGGAAAGATGCAGGGGACCTGGGAGATGACTCTGGGCTAGGGAGAGGCAAAACCATCTGCTTGCTTCCAGCCCATCTCTGGTGAAGGGAAAAAAGCGGCTGGGGTTTGAAAAAGCGAAAAAAAATAGAAAAACAAAAAAGGTGGGGGGAGGGGTAATTAAGAGCACCCCACGAAAG
>NW_017729001.1:30421629-30422625 GCF_001723915.1 Gavialis gangeticus
TGAAGATGGAGGGATCAGAGCAGTTCCCCTTGTTTTGACTGTTTCAGCAAGGCCCTGGCACATTGGCTTTCTTATTTATGCTTCTTCTGATTTTTACTTTTTTTTTTTTCTGTGCTAATGTAGAATCGGCTGGTCTCACTGTAAAGCACCTCTGATGCTTGGGCGGGGGGGGTCTATGTGCTGTATCTCAGTGGCTGATAATGATGGTTATTAAAGGGTGAGGGGAGCAGCTGGAGTTTGTATCATAGCTTCCCCCCTCCCACAACTGGTGGTGGCTCTCCTTGTGCAGCTGCATGTATTTGTATCTTATGTAATAAAGATGTGCATCTCATCTTATTGGGGAGTGGGGGCTGTCACTGATCGAAGATTGCATCTTGTCTGTAGGCTGCATCTTTTTTTTCTGTGTGCCTCTTTGCTTCCTCACCCCGCCCTCTCCCCTCTGGCAGTGTGGCTTGCAATGACACAGGGTCTTTGTCAGAGAAGCTGAATGGTGTGAGCTGAGGGGATGGTTCAGCAGTAGCTCTATCTGTGTGCTGGGGTAGGTGACAGATATGTAGGCCACAAAAAAAACATTTAGTAAGGCTGTGGCTATTAAGCAGGGTGTTGCCAGGAGGAACCCATGAGCCATGGCAGGTGCAGCAGCCTGCAATCGCGACAGTAACACTGGATGTTGGGGACAGGAAGCTGAATCTGGTGTTTATGAAAACTCCTTCCAGCTTTATGTAGCAAGGGAAGATCATTTTTGCTGACTCTACCTTTTCCTCTCCTGTACAAGATGACACTGGGGGTGGGTCTAGGTAGCACTGACTGGGTGCCATGAAATGCATGTATGTTGGCACAGATCTCGAGTAGGGAGGGAAACTCTTATGATGGATGACTTATCTGTTTGTCTATATTAATAAAAAAAAAAATTAAAGAAGTGACAGAGTGAAAGAGAGAGGAGAGAGAACAATAGCAGCCACAGGCTGATCATTTGATTGAAAAGTGTCTACCTGA
>NW_017729001.1:30427625-30449550 GCF_001723915.1 Gavialis gangeticus
AAGTAGGGGTTCTTCTCTTGTGATTGGAGTACTTTTTGACTATTCATTGCAGCTTGTATTCAGAAATTGACTTGAACCCCATCATGTACTTGTGGAGGGAGTAGTGGCCAATTCTGATCACTGTAGTAGAGATCTAGTCATGTCCACAACATTCCTGTGTGCTTATTTCCTCAGACAGTGGTAAAGGCTTTACACTCTTCCCCTTGAAAAATCCTGAAAATGAGAATTTATTAAACTGGATCTGAAATTTTCCCCAGCTTGGATTTTGACAATCAGGGCTTTATCCCTGGAATTTTAACTTATAAATTTTACATATGGTGTTAACTTGCCCTAAAATTTTAAGAATTGGGGAAATGAAGCATTGTGTTGTCCTCTTCTTTCTTGGGAAGAGAGTGGTTTATCAGTTTGGTACCAATTGTACAGAAAAACTCTGCAATTGGCATATAATGTGGATGTTGCATATGCTTTCATTATGAAATGTGGAAAGCAGCTCTTTTCTACAATATCTTTTTTTGCTTTGATATGTCATCTTAAATTGGGGAACATTGAGACACTAATGTTGCTCATAATGGCATAAAATCTTCAAGACCACAGACTGAAGAAAATATATCTAATTTTAAAATTCTGTTTGTACAACAAGTGTGAAGGTTTTAGGCGTCTCGTATTTGGATTTGTGCTGTTTCTAAAACTGTTGAAACCTCAAATGACTAATATAAATGTACAGTACTCTGCTTACAACTTCTATTGTGCATTTTATATGCTGCTCTTGTGTTTTCCCTGTAAACTGGAATGGCTTTGAGGGAGCCATTTTGTACCAATAGGTGAATATCTTTGAATTATTTTTCTTAACTGGAGCTATGTACTCATTTAGTAGATCAGAAAGCTCATTTGGACTATTGCTTAATTTTCTCAACTACGTATCCAACACATCTTTAAAACTGGTGTAATATGTATCTCTTGTGAGGGGTGATTAGGTAGAGGGAAGATGCGCTGCTGCACTGTTTTGACCAATCAACTCTTCTTTATTATGTTTGTAAATTTGTCAAGGACACTCAGGACTCTGGATGGGTGTCTGGTATGTAATTTTTGGATCTAAAAAGTAATATAAATAAATGGATGTGTTGTATTCCAAAAGTGTCACTCTGGTCTGTTAAACTCTCCTTGCATGTTTGTCAAAAGAAAATATTTTGGATTCCCCAGTATGTTTGTTTTTTCTTTTTTTTATTTAGAGTTTTCCTCTTTCAAAACAAAACAAGAAATACAAGAGAAGTCTGACATGCTAACATCATGACAGAAAGGAATGCTCTTTAAATGGAAGGCCATGAAATGCCTTGCTGTCCCACGAGGAAAAAATACATTCTTACAATATCTTTTTTAATTTTTAAGGACTACTGAAACATTTAAGTGTTAGTAACTAAATGAAATTTAAAACTCCATACATGTGCAAGGTACTTATGTACTACATTCTTCAAAGTACACTAACATTTTTGTAATGAAATGCTTATTAAAGCTACTGAAGTGACCAGTCGATGGTGAAGCCCTCTACCCCCAGTACACGTGCGGCACGTTAACATGGTCTGTGAACTTTTCCACCGATGTTCTTAAACTCTCATGTAAAGAGGAAATAGAAGTTTGAGGTACAGTCACTCCTTTGTCTCCCTGACACTAACAAGGTGTAAGCAGTAAAGGTTGTGTTACCATCAATTGTTTACTAGGGTCTTGATCTAGACTACTTGATGGGCTGCGTGAAGAAAAAAAAAGTAGTCATCAGATGATAGTGCTTGGTGCCAGGCTGATTTAGATTTAAATGCTTGATGCATGTTCCTGGCCCTTTCTTCCCATATGAACTAACATCTGGAGGAGGGGTTGAGGCCTGCCCTTCTATGTCAGCTGGTCAAGGGGGGCCTTGCTTCCATGGGTGAAGACCAGAGAACAGCATACTTGGAGCATGCCTCCAGTATTTGTCAGTGACTTGAATCCAGGAACTGCTCATGTTCCACGTTTAACTTACGGCAGATTCAACTTCCATGAAACGCCACTTGCTACAGAACTTATACCAAATAAAACAGTGAGAGGGAAGGTGGGTTGTGAGACGACGAAGAAAAAAACTGTCCCACTACAATTTTAATTCTCCCACAGGTTAAACTTTACATGTTTTAAATTAGGGATGTAAATACTGTTTTAAAAAAATGATCTGTTTAACCTCTTCCAATTATATCAGTTAAATGGTTGACTAGTACCTCATGCCTAGTTTAGTGACCTCCAGCAAGAATAGCCCCAGCCCCTTATGTCTTCATCATGTGCCAGACACTGCGTGGGCTCCTGGCCTTTGGTAGGGAGTCACAGGCAGTGGGTGGCAGGTGCAGCTGAGCCACTAGGGGGTGCTGTTCAGCTGCAGAGCCGTGGCTTCCTCTCACCCTCATGGGCAGGGGCTGCAGACCTCTCCTATGTCCACGTCCCACCACCACAGGGAGGGAGGAAGGTGTTGGACACACCATGGTGGGTCTGCCCAGCTGCCCCCTGCAGCTGCTGTGCCCAGCAAGGTGATGGTCTTCTTGCGCTGCTGCTGCACTTATGCCACTATGGCGTGGACCTGGAAGACTCCTCTATGCTGCCAGGCTGGGCCTTCCACAGCTTACCCCAGAGGTGGTTGAGTGTGAAGCAGCTTTGGCTGGGCATGCTGCATCCTTCCTGCCTCCTGCCCATGGCTCTGGGGCTACTTAGGGCCTGGCCCATGCCTGAGGCAGAGCTGAGTGTGCGGCTGGTTCGGGCCAAGGGGGGGTTGCAGTAGGTAGTGCTGGGTCTGAGGGGTCATCACAGGCCCCTCACATGGTGAGCTTGGCCCTAGAGCATTGCAGAGGAGCAGCAGCTCTAGCCTGGGGGGCTACTGTTGCAGCCCTAATGTTCCCCCTAGGATCCCTGCTGTGCTGCCGTGGCTAAGGAACACCCTGGTTCTGTGCTCACCACCTGAGGGGCTGGCAGCAACCCCTCAGCCCCAGCACTGCCTGGTCCAGCTGCCTCAGCGCCAACTCAGGCTGAACCAGCTGCGTGCTTGGCCCCTCCTCAGGGCTGGGCCAGGTCCCGCATGGCCCCAGCACCATGGGTGGGAAGGGGGAGGACACAGTGTGCCTCACAGGGACTAGACCCCACCCTTTCCCTTCAGGAGGACCTAGCCAGGCAGTGCAGAGCAGCCTTCCATGTCCAGGCGGCAGAACATGGCAGGAGGTGCAGGGAGCCCATCATCCTGCCTGGCCCTGCCACTGCAGGGGGACAGATAGACCCACTGTGGGCCAGGAGTCTCACTGTTGCATCAGGAAGGCCCCTCCTGACCTCTGTGGGGGCCCTGGCACTTCCCTCCTTTCCTGTGGCTGGGGGATCCAGGCACAGGAGAGGTCTGTAGTTCCAGCCCCTGCTCCTGCCCATGGAGGTGAGGGGAAGCCCTGGCTCTGCAGCTAGGCAGCATCCCCTTATGGCTCAGCTGGACTTGCCACCTTCTGCCTGTAGCTCCCCACCAGCAGCTTGGGGCCCATGCAGTGCTGGGAGCATGGTGAAGACAAAAGGGCCAGGGCTGTTCCTGCTGGAGTTCACTAAATGATAGAATTATAATTGTGGTTTAACTGTTTACATCCCTAGTCTAAACACCCAATTCCTGTATTTGGAGCTAGAAATTCAACTGCTGTACCTGCAGCCAGTCACCTACTTCCTTGGACTTGAATACCACTGTTGGGAGAGGCCACTGGACTGGTGGTGCTTTTCAGACTTCATAACCATATTTGAAAGATGATTTGGGGTGTTGAATATAGGGCTGACAGCTGTTGTTCTAGTAGTCATGGGTTGCAGTTGATGCTTGAATTGGCCATATCTAATTTTACTTGATCTCTGCTATTTTAGTTTAGCTTAGATTTGATTTGTCAACAATTACCTTTCCAACTAAGCCAGGGTTGGGCATCCCAGAAAAGAAGGTTCCTGTCTACCCTGACTTCAGACTAACAGCTAGCTACTTCTCTCCATCCCCAGAAACGCACCCCCCCCCCGGCTATTCCTAGATAATTAGAACTAGGCACCCTGTCCCTTTCCACTGAGGGCCTGAGTCCTTCACCTGGCTGCCTACACAGGAATAGGGAGGCCCTGTCCCAAGGGAGAGGTCTGGGGAATGTAGGCTTAAATGTAGAAAAGCTCTGCTTCTCTGGGTGAGAACTGAGAAAGGGATACTTGGAACAGGCACCAATCACCCTGTGCCAAGACCTGGGTAAGGAGTTAAGAACGGCATGCTTGCTATGTATCCTGGATTCAGAAGCAGTGACATTGGCAAGGAGGATGAAGACACTAAGATGCACAAATAGCTCTATTAATCTTAGAGCTGTTGTTTCAGCTCTACTCATCCTCCTGGGGTGTCTTATTCAGTTGGGAACATCTCATTGAGATGAATGGACCACTTCACACCTCTCCTGTTCTGTAGAAGTCTTGGTAGAGTTTCTTCTGGGTTCCCTAGACCCAGATCTGAGTGTGGGGACCCTGCAAGCCCAAGCCCTTCCTTGCTCCATTTAGTCCAGGCTTTCCTGACAGCCCCATAGCCTGGTGATTTTCAGTCTTTTTCCACAGCGACCCTACCTCAGGTCAGAACCAGACCAGTGTAATAGGATTTCTGTGAGCCTCTTGGCTCCGCTTGTTAAGTTTGGGAACTGCTGCCATAGCCCACCATGCTTACCAGGACTATGGAGTGACATGGTGCAGCAGACCCTGGTGTGTGTGGGTGAAAGGAGATAGTAGCTTGGGGCTCTAGGAATATGGAGGGCATTTTAGAAGACAGGAAGCATTGATAGGAAAGTGAGAGCTGTTGGGGGTTTCTAAAGAATCAGAGTCATGAGCTGGGCTGTTTGTAGATGGAGGTACTGAGAAATAATATATAAACAAACAAACTAACGGATGTACAACATCCTCAACTTCATTACAAAAGAGTTGAAGTTGTCCAGTGGCACCTTGTGGCTCTCCAGATTGTGTAGTGCTTAAAAATATTCTTTATTTGGTGATTTTTATTTAAAAGGTTTATAGTGTAAGACAGCTCTGACTCTTAACTCCTGGGCATAGCTGCTTGCACATGCTGTGCAACTTGGTGCTTGAGTGAGACGTACAGGATCTCTCAGGATATACCTGCTTGTGCTTCCTTTAATCACAAGTATGGTGAGATACCAACAGAAGATCTTCTCCTCACCTCTGAAGGCCAGGGTCTCCCAGGTCTCATTGCAGTTCAGGTTCTTCTAATTTTTCTAATCCTGCCACCGTTTAGTACAGCTACACATAACACAGTCAATACAGCTAGAGTGCCCCCACAAAGTGGCTGTTACCAGTTCAGCAAGGGCACAGTTAACCATGAATTGGTATGTACTTTAACATTTGAAAAAACAAATGTGAGTTTTGTTGAATGTGGCATTCTGGAAGGGCATGAGGTGCTGGTGCTCAACCTCAACAATGCAGTAATAAGAGATTTTATTTTATTTTTTTTTAATCAGCACATAGATACAGAAGGTGGGTGGGATCTCCATTAGTGGGTTGTAGGAATAATACTCTGGTGAGACAGAGAACACCCAAGGTACAGTGCTGGGATTTCTAGCTGGTCGTGAAATAGTTTTGGGTGTTCTCTTTCATACTGTCTTCAGACTTAGGTGTCTCATAAATTTGAAGCTATAACCCATTTTGCGTTTTTTTGGGATGGGGGAGCCATTTTGTCCTGTTTATTTCCTTAGCTGCTGAAAAAGGGGTGGTTCTCTTTTGGTATTTATAAAGTCTTTCCTTCTGTATTTTTGGATTCTCTTTCATTCCAACTACTCCTGTATCTCCCTGCTGGCACCTCTAGCTTTCACAGGCAGGAGCAGCATGAAATCTTGAAAGTATCGCTGCTGCCCAGAAGAATGACATCATAGGATTAGTTCAATGCTGGGCTTCTGTTTCGAAGGTTATCTTTCCAACTATATGTACTAGTACTAGCAACTTTAGTCTCTTAAAAAAAGAAAGCTTAAATTCTCCAGCAGTTGATGCTGAAGACCCACTCGCTCACCAGGGCTGGTTTTTAATTTGCTGCTTTATTGGATTTTTCAAAGCTCCAGTAATGTTCCTTCTCAGGATCACTTTCATAAAACAATCTAGGCTGGTCTGTCTAATGCTGGTTTGATTTAATCTCCATTATAGATGCTACTGTTATATGTTTTATATCACCAGTTATCTTAACATGGCTCAGGCCTGAATTATAAAAAATTATATCTCTAAAAGGCACTGGTCCAGTTACACATCAGTGGCCTGCATAACTTTAGCTTAAATTGTATTCTAAGTATCTAAGTACAGAAATATTAGAAACTATACCTTTAGGTCTGATTCTGCAAACATCTGTTACCAAGCATATTGCTTATTGCCGACTTCAGCAATCAGTGCTATACTCTGCAGTGTTTAAAGGATGAGGATCTGGATTTTTTTCCCCCCTCCCAGTAATTTCTATACAGAAATATAAATAATAGGAAAGGCTAAAGGCCCATTTGAATACAGAATCTCCCACAAAGTGTTTTCTTTTGTAACAATATTTGTATGCATTTCAAAATATGGCTGAAGGGTGGTGGGATTGTTAGTAGTATCATCATCATTATCATCATCATTATCAAATGGCATTTTGGCGTGACTTGTTTATTCCTTGCATGCACTCTAAAAGATATGAAAACTGCTTAGAATATTTGATTGTATGCATACATTTTAATTATCTTTTTCTTATGCCGTATTTCAAAGTGAGTGATTAAACTTCTGATGCTTCCACAGGGGAAAAATGGTTCACACTTTTAGCTGAGCTGTTAAAAAGTCATGCTTCTATATACAGCATAATATGATTCAGTAGAGGGTTTGAACAAGGGGATATGATTAAAGTATTTGACACAAAAATTGGAGCAATCTATAAACTCCTGATTTTAAATTGAGGATACCTACTGCTATGTGTAATATTGTAGTGGTTGAAAGACTTGTGTTAGGAACAATGGAACTTGGGATGACAATTTGTAGCAGCTTTTAAAAACGACATATTTTCAAAATCCAAATGCCAAATTGCATATGTATACACATACATCAAATCTGAAAGCCATGTACACAGTTTAGATATAGCAGTGCGCAGAATAATAAGAATAAGGAAGTTTTAGATAGCATTCTTATTAATAGGGCCAGAATTTTTCCCCCTTATTCAAGCTGAGTATTACTTTTCTCTGGGAGCTTTCTCTTAGAATAAGATTCAGTGGGACTGTTTGCATAGTAAAGTACTACTTATTATCTCTAAGGGTTGGAGACTCAGATTTACAGTTTGAGCTATTCGCATTAATTTTGGAGTACCTCTGCATAAAATAAGCAATTAAAAACTTCATTATTATACTCTACTTGGTGTTTATAAAAATGAGTCTTACTTATTTCCTTGCATTTGGCTTAGGCAGTATGTATATACTGTAAAGTCTATTGGTTCTCATACCAGACTGAACTATGTGCAGTAGTACTCTTATTAAAATGTCTGTTAAATGAGGAAGTAATCTAGCACCCAACATAAATTTAATTGAAAACTATTCTGTTATTTCACAGATGGAAGAAATTGAAGGTTGTAATCTAATTATAATTGAATAAAAACCAGCTATGCAAAGGTTTACATCTCCTTGTTATGACTAAGACCCTATATATTCGAAATACCAGTAACTTGACTGAGGCTCTGCATTATGCATGCAACCTAGTACAGTGTAATAATTGTACTAAAACCTTCTGCAATACTAATAAGTAAGACACCTGACTGAAACATTTAAAGCAGGTTTCCAGCATCAGAAACTCATATGATGATATAAAGGCTGTCCGTGCTTTCTTTTCTCTTGCTTTTAATAGCAGCTGAGAACTGATCATGTATTTCTCTCAATAGGCAGGATATAAGACAACTCTGACATCGATTTTGCAAAATACCTTTGCAGCAGAGCAAAAGCTTCTTTGTTTACTGCTACATGAGCTGGGCATGTAATGATTTTAAAATTTTGTAATGCTGATTCAACAGTTATTCTGAGGGTTTAAAAAGCTAAAGCTTTTAAAGCTAAACTACCAAATTTACATGAACCACATGTAGACACAAATAAGGATTCCTTTTTAGACACTTTCTAACTAGTCTTAATTGTCTTTCAAGCCAAATTATCAGATGAGTTCAATCATTTTTCAAAAGAAACCAAGAAATTCCAGTCCTTATAGAACATCTGGGAGACAAGTACATGGCCATTTGTTCTTGTTAAACTCAGTGGGCAGTGCACATGCAAGTACTGGTCTGTCCAAGCACCAGTAATGCTAGACTCCTTGATCTACAACTTATTTTCCATTTTCAAAGTGAATAAACAGACTTTTTACAAAGCCATCATCAATTCTGGTGTGATTGAGACCTGTACATCCTAGAATTAGAGTTTACAATGCCTCCTCTGTCAAAGGATATGAAAATCCTTCCGCAGTTGTCTCAAGTCCTTCTGTGGAACCCTAGCAGATTAAACACACATCAACAGAGATAAATCCAGACGTTTGGAACCTGAACTTTTTCAAATCTCAAAATCCAGTCACTGGAAGATTCTTGTGACAGACAATGGAAAGATAAAAACCACCTTTGTTGTGCTTCCATGGAGATAAACAGTGCAAAATGTTCTATAGCTTTTGTATTTCTAAATTCGTGCAACAGGCAATGGAAAAGATGAAAAAAATAATATTTCTCTGACCATCAAGTGGTAGCAGTAAATAAAACCAATAATCATTTTGAGAACAAATTGTTTCAAAAGTGCCAGAGTTCACTGCAGCCTAAAAAGTACCCATTGTGCTTCTCAGATGCTTCAACCCCATAATTTTTTTTCAGCTAAAATCTATACACAGCATATTTAACCAACCTACTAAAAAATACTTAATGAGTACTAGACAGATTGGTCTAGATACTGCTCTTCAGCTGTCTTCATCTAAATTGTTATGGACTTTGAACACATTTATCCCTGGAAATACTGAAGCATTTTTATAGCTGACTAACCTCTTCTTCTGAAAGGGGTGGCCAGTCTGTGGCATAGGTGCCACAAGTGGTACGGGCAACTTCTGTGTGTGGCGCACAGAAGATCAGGGAGGGGGCAGCCATCACAGTGGCTGATAGGACCGGGAGCAGAAAGCAAAGTAGCAAATTGAGGAGGGAGCATAGGGAAGGAAGTAGAAAACAGAGCTGCAGATGATGTCAGGGAAGGGAACTGGAGTAATCCTTGGGGAGCTCATGGGTCTTATTTGTGGCACACCTGCCAGAAACATTAGGCTGGAGGGACTAACCTATGCACAGCTATCATGTGTTTTGAATCTAGCAAAAAGGGGAAGGAGATCATGTTTTAGCATCTTCTTCCAAGATAATTGCACCATGGAGCTCATTCTTTGTGCTGAAATTTCATGTCTGTGGGGATGATATTGCCTGGAAGCCAGACTAAAAGCTGTACAGTACATCTGAACATTTGAGTTATGCATCATTCATTTTCTTAGACAATGTGAGACCCAGATGAGCAGTCATGTAGTTAGTAGTGCATTGTTAATGCAGAGTATGACAATGAACGTCAGAGCCAGTAAGAGCATGCTAGAACCGTGGCAAGCTAAAAAAGAATCCTGTTTCCTTTCTAGAGCAATTAGCTTCAGGGTAGTTGTCTCATTCTGTCAAAGAGCTCCCTCCCGTGAGGCCATGTCATTGTCCCTGTGGCATGTGCTCAGTTCAGCTAGTAGTGCATTGAGTGACCAATTTCCACATATGGCCAGAATGAGCCATGATTCCTGATTTAGTGCTGGGCAATGGATTTTGCTAAAGTCTGGGATCTAAATTCTTCATGGTGTCACAGACGCTTTTAGCTTCCAGATTGAATCTCCTGCTGTAAGTCACCATGAACTACATTGTCAATTTCTTCCCAAAGACCTATATATTAGTTAACAAAAAAAAGAAAGAAAAAAATTAGTCTTTCAAGACTGGAATTTGTTAGAATATTGTAAAGATTGAGTCATTTATGCTCATATGAAAAGATTTTACTAGTTCTGTAAGAAGTATTCCAACCATTAACTAGTGTGAGTATTTAGACTGCCTATCTGGATTACAGTACAACATACGTTTTACTGAGGACCTCAGGTATTCCACTGTCATTACTGAAATTACACACCTAATTTCCCAGACTTACTTTTTCATTAAATTGCTGTTTCTCTTTAGTATATGCTAAGAGATTTTATGAGTATATACAAGTTTCCACTATCTGAGTTGGGCATACGCTCAGAATAAATGTATTAAGTGTATTCTACACGGAGTTTAGAATTTACGGCTTGCTGCTTTACTGTGGTTTCTAGCCTGTGTCTTCAGAAATGGCAATAGGCAGATGTACTGGACTGTAGCATGCTGACTGAAACCAGAGGTCTGAAGGTTGAGTGTGTGTCCAAAACGTTTTGGAGCAGGTGATATTTCCTATGTACGTACATGGCGATATTTAGTTTGCAAAAGTTTATGAAAGTCTTGCATTTTTATTGTAGAGCAGTCTGGAACTTAGCATTCACTTTTTCCTACTAGACTTTCTTTTCTTTTTCTTTTTTTTTTAAAGAATAAGGGACCACAAATAGTGTCTGTCTGTCTACATGTGTGTAATATATACATAAATAAATATGCTTGATACTATATAAAGTATGTAATACATATAGTATAACTCTATATATTCAGATACTTTCAAGTATATGCTTTATACACTATATAATGTATACTGTGTATTACTTAAGCAGTATTTAAATAAACATTAATAATAATTACTATTATACTATTATAACATTTGAAAACATAAATAAGTTGAAATAAACTAACCATGCTACTTTTATGGGTGGGGGGAAGTAGTATGAGCTGTTTAATGTCCATAAGTAGTACAGAATCTGCTTTTCTCTTCAACAGGCACATCTTTAGCAGCACTTTGGTCCTTATTCCTTTGCTGAGGTGTAGGTGTAGCGTTCTGTTGGAACAAATGGTGCCATATACTGAATGAGCACTTTTAAAATGTTTTTTTATATAGACATTTGGCTGATGAAGTCATGTGCAATCCCCTGGTGTCACATGGTTGTAGGGTTTAACATGTTAAAGAGAAAATGCATATTATTTTCTGTAAGCCATGCTATTGTTAGCAGTTGTAGCTTATCATATCATTAGAGCACTTTGAAAGCTTGTGTTAATTCATGATGCAGGAATTTTCTATATGAAGATCCTTAGATTTGTATGTTACAGACATAAAAAGCTTTTTCTCTTCAGTCTGCAGAAATATGTCTACATGTGATGTGAACTCATCGAGTCTATTAATGCTTATTACATGTGACACTTGAGCATCACACTTAATATGGTGAAAAATGTCTAGAAATTACATTTAGTACCTTCTCTCACTAGAGAAAGTAACTCTGTTGCTTTGTTTTATTTATAGTCTTTATCGTTTTCTATAATCTGTTTTTTAAGGCAAGGAAAAGCAGTTATTACCCTTTGTGGCATTTTGAATAGAAGGCCATTGAGCTCCAGTTCCTTCCCTTCCTTTATTATAATGGTGTTAATTGGAGGATTCTAACTGCTGATGTTCTAAAGGTACCTGGGATTCTTGTGCACTTAAAATGGGTTTAATCTCTTGATACAGACATAAAGCCAACTACCATCAATGAGAGAACTGAGTAAGCTAGGATCTATGAAGACCAGGAAAATTTAGTATTTTTGCACTGCATCAGGAAAAAGTCCAGCTATGGTTATCTGCACTCACAGGGTATTGCTGGCTGCAGAATTACAGGGGTCTTGCTTTGCTATAGTTCATTGCCCCAGGACTATAATCTCTGTTGTACACTGGGAGGTACAGCATTCTCTAGGTTTTGGGGGAACTACAGAAGCGTTGCAATGCCTAAAAACAAATGTCAGTGAAGGGAAAAGCACAAGATCAAACTCTGTGTAATGCATCATTGTGCATGTTTTGGTGGCTGTTTTGGTAACAGAGAACTATAAAAATACCTACTGCCAGTACCATAAACACAAGTGATAGTTTTGATGTAACATCATATTTCCCTTTGTGTATATCAATTCTGTGTTTTAATTTAAGTCATTAATATGTAAGTTCAAGTCATTTATAATGTTCCATCTGAAGTGGGAGGAGCAGGGGAAAAAACAGCTTTTGGAGATTATAATTTAGATTACACAATTTTTTTCACAAGTTTACCAATAAATAATTTAATGAGAAGATGGCTGTTAAAAGCTTAATCTTCACACAGTTTTTGTCTCTTTCGCCAACATTGTGTAAAACCCTTATAAATAGCATCCTTCCTTTCTGCTTGGTGTTATTTGGCTTAGGAAATGAATCAGCTTCTTGTTACCAGGCTGAGATAAAAACGTCTGACCATTTCTCTTAATGTCAGGAGAGCAGTAGCCCCAGTATCCATTTGTATCTGCCATCACTAAAAATGTCCTGAAATACCATTCCAGCTGGTATCTGAGAGTATGAAACTGATGTTAACAGAAGAGTTGGTTTAGTTTTCAGTCAAATTTCAAATTATCAGTGTCATACCAAACTAAATAGGGCAGTAGTTGATTGAAGGTGCTACTCAATAATGTCTTTTTATGTGGCTGTTTTACTTGCTTATATCTTAGGTTTCAAACATGTCCACCAAATATATGTCTTAGTGTACCCATTATTTAACAAAACGTATAGGTATCCAACAAAAGGCACCCCTCAATATAATAAAAGGCAGTGCAGTTGGGGAGGAGCAGTATGTGACAGTGGGGAGGCTCCAAACATCTGTTAGTGTGCTGGCTTATTCCATCACCTTTTTGCCAAAGGTCCATGAACGAGTTACTGTATATCAGCTGCTCCACAGTTACTGCCCATTTGCGTGCCCTTGTCCTGCAGTACATGAGCCTAACACCCAGTGCCTCCTTCATTAAGCACTAAGGCCAGGTACAAATGTTATACTGGGATAAGTGATTGGAAACTGGTCTACAGCTATAATCGAACAGAAGTTCAGCACACGTAGGTTTAAAAGTAGTGAACTTGGTCTAAGATGGACCCGGATTGATGTGATGTCAGACTTAAATGATTTAGATTAGGCCAGTCTGTCGAACGTCTGTACCAGATCTAAGAGCCAAAGCACGTTTAGATCTTACTCGGGGTTGCCTAGTAGTTCTGGGCTCAGTCAGTAAAACATTCCTCAAGATAAAACTTTTGTCACGAGCTGCACGATTCGATGAGCAGGGTACTGGCCTGGGAATCAGGAGACAGATGTTCCTACCCCTTGCTACTGACATGCTTTGTGACCTTATTTAAAACACTTCATTACTCTGTTTCTTTTCCTGCTCTTTGTAGGAAAAAAATACACTTTTGCTTCTTGTGATGGCTGTCATTTCTTTAGGGTGAGAGCTTTGTTTGTGCAGGATCTGCTATAGTGAAGTATCAGTCTCGGTTGAGAGTCAAGGTGCAGCTCTAATACAAATACACCTTTGTGTAACATTCCCATTTTTCTCTGTTCTGTAGGAACGTGATGTTCCTCTTCACTTGCTATTTCAAAGATTCTGGATTCCTTTTCCACATGAGCAGTTGTTTTAATTGTCACAGAGAGATGTGATCCCATAAGGGAGGTGAGGAGATGTGTTCAGTTGTGAATAGCTGTAGCAGTAGCCATTTTTATTTCAAATGTGATTCACACTTGGAGAACTTAAGTGTTTAAAAAGCTTATCTTGATTAAAGAAATGAAGCCTTGAGGTCAAACTGCTGGATCTGTATACAACTTTTTTTTGGCACATTGCATTTAAGAATTTGTACGTACCTGTTCTAAAATGTGGTAGTATGCTATTTCTTAGCATCTCCAGCATTCATTTGTTTCATGTGTCCCTCCTCCTCCCCACCCCACACCTATTCACCCCCATTCTTTCGAGTTTTTCTGGGGACAACATCAGTTGTATTCCAGTTAAGTGGGATTCTGAAACTTAACAGCAATTAGGGAATATATAACGCATCCCGTGATCTTAAAGCTCAGCTTTTGTCTGAACATCATTTTAATGAGTTCCTCTTGCAGCAGTAGACCATGCTGTGCATATTTCTTTTCTAGCTCCTCCCTAAACAGCAGACTATGCCTATGGCTCAACTTCACGTTTTCACTTCAGTAGTTTTGCTGCAATTGTTTACAGTGGAGAAAATAAAACCTTCTGCAAGCTCTCTTCATAAGCATACTAAGCAAGTCTTTAATGCCTCTTCTCCACTAATAACTTAAATGCTAATAACTTGTGCTTACAAGAGGTGCTGAGCAGACACTCTTGGAAACTGCTGTCCCAAGCATGTCAGGTGGGATGAGGTGTCCTCACACTTCCTGTGTCTTAGACTTTGGGTGTCCTTGTAGGGAAAGGCCTGAACCGCAGGGATCGCTATTCTGGGTTCTGTGGGTAAGGTAGGCACTGGATGGAAACCTATGTTCGGAGGGGTTGTCTGCACACCCCATCTCGTCCCACTCATCCTCTCTCTCCCTCTTTCCTGAACATACATGATGATCTAGCTGCATTGCCACTTGACTCCTTTTGATTGTCCATAGCAAGCAAGCAGGCATACCCATTTGTACACCATCAGGACCTTGTCCTAGTAACTGCCTTTTGTATGTCTGTTTAATTCAAGTAAACTGAGTCTGCCTTGGTTCACCACGTTTTGGCCCAGTAGTATCCTGGGTCACACTACAGTTTGGGTTTTTCCCTTATTAACTGGGTCCTATAATTGAAGTACTGATTTGTGAAGAGAGGCTTAATCATTTTCTAGCAACCTAGTCTAAAGTTTTCAGTTGATGGGAAAAATGCAAAACTCAGGAAGTTTTCTTTCAGTGCACCTGAACATCTTGAATCTGCGTTCTTTAGTTTGATTTAAGTTATTGAATTAGAGTATAGAGCCTCATAAAACATCTCTTTATACTGAAAATGTTTCTGAATTAAAAATTCCATGTAATGAGAATGCTCTTTGAATTTTTCTCTAAAAAATGCAACCAGAAAAAAACCAAACAACATAACTCGTCAGGATGTTTTTAAAATTCTGCTATGTATACGGAGGAAACATTTTTCCCTATAGGCTACACACAACTATGCACATGACATTTTTAAACTAAATGTGTATTTCTCTAGTAGACCACACTGTCCCTAAACAAATGTAATGCCATTTAAAGTTTACCAATACTGATCCTACCAGTTATGGAAATTTTGAAGGTAATTAAGTCCTTACGTTATAAAACCTGTAAATTCTTTTGCAAAATCCTTTTAAAAAAAAAAGGAAGCAAATCTCAAGTTATAACTTTGGCATAGATACAGTCCATTCATAGTCAAGTGTGTATTGCAAAATACCAGGAGTATCATTTTTTCAGTTAAATCAGTCAGAGTTCTTATCAGGGCTCAGTGAATGAACTGTTCTGAGGTCTGTGTGCAAGTGGTGCAAAAGAGCAAGACCAAGCAGGTGCCTCCATTTCTGTTTGACTGGAGAATAAATAGTCCATAAATGACCAGGAGAACAATACATTCAAGGTAGGGGGTTATGTACAAGCTAATGCTTCCACTGTCACTTTTCTAAGCATCCAATTGATAGTCTGAAGTAAAGAATTCAGCGAAAGTCTGGGACCTTGGGAATGTGAAAACTAGCAAAAAGAAACCCTTATGTATTTGATATACATTGCTTTAAAGGGAGAGCTCTTAAGTTAGCTGAGGACTGTCCTAGAAACCTTCCTCATGAATTGATGCACTTTAGTAGATGTACGCCATAAGGGGGACCAGAAGGGTTTAGGGGAGACACTGTTTCCCCTAGCGCCCCCTGGCATGACAAGGAACAATGGACACAAATTATTAGAGAGTAGGTTTAGATTAGACATCTGTAAGAACTACTTCACAGTTAGGGTGGCTAGGAGCTGGAACCAACTTCCTAGGGAAGTGGTGCTGGCTCCTACCGTGGGGATCTTTAAGAAGAGGCTTGATGACTACCTGGCTGGATTCATTTGAGTCCAGTCTTTTCTCCCCCCCAGGCGGGGGGTCGGACCTGAAGATCTACAAGGTCCCTTCCGACCCTACTTCTGTGATTCTGTAAGTGCCATCAAGAAGGAATGGATGCATAAGTGCAGAGACATATATAGCAACCTTTTGAGATCCATGATCAGAGACCATCAAATAAGCAGTGATATGAGGCAGCCCTGTGTTTAATACCAGTACTTTGTCATCAGGTATTAATTCCTATCATCAGCTTTTATTACTTTGTTAGAAGAAAACTATAGTTTCACTTGGTCAATCTTTGGACTTTGGTTCAGAAGACTTGGGGCCAGATCTTGAGTATATATAGAACAGCCTAGCTCTCACATCAGCTGAATATTTAGTTTAGGATTTTTTGAATACAGGAATTAAAGTATGACTAATATAAACGGTCACAACTGAGTGAAAGACAGCTTGTAGATGAGTGCCAGATTTCCAATGTTGAACTAACCAGAGCCAAATAGTCCATATCAAAAAAGCTAAAAATTGCATTACAGCAAGTAAAAACACCCATTTTTTAAATTCATTAAGCTAAAAATAGGCATTCTGCATGATTATTAGAAAGACTGTATAACATGCTGTTTTAATAACTGTCTAGAGGTACTTGAGCTCTGACACAATTGTTTTTCTAATTAAAATATTGCTAGCTGTGATTATAAGATTCAGTAAGAATATTGTTAGTTGACTGGCCCAGTACAGTAAAATTAAAGGAATACTGATCTTAAATGATGATCTTAAAATATGTTAAAGATAACACCTTTAGGCTATTAAATCTGAAAGTGTTTTGTTTGGGTTTTTTTTTTTTTTTTAAATAGTAGCTTTAAGTAGACATGATCTGCATGAGGTTGTATTCTACCAGCTGAAGGTAGACTTGTTACTCATTATCAATTTTGAAAGGAAGGACAGGATTCTCAGCTGATAAGAACAATCATTGTTCTTATCTATTTGAAACTTCTATTGATGTTTACCATAAATATAACCTAAGAATTACAGCAAAAACTTTTTAAAATCGGTTCCCTCCCTTATTCTTTCCCCTGTTTCCTTTATTTTATTCTCTACCAAGTGTATAGCAAGTGGTTGTGACTTTCATGGGATTGTGCTTTTGGAAATATTTTAAACTGTATTAACAAGGACAATATTAATGCATAAAATTTAACTTTTTGGTCAAATTAAGATGGTTTAAGGTTAAACTGCTTTAACTCTACCACTGTGATGAATGATGCTGTTACACTGATTCAGTTTATGTCCATATATATAAGACTGGAAAGAAGCTATATCTGTAAAAGGCACGTGTATATAATGGTATAAATGCATCCTACAAGTTTGTACTAGTATTGCTAATTTGAGGAGAAACATTGAAACCCCAACAGAAGTGGTTATACTGGTTTAAAATAAAAAAAAGCTGTATAGACCAGGCTTAACTAAACCTAAGGAAATACAAGGTTACAGTCATAGCTGTTAAAAACTTTTTATGTAATGCTTATTGTATGCCTTATGTATGTATTTGTTGTGCATTTGTGACATTAATGTACAGGAGGCACATTTTGGGATCTCCACACTTCCATAACTTTTTTAACTACTTTGTGTCATTGCAGTGTTTTCTTTTTTTAAGTTTGAAGTCTATTGCACAGTCCAGCTGAAATCAGTAATTTTGTACACGTGCAATTATTGTAGAATGTAGGTCACTCTATTTATAGAGCCTCTTTTAAAGGTAGTCATCCTAGAAAATGATTACGTCGTTAGATAGTCTCGTTATTCCTTTCATAGGCTCCTTTCTCATTATTCCTTTCATAGGGTAATCTTTTGATAAAACCTAACACGATCCCAAATGCAGTCTTAGATATTCCTTTCCATTCCATACAAGTTTGAAAATGTTTATACTCCACTGAAATTAGACCGTCTCACTAGAGACCGTAGGATGCAGTGCTTTCAGAAATTAGTCAGGTTATAAAAAGTTAAGTCTTTGTTAGCTTTCCTAGAAGGGGAAAGGTAACAAATAAAAGCACGCTCTTCTTGGAGTGAGAGATAGGTGGGTAACATAGGCACCCACAATTAAAAACTTGTTAGAATTTGTGGCCTTTGCCTGAATATTAAGCCTAACATTTCTTTTCTGTGTATGCAATTTCTTTAGTTGTCACAGGAATGTTATAAACTTCTAAATCTGAAGAGAAGAGAAGAGCTCATAACAGTGCTTTCTCAAAAGCCCTTCTTTTTTTTGATATGCTGAATTTAATGTAGCCTGTAATACTCTGGAAGTTTGTTTGAAATTCTGGGTTAAATTTATGGTATGTTACTCAAATAGTTATAATCTGCTCAGAGAATCTAGTGAGTTTCTGACTTTCCCATTGTAAGGGCTGCATTTGGTTACACATTTGAATAGTTTATTTTTCATTTTGAGCCAATGTAAAAGTGAAAATAAATCTGTTGACAGGATTCTAATAATAGTTTGGATCTGCTAATGTACCATTCTTGGGACTGTGGTATTGCAGTTAATTTATTTAAAGCTGGAGTGAACTCTGAATTTAAAATCTGTTTGCAAGTAAACCAGACATTTTATTGTTTCTTACTCTCAAAAAGCCATAGTTGGGGGGCGAAGGGTGGGGAGGGGGAGAAGGTTATTAGAACTGTTTCTTTGCAAGCTTGCCTTCTGAAGTCATTAGTCCTTTGAACACATGATCTGTATTCAAAAGTAGATGCATCTTAATTGCCTTTAACATTGTTATCAAAGGATGTGGGGTTCTATCAGAACCTTAAATGTAGCTGAGGTGTCTTCTGCTATTTACTTCAGTTCAAGCCTCAGTTCTTGCTTCTGCTTTTAAACTACTGTGTAGTTATACCAAAATTAATTATTCAGGTTACTGTTAAAATTTTTCTAACACCTTTTCCTTCTCTTTTTTCCTATCCTGTTCCCACTTGAGAGACGGGGGAGGGAAAGAGAGGGACCCAGTGATTTAGTCTTTAAATGGTCAGGTTGGTCACTTCAAATGAACATTCCTATTGCCATTTGTAGTGAGAAACGCAGCATAAATCAGTAGATTCCTTAGCTGAAACAAATACCAGCGTACACTATAATCAGTTTACTTGCAGCCTCTGAGACTACTGTTGGCATGTTCACACACAAAGCCAAATATCTGTATACTTTTCTTCTGAGGGATAGGAAATATGCTATTGGTGTCTTGCAGACTTGGCTTTGCTCAGGACTACTTTGACCCTGTAAAAGTGACATTTGTACTGTAATCACGCTTTAAAAGCAAATGGTAAACCTGGTTTATTGTGAGTGCACTCCAAACTTGTACACTGACTTTGAATTCCCACCTGTGAGAAGAGGAGACTTGACTTTATCACAGAGATGATGTGATTGACCTTTGGAATAAAATAATAACTACTTATGTAGCCTTCCTGCTTAAAAGGAAGAGGAAAAAAACCATTAGCGTGCAAGATCACTAAGGTCTGCCAGCCTTCCTAACCAGATGCAGTGAAAAGGGGAATGTATTTGACTTGAGTGTGAAATTTTATTTGTAGCATTTTATGTAGTTATAGAACAACTATAGTTAATAAGTAAGAGACTGGACTACAGAAAGGTACTTTGTACCTTTTTCTTGGAAAAGAAAAACACAAAATGATTGTTTAAAAAAACATTTCAGGCTATGACCTTATTCTAGGAATTGGTGTCTGAGGAACAACCTTGTTTTATTAATAAATGGACTTGCTAGTGCTTGTAAGATGCTATTGAAAACGGCTAATGCTGAAGAATATAATGGGTTTTTGAAAGCACAGTAAGCTTTGGGCACTGCTAAATCAATACATATAACAGTCATTTAAATGTGTGCACCATATGATGCCTATTTTGGTTAATTATCTCTCAGATCCTTTCAGAATAATCCTATTTGTTGTTTGCAGATGGAATACTAAAAAAATTACCCATGTAAAGGATATAAAATAGAAAAAAGAATTGATCCACAACAAATTGTAGAGTTTTTCTTAATCAGTAAAGCTGGATAGTTAGAATCAAATTTACAAATATCATACTGGTTATAAAATTGCAGTATAAACATTTGGTAACAAAATACCCACAACAGTGTTCTAATTATTTGAACTAGCGAAAGCATGTTTTGATTTCTTGGATAATTGCTTTATGTAAAATTATTTTTTATTAAAAAAAATAAGATAATGACAGTGGTGCATATGTATGTATGTTATATCAAAGAGTTATTTATAAGAACAACAAAAGAATTACGATATCAGTGGTGAAAAAAACACTCTTCTCTGCAAGAGATTGTTTAATTGTCTTCCAGCTGTTCGGACACAATTAGGAAGCTGATTAGATTAGGTGCATAATTTTTGCATATTTTTCACAGGTTAGGGATGAAATACAACAAAAAATTGGATAGCTTTCTATTCATCAGCAGTCCAGAGAGCCCTTTGTAATGGCTGGGGGTATATAACACTTTTGGCAACTGTCCCTACATGGATTATTGGAGCAGGAGGTATGGTGATCTATGAGAGACTCCTTCCATCATGAAGCTGGGCTTTGGCATACAGTGTAGTCTTGGTAGCATTCAGTTATGTAATTGAACCCCTTTGTAAAGGTCCACACTCAAAGCTAATCTCTGTGATACTACTTTCATCACTATATAATTTACTAGTTTCGTCCATTAAAATGTTGTGTACTAAGATGAAGTATTGAATTTGCACAGTAATTGACCTTTGGTTTGAAATTTCCATTCGGTTTCTTCCGTCTCCTTTTCTTTTCTGTCTCTCTTCTGTTCTCATTTCATATATATTAGTGACATATTAATTGAATATTAACAGGGGGGTAGGTTGTAGCCATGTTGGTCTAAGGACATAGGCAGACAAGGTTCTTTGTGTCAGTCTGATATCTTTTATGATTATGACTGGGTCTAATAATAGTTATCAGATTTACCCAAAGTACCTTGAATATTAACATGTACTCTGATGTTTTTGATTTTTTGTTGTTGCTGTATCTCCCTCACTGACTAGTGCTTTGGACCATTCTGAAATTTTAAAAGTGACCTTTTAAAGTATTTTCACCTACTATTTGCTCGTTTAGAATGTCCCTTTGGGTAGATCTTATCCATATGCTTTTTTGGTGAATTTATGCATGTTTCTCTGTCAACTTAACAGACAAGGTTCTTTGGGTAAATGCAATATCTTTTATTACGCCAACTAAAATGGTTGGAAAAATTCTTCTTTGCAAGCTTTCAAGTGCAAACAACATTCTTCAGCCAGAGGAAGCATCTGCAGTTGTTTTGTGCTCTTCCTGGATGGGATAGAATAGAAGCCAGAGGTGAGTATGCGAGAATGCCAGTCAGTGAAAATGACGCAAGTTGAGGCAGACAGTGGGTGAGAAACAGGTGTGGGGGTAGGAAAGGGAAATGTAGACCTGATGATAAGATGTAGGTGGTAAATAGAGACGTTACCTGGGGAATCGGATGTTAGGCAGGTTATAGAAAATGTGCCATAAATCCAATGTCTGTATTTAGTCCATGATTTTTTGTATCCAGTAGGTTGGTGAAGTGAAGTTCGTAAGCTTGTCTGCCAAAGGTGTTTTGTAAATTCCCTTTGAGGATTAGAACTGAGACTGGAGTCGGAGTGGTTCTCTTGTGAGAAATGTGTCCCCACCGGTAATTGCGTATTCTTGTCTTGGATAGATTTCCAGTGTGCATTCATTCTGGTGTGCAGTTGTTGTTTGGTTCCTCTTACATATTTTCCATCAGAGCATTTAGTGCACTGGGTGAGATGTACTACATTTCTGGGGGTACAGCTTTAAGATCCAGGAATGTTGATGGCTCTGTTGTGGGGAGTAGGGTGCTGGTGTGCTTGGAGTGGTGGCCC
>NW_017729001.1:30454550-30458788 GCF_001723915.1 Gavialis gangeticus
TCTGTTGTGGGGTATAGTAATTGTGAGGGTGGTAGAGATATGGTGGCAGGTTTTACATTTCTTGTCATGGCATGGTCTAGATCCATTTGGTGTGCTTGGGCCATAGGAAGTTTGCTTCTGGTGACAAGGTTGGCAAGATTTGGTGCTTCCTCTGCCTGAAGAAGGGTGTTTGTACCCAAAAGTTTGCAAGAAGGGGGTCGGACTTGAAGATCTACTTAGGTCCCTTCCGACCCTATATCTATGAATCTATGAAAGAAGAATTTTTCCAACTATTTTAGTTGGTGTAGTAAGATATTGGAGTTACCCAAAGAACCTTGTCTGCCTATGTCCTAGACCAACATGGCTACAACCAATATCCCTGAAACATGGAAAATATCGAATCTCTGTCAACTTGACATTGTTACTGCTGGACCTAATTGTAGGAAAAGAAGAAATATCAGAAAGTGGAAAAAATAGACTGGCAACTAAGAAGCCTAAATATAGCTGTTTTAATTCATAGTATTAAATACTATTCTGAAAGCACAACGTCTTCTAAAATAATGTTATGTTTGGAGAGCCCAGCAAGTTTAAGGCTTGAAGCTACTGATTAGGTTTTCAGGGTAACTGTAGCCATTGCTATGTTTAGGTGAGACTGTAACCCAGGGGTGGGCAATTATTTTGGGCGGAGGACCACTTACCAAGCTGTGGCAAGCTGTTGAGGGCCGCATAGGTAGCCCTGTCCCTTGACAGGTGCCCCGTCCCCTGGTTACCGTCTTGGGACCAATGTCCCAATGTCTTGGGACCAATGTCCTAGGGCCAGCACTGGTGGGACCCAGAGCAGGGCGCAGCCTGGCAGGGGTCTGTGGAGCCAGGCTGGGCTGCACAAGCAGGGTGAGGGGGGAGCTGGCCTGGCTCCATAGAGCCCCTGCCAGCCGGGACCCTGTACGCATGCTGTCCTGCTCTGGGCCCTGCTAACGCTGGCCCTGGGACACGGGTGCAGAACCTGCTCCTGCACAAGCTCACTCCCAGCCATATGGTACAGGTGGGGGGCAGCATGCAGCCCCAACCCTGTGCTCACCATCAGGGAAGAAGCTGGTGCTAAGCGCAGGGGAAAAGCGACCCCTCACCCGCCCTGTGGCCGGTGCTTCCTGCTGTAGCCGCTCGCAACCCGTGTGGGCCAGATTTTCCCCACCCCTGCTGTAACCTGACTGGAATAAAAGTGATGATATGATGTTTGAACTTCATGCTTCAGATCCCCTTAGCAAGTAACTGTATTTCAAGATAGTTATAGATTTTGTTTGTAGCACATACAAGGCTGTAGAGATTTGTGAATTTAATATAGTGATACATGGGGACTTTTGGCTTCATTGGGCACAACTAAGTGTTTAAGCCTCATCTGGCACACGCTTTGAAGGCCCCATTATTTTTTTGAGAAAGAAAGAGGCTGAAAAACACAACATAAGTGATCTAAAGAAATCAATTTTTCTAGTGCTTATAACAGTATCAAAGGAGAACCCAAATAGCCACATAATGATTCCCCTTTGTGATGCCTTTGACATTAGTATAGTAAACTTTTGTTAAAAGGCAGGCTTTTCTCCTTGGGTTTTAACTCTTGAGGGAGCTGCCTTTTCTGTGGAAGACCTACTGGTTTTTGTTTTATTTCTTTTTTTGTTTTCTAAAAGGAGGTCTGAGATGACAGCAGTATGTGCATATTCTAAAACTGATCTTCATGAATTGTTCTTCCTCTTTGCTGTTCCTACTTGTTACTTTCCATTTGAAAATTCGTCCTAGTGAGTTAAAAGTGTAATTTCTTGCAAATGCAGTCTACTTTGACTTTCTCTGAATAGAAGTTTTAGGTTATGATTGCTTCTATAAAACAGATCGATTTAATTTTGTCTCCAGGAGGCAATAGAATTCACAAAGCTTAGCATTTGAAAAATGTATTTACAGTAAATATTGTTCTGTATAATACAGTTTAGAAGCTAATATTCTTAAATTGCTTAGAGAAATTGATATATAAAATGCACTTGCATTTTAATGGCTGAATATTAGCCTCTATAATGGTGTAAATACAGTTAGATTTTTCAGGTTTTTTTAATTCATTCTAGTTTAGTAGTAACAAATCCCGCTTACCACATTCATGAAGCCAGGAAATAACTTTTCCTGAAACAATTTATTTGCCTAACCTACAGACTCATAAAATTTAGCTGTAGCCATGTTATCGTATAGCCTGGATGTCTATCTCAAAAATTAAAACATAAAAGGACTGTGGCGAGTGTAACCACCTCGGCTCTTATTCCATTCCTTCCTCATTAGCCTGCGTGACAAGCTTTTGCAGCATACCCAGAAAGCTTTTCTGATGGACCAAGGTGAGGAGTGAGTGAGTTCCAAGGACTTCTTGCAGAAAAAACACACTGTTAGCAGCCCTCTTTGATTCTGTTGAAACTCTAGGTCCAGTTATTCTGCTGATCTCAGCTGCGATAGTGTCAGGGAGAAAGATGACCTATCAGTTGTCTTGTATATTTTGGTTTTCTCTCTTAGCACTTGGAAAAATTCTCAAACACCCGTCTTTCCATCGGGGTTTGTGATTTTGTTGTTGCTGTCATAGCTTTGCTTCCCTCTTTGCACGGAAGTGCCAAGACGTTTCTCCTTACAAAAAATGCTATCTGAGAAGAAAGTGGCAGCAGCTGTTTGAGCAGGTATAATCTGAAATAATTTGAAGCAGAAGAAATTAGGAGTATCAGAATGAAGTTAAGAGGACTAGCTGGAAGCAAACATAGCTGTTTGTTAAATTTAGAGAAGTGGTGTTAACCAGTCCAAAATCAGAGGAAGTATTACACAATGTACTTCATGGAAAAATTCCATATTTTCTGGGGCATGGACTGAAAACAGACTCGCATTATGTTTCAGTTTAATATGTAGAGGTTGTATTCCATGGATAAGTTTGACTTTGCTTTTCGAGTCGCACTAGTAAATGTGAACTACTTCTTCCTTTTCTTTAGATACTAACATTTGAAACCAAGAATCCAACAGAACTAGCTGAGCGTTTACGTTCTGTATGTGGAAACCAGAGCAACGCGTATGCCCGACTTCTTGAATACCGCTTAAATGCTTTGCGCGGACTCTGGAATGCCCAGCGCCAGCTTGCCTTGGAGGAGCAACACGAACGGGAAAGCTCTGGGGATGAAGAAACGTTGGCTTTGCTTAAACGTCAGGGCTTGTTACAGCAACCTGAGCAGGCACCATTTACTTCCCGAATGGGGCTCTTACTGGTCTTTCCTCTCATTCAGTCTCAAAGTAGAACAGACCCTTCTCTCTGTAACATAACTGCTGAGGTGCTATTGAATTGCCTTCGGGACTGCCAGCCTTTGAGTTTGACTAAGGAACCAGCTGACTGTCTTAATGGAATAGAATCACTGCTCTGTTCCTGGCTGGAAGATACTTCTGTGACAGGCCAGCAGATTCCATATAAGCAAAAAGAAAATGCAGCTGCTGCCCTGGTTGCCTTGGCTTGTGCAAGGTGAGAAAAATGTTAATTGAGCTCAGTATGGTTGATGTTGGTAGTATGCATTTGTGCTAAACAGTACCAGAAGTTATATGCTCCTACTGCTGAAAGAAATGTAAAACTCTAGAACTCTAGGTTCAGAGATGATACCTTTTATTAGAATAACTAAGAAATCACCAGAAAATTACCTACTGCTGAAATGCATTTTATTTTACATTAACCTTCAGTTTCCTAATAGTAAAAATACTTGTGAAAAATGAATTTAGTGAATTAAGCATTGATACTGAGCATAGACATAGAAGGTTTTAGGTTATAACTGAATAATAAGTTTGTGGGTTTCCTTCATTATAGTGAGTCTTCTTGTAGGAATGATCAAAACACGGTTTGAAACATTCTCCTCACTTTTTTTATTTCTTTGGAGGGGAGGCCATGGTAAAAAAGTTCTCTCTCTCCTTTATGCTTTTACCCCCCTGGTTCCGTAGCTTTAAGGATGTGTGGAGGGAAGCTTGCCTTTGTGCCTGTGTCAGCGATACTCTGCCTTAAATTGCAGTAGGGCCTTTCCCAGTCAGTTGCCACTGGACCTTGGGAGGGTGTCAGAGTAGGAAAGATATTCTGATTCTTTTTTTGGCGTGGGTGGTGGAGGAGCTCTGTGTGTTGGAGAGGAAGGGGGATCTGCTGATTGAGGAGAGGTGGGGGGATTGGGTGGGGCTTGTTAATGGTATACAGGTTTTAAATACAAACATATGCATGTCCT
>NW_017729001.1:30463788-30497175 GCF_001723915.1 Gavialis gangeticus
ATTTATATTTTTTATTCAGTCATTTATTTATTGGAATCCCATTCATCCCTTTCTGAGAACTAAGTCATCTCAAGGTGGGCACCTCAAATCAATAGTGAATTCTGAAAATCTTGGCCTCAACTTTTTTTAAAGTTATTTTTTAGCTGAGACCTTGTCTACCATTTTAACTCTGAATAAAGTGGTAAAGTAGTGTTTTAATCCAAAGGAAACTGTCTCTTGGAATAGAAACTAACACATGGAGAGAGGAATGTTATCAGGTACTGTTGTACTAGATTTCTTCAACACTGAATCTGAAAAAAGACTGCTATAGTTTGTAGGGGTGTGCAAAGTGGGCCCTGTTTGATTCGGATTTGTCCTGAATCAGGGACAGTGATTTCATAGTTGGTAGGGTCAGAAGGGACCTGAGCAGATCATCCTGCCATCCATCCAACCCCCTGCCATACCAACTTGATTCGTTGATTTGGATCACTGTCCCTGATTTGATTAGGCCGAATCTGAAAATTTGATGCTGATTCAGCGAATCAGCGATTCGGACATAGACACAGCTTTAAATGTTTTTTTCTACATACCTCAAGGTACCAGCACGGCTTGTGAAAGCTGTGATGGTGGGGCAGATGGAGTGTCCCACAGGAGTGGGAGGGGCCCTCCACGTGCTTGGCAGCAAACCTGGAAGTGGACCGGAAGTATTCCAGTCCACTTCCAGGTCTGCTGGGTAGCACACAGGGCATGCCCCCCGCATGCACCCCCGGCTTGACGATCAGCTGTGGGGGGACCCCAGGTACCCCTCTCCTCTTCCCCGTTCCCTCTCCCAGACCCAGGAGGCACCAGTTGCTGAGCCAGGGATTGCGGGCGGCGTTCCCCAGCGTGCTCCCCGGCGGATCCAGAAGCGGACCAGAAGTGCTTCTGATCCACTTCCAGGTCTGCTGCCGAGCCTCTGTGCTCCCGTGGGATGCTCCACGCATCCCAGCATCACAGCATTTATGAGCCTCCTGCTACCCAGAGGTATGTAGAAAAAACATTTAAAGTTGTATCTATGTCCGAATCTCTGTGAATCGATTTGGAGGATTCTGATTTGATTCAGAGAAATTAAAGGGTTGTCCAGTTCGATTTGGATTTGGCCCTAGTAGTTTGACCTATTGATGTGCACGTCCACTGAAGTCAATGATGAACTTCATATAGTTTTAATGTATTTTGCAAACTCTTCTACTTTGGAAATTGCCTTTATATACAAGGTATTCAGTCAAGTTTATCCTGGGTAGATGAGATTAAACTGATAAGATAGGAATATTTATTTTTTTAAACATGACTTTGGAATGTAAGAATTTATTAACCCAAGCAGGAGGGGTAAAACACAGCCTCATTTATCATGTTCAGTTTATTTCTTTCTGTCCCAGATGACAGCTCTCAAAAAGTTTTGAAATACTGTTAGTTCAATTCAATGTGTAAAGGAAACACAGTTTTAAGTGAAAAAACTGAAACGCAGATCTTTTTCAACAGATTTGTATTACTTTACCTACAGTGTAGTATAGTATTTTGAGATCTCTTTCATTTACCTACAAAAGTCAGGGATTTTTTTACATTTCAAAATAATTCCATGCACTAAACACACTCATATGAAAGTTATTTTAAGAGGAGATTCTTATTGAGATTCCCTTTTCCAGTCTTGGGGGCTTCATTTTCCTAAGAATATAAGACCTAATTTTTGAATGACCCACTGAAGTTTTCAGAGGGAAATAAAATTAAGCATCTCAAGAGGTCCCTAGATGGAGTTTTTCCTATCTTATAAAAGAAAAAAAATGCAGACATCAGCAGTTTGAAATAACTGGCACCAGGGACATCTCCCAAAGCCTGTGGGGAAGCATTAAAGACAAACAGTAGAATGGCCATTTATGAGGGAAAAACCCAAAGATACCCATAGCGAAAGAAATCATCTAGGGGAAAAAAATCTCTTCACTTAATTATTTGCAATTCTTCAGAAACACTTAGTGCATTTGCATCTGAATATTATCACAACTAGGGCACAGTCAACTCTTTCATGCTCAATAAATTTTTAAAATTTTGAAACAAAGCCATCCTTTAATACTCATCTCATAATTTTATCAGAACCTATAAAATAGCTATTAAAAAATACTTTTTTTAATTCCAGAAAAATGTATTCACCATTAGGAGATCCAACTGTACTGATATATAAATTCTACAATTTACTAATCAACAAAAAGTACAATTTGAAGTAGAGCTGTCGTGGAGACTAAGTTTTCAAGAGACAAACTTTTAAAAGTTTCTCCAGTAAAGTGACTTTTAATCCTTTCAGGAGGATGTCATACCTTAATTCTTTCAAATATTCTGCTCTCTTTAACAGAGAGCAGGCTATTTGAAGGAATGCCACATTCATATTTAAATAGGAATTCCTATTTAAAAAGTTATTATAAACATGCCCTCAAAAATAGATTTTTAAAATTTCAGCCAATCTAGATAATAAAATACTGTCAACTCATAGCTGACTGGCCATCTTTAGCCCTACCATTGTTAGCTGATGATAATCTAACTTTATTCCTGGGGGAACTAGATGTACTTGAATGTGTAAGTAAGCATCTCTCATCAGATTAACCAAATATGTAAATGTGGCAGTCTTATTGGAGAAGATGTAGAAGAAGCATTTGAAGTTTCCCCAATTGAAGTCTTTCCTTGCGTATTGTTCATGGAGCTGCTTTGAGGTTATGGCTGGCCGATAACTAACATTCCCATCCTTGACGGTTGCCACCTCTGACATGAGACAGGGATTATCCAGGTGAAGGATGCAAACTGCGAAGCGTTCTGTGAGAAAGAGAGCCATCACTGAGATTTTGCACTGATGGACATTATACTCTAATTGCCTGTTTTTTTTCCTTTGAGAGCTGCCTTGTGTGCATATTCATTCTCTTTTCAACAAACTAATCCCTAGTTTTATTTTTCTCCTAGGGGATCGTTGAAAACCTTTGTTCATACAGTACATTTGTTGCAGAAACAGACAGATCTGGGATCCCTGCCTGTGGCTGATGTATTATACAGGTAGGTAGTAATTTAGTGTTTTCTATCAACTCTGAAAATGTGCAGATGTTCACGAAGATAAAATGTCCATCCTGAAATGTAACTAAATGGCTTAACTCAATGAAAATTGAAAGCTCTAGGAAAGATCAAAATCCAGTCAATTTACAGAAAGACAGTACTAAAAGGCCAATTCTTGATGAGTCCATTAATGTATGTTTTTAATTAAACCACTGAAATTTCCTTAGAATGACTTAATATGAACTCTGACATGAAGATTTTCACTTTTTAAAATGTTTTTATCTTTAGCTTTTGAGCTGGTTAATTGTTGTGTTCATAGTTTTCCTGACATTTTTCTTTACATAACTTACATTATATCTATCCTCTGTTGTTTAAAGGTTGCTGCTTTTAGAAGGGGGACCTGGATCTCCCTCTTGTTTGTTGGGAGGAAAACACATAGTATCTTGGGGGTTTGAAGATATGTTACCTGCACCTGATGCCAACAGTGGTTCTGGCACTGAAAACAAAGGTGAGCTAGTTTACAACTAGGACAGGATCCATGAAGGGAATGAAAGATACATTTTGGAATGATATGGTGCTTTTAAATCTTTAGAACCTGAAAGTGCTTTCTGCTTCTAGTAAACAGCATAAAAGCAGTCACAGTATATATCAAATGACAGAAAACTGGAGCACTCTGCAATCAGATGGAACACACAGGTCACATTTTCAGAAGTGAGCGTAAATGGGCCCTACAGAAATGGGCAGACAGCTGTTTTATCTGCAGAGCTCCACCTTTGCACAGTAAAATGGCTAGCTTGGCTGTCATTTTTCCATCTTGCACATTCCAAATTTACTTTTATGGTCAGGGATCTAATTTTACAAGGCTACCCACACTGTTATTTTGGTGCATTGGTGTATAGTACAAACTCAGGAAGATGACAGTATTGGTTTTGCACTCTGTTCATGTGTACACAGTTAAATTGGCAGCCACGAGGGCCAGAATATTTTATTTTTTAAAGAAAGCTTAGATTCTCTGTTTCTGAATCTATAATGCAGAGCACCCAAATCCATTAAATAGACTGGTTTTTTTTAATATCCCTGTTTTTATATAGTGTGTGCCATAGTTAGAAACCTACCTAATATATGTCATTTACAAAAAAGCTGGTGGTCTGAACGTGGAGGTGGTCTCCATTTTCACAGTGGAGTGTTGCAGGGTCATGTGTTGTCTGTCCATGTTTCCCCCTCTGCCATGTCTCTGGCCAATGGCCCTTTGTCAATCTTTAGGGAGGGGTGGGACTTCTGGTGCCCCTCAGCCAATCAGCTGCACTCTGCTGCAGAAATTTCTTTTACCTCCCTCCTGCTCCCCAAACTCCCTCCCTCTTGCTTGAGGACGGAGGACCTTCTGCCCTTTTGTTTTTGCAGCGCACTTTCTCTTTTTTTGTCCCTTCCCAGTCGCTGCCAACTTTTTCACAGGGGACCTTCCAAATCCATGGTTTCCACAAAAATCACAAATTGTGAATTTGGTAGGTCCCTAGCCTTAGTAGTCAACAGTGAATCAGATTTTTCTGCATTTCCTCCCCTTTACTTAGAATTTCATATTTTTGTAACTGACAATTAAAAAAAACATGTTAGAGATGAGGTCCTCCTTGATCAAAAATCTTTCTCAGTTTAACAAACATCAGAGGAACAAATGGTTACTTATAAAGAGAAAAGGTGAGTTGCATCAGTAATGATGTTACAACTGTATGGGGGTACTGTACACTTTTTCACAAGGCTCCAAACAGTGTTTTAAGCAGCAGGGGTGGTCTTGAGCAGAAAAGTTTGCATGTTAATACATTTTAGGTGTGTTCTTCCCGTTTGGTACTGATATGTGAACAGCAGTAGCCTCTTGTGACACCATAGAACAGTGATTCTTAACCAAGGTGCTGCAGCATCCTGGGGTGCCTTGAGATGCTTTCAAGAGGGCCATGAGGTGCCACACAGTGTTAGTAGTCTTGGGTGTACAAACATCATTCACAACATAAACCCAGAGATTTCAAATAGGAATTGATAGCATTAAAAAGATTTTGAGCTGTTGTGGTCTTTCTGAGTTCTTTGCAACAAAAGAAATAGTATATTATTATTTTGTAGTCAAAAAATGAGTGAAAAATGAGAGCTGGCATTTTCTGAGTGGTGCCTTGAGTCTAAAAAGGTTGAGAACCACTGCTCTGGAAAGAAGAATTGCATTCTTGTCAAGAAAATAAAAGAAAATGGTCCTCCACTCCTTTCTGCCCTTTAATAGAAAATGCTAAAAATGTATTGTAAGAAATCATTTTAGATTTTGATAATGAAGATGAAGCATTTTCCATCTACAGTTAGTCCTGTTGAACAGGTCCTGCTTCCCAAGCACAGTTAACTGCAGCCATCCAGCTTGCACTATATTTGTTGATTTAAAAGTCTGCAGCCAGTAAAGTCTATGAGCTGTTTATCTGTGTATACAGTAACTGTGGCCTCAGCTATGAACCAAGAGCCATCTGGGATTTGAGGCTGCAACTTTAGGGTGAAAAGGTAACCTAGAAATAAGAAACTAGTGAAATACATGTCCTAGATGCCTGTTTTTTTCCTACAGAGTGAGAAGGAATACACAATGAATAACTATGTATAAAAACTACAGTACTAATTCTGATCAGTGTAGAGGAGAGTCTCCCATAGGTTTTCAGTCATTGATCTGAGTGTAACAGACATGATCGTCATGTTTGTGTTGCCTGTTAAAGGTCTCTGATCATTTCCTTCCCATTTCAGATGCAGATTTAGGGCGCTGTCTTGCAGCAGATGGACTCTATCTTTATACAACTAATTCAGTGGGCAGAGGAATAAGCAAATTAGGATCTGGATTACATGGTACTTTACGGTAAGCCACAGCAGAGCTGAATGTTCACATTGTTATATTTCTTCCTCTGCTCATTTTTTATCTTGTCAAGATAAATCTTTTCAAAGGAAATGAGATGTGCTAAGTATCTTAATTTTTTTATTACTATTATTAAACCAATTTTTCAGGGAATCAGATTTTGTTACTGGTTTTCCCCTCTGATAATTATTGCTGTTAAGCACCATCCAAGTTAGGCAATCATTTATTATGCTTTTGTTAACATATTGAAAGCTGTAGTTAGTTAAACTGCAAACTGGTTTCTAGTTATGGAATTTACTATACAAATAACTAGTTCATTACTTATAATTTTTGAAAGATAAAACCAGCGTTACAGCACTAAATATTTAGATACATGAATCTGTAGGTAGGGTCAGGAGGAGTTCGGGACAGTTCTGAAAAGATGTAGCATATTTAAAGGTTTTAACATCCTACCATCCTTTTTTCCAGAGGCTTTGTATACTGTCGTAACGAAGAGCTGGAGGCTGGTTGGGTTGCTTTTGGCAATGGCAAACTTCTTCATCGTCCTGTCTCCTTTGATAATAAGCCTCACTCCCTTTTCCAGGTCATTGATCAGCATACACTTCAGGTAAAAAAAAAAAAAAAGAGAGAGAGAGAGAGAGAGAAACCTGTTGGTAAAAATGTTCTTCATTTGTCATAATATTTAGTCTAGTTCCATTATGCTCAGAGTCTGTTTATTCCCCTTCATGAAACTACCTGTAGCTCCTCGTTGAAAGAGTTATATGACAGCTAACAAGCCATCTATGGTGTCACAGTACTTGTGCATACAGACCACAAACTAGTAGTAGCAGAACACAGGCAAAGAAAAATGGATTTTTGGTGGGAAATCAACTAGTTTTAGAGGATGCAAAACTCCCAGACACTTCCATTTCCCGCAAGTGTAAGAATAGTGTAAATCTTTGCTACTCTTCAGAATCTGTGTTTTGCAGACCAGCCACACTTTCTCTCAACGTGGTTAAAGGATTTTTTTTCCTGTTCTGGATTAAAGAAATTCTAGTAAAAAAATAAAAGAATAAATTGTTTTGTTGTTTCTAACTGCATACAGTGAGTTTCCTCAAACTCAGCATTTTGATTCTGGAAGTTAACATTTTGGAAAAGTAGGGGAAAGCACAAAACTGTTAGTACTTGTATGATACCATTAGAAAAATGTGTGTACCTTTCCTGCAATTTGAAACCAGTGACTTTTTGTGTATTGTAGATGGGTATTTAGATGTCTTGCTAGCACGGACTTCTAGTAGGCAAACATTATATGCTACCCCTCAAACTAACTAATAATTAAAAGTGCACAAATAAGCCTAACAAGCCTTGCTACTAATACCAAAACACCCTTTTGATATGTACTGCTAGACTTGAGAACAGACTGTGAAATGTGAACTGGTAAGACTCTCTCCTTTTTTCTTGCTTTCCTACTCTACTTGTAGGTGTGTCAAATAATCCCAATGCCAGTAAATCACTTCCCAGTTGGCAGCACTATGACCACCGTGCATCTTTCTTCAGACGGTACCTATTTCTACTGGATTTGGTCTCCTGCGAGCCTCAATGAAAAAACACCAAAGGGACACTCTGTCTTTATGGACATTTTTGAACTCATAGTAAGTTTAGTTTAAATATACTTTGCAACCGCTTTCTTACTCTGTCTTAATTTGATAACATGAGTAGCACTTTAAAATGCCAACATTTAGTGAAGTTGGGAGACACAAAAATGATGGATTTAAGTGCTAATATTTGTAACCTAACAAATAATAAAAATATCAGCAAATAACTACTATTGAACAAAACAAAGTCAAGCTATAAGTTTTGCACTCTAAAAGGCATGCTGGCATAACAGTTGTACAGTATGTGCAATATATTTGCATCACTGTTCTTGGTTCATTTCATGCTGAAATAAATAACTGAATATAAATGTGAAATATATATCAAAAGTTGTTTATTCCAGATTGGCCTTATTCCATTGTAACACAATAAATAAAATAAATTGATCATTTTCACAGAAGTCATGTATATGCAAAGCTGCATAATTCACTTTGCAACCAAACTTGTCAATCACTGGCTTTTAAGTAAATCTGAATGCTTTTCAAAAAAATTACACTTTTTGGAGATCTCTAGAGTTTGGATTTCTTTTCCTTTCAACAGCCCCTTTGTATGCAAAGGAAGTGTTAACAGTGTAACGCTCCTGTCTCAACACTGTATAAAATGTTAGTATTTATCAAAATGGCATCTTTCCTAACAAAAGCCCTGCTTATCATTTTGCTGGTATTGCCATTTCTTTGCTGTACAGCAGTAAAACCTTCTAGTTGTAGGCCTTCTCCATATTATCCCAAACTACTTAATCAAGGGACACTTTCCCTTCAGATTTTTCGCGCTGTGCATGACGGCAAGGCCTTTCTTCTCAAACTTAATGATTAAAAAAATCTCATATAATATACCCTAAAAATAAGAGGTTGTATAATTATAGATACATTTATAGAAATTAATTATTGCTATGGAAAACAGACTAACAGTTCTGCATTCCAAGGGACTGAAGGTATTACATTCAGGAATGTTGGTTTTACATCTTAATCAGAATAAATCTATCTAGATATTTACAGCAATTACCTTGTTAAATAATTTTTGCAAGAAGTTCTCTATTATCTCCTTTATCTTAGAAATTTTTATATCTAAAGACCATTTTTCTCCATTTGAATAGGTAGAAAATGGTGTATGCATAGCAAATCCTCTACAGGAACGCATCATACTAATGAGAAAAGAGGGAGAGTCTGCAAAGAGTATTAATGAAATGCTTCTGAGTAGGCTTTCAAGATACAGAGCCTCCCCATCAGCAACACTGGCTGCACTAACTGGCTCTACCATCTCCAATACCCTGAAAGAGGATCAAGCAGGTTAGAAACATTCTCTATCGTTTCACGTGTTTAGCACATTTGTTTTCAATGATGCATAATTTTAAGAACTACTATATGTGGCAAGAGAAATAATTCTGTACATACCATATCTTGCACACCTGTGTGTATGGTGTCTATATTTAGTTTCTTTTCAACTGCTGTCAGACACAATACTGTTTTTTGCCTACAAGTGTATTAAAATATTTTTGAGCTGTGTTAACTTCTTTGCAAAGATAACTTTGAAATATTTATATAAAAGTACTTTGATGCAGATGGTTAACACTCAGAAGTCTAGTAGAAAAAATGTAGTTCATCTTAATATGAATTAAGCTTCTGGAAGTGGACAGAAGCTGAGCATTGAATAACAGGAGCTATAATTGTAAACCCAACATCTTGTTATTGAAGCTATGCTCTTGAATGGCTCAGTTCTGCCCCCCTTAATCACACTGATTGGTACCTTTCTCATCACTTAGTTCCACAGTTTCAGTACAACTATTTCAAGATTAAGTACAATTCAGGATGCATTGGCCTTTTAAGCATTATGTTTAACATAGCATACTGCAGTGGAGAAAATATAATTTCTTATTTGAGAAGCAACTTATATAGTGCAACTTGGAGGTAATTTGTTTAGTTGCTTATTTTGTTAAAAGGAATAATTGTAGAAAAGTAGGGAAAATATCAAGCGAATTTGCACTGCAGATCACCCCTAAATTACTCTTGAAAGGCCTCAATCTCCCTTTGTGTTGACATTACAGCAAACCTCCTGAAGTAGATGAAAAAATGTTTTTGCCACTGCATCTTGTAAACTTTCCATAGGTTATATGAAATTTACTTAACTGAAAATTTCAAAATCCAGAAGATATACATGAACATCCTGAAATAAAACCGATACTGTTACACATATGTGGGAAAGATGTGTTTTAGACAGAACTGACTTGCTTATTCTCTCAGCAAATAAGTTTTAGCAGGGAGCTTCTCCTTATGTATACGTTCTTAAGGACAAAGCTACCCGCCTTTATGTGGATGAGTAAGTAAAGCATGGGAAGGGATTGGAGCAGGGCTGAAGCCTGTTTGGAGTGGTAAGCAAGATCTGTGAGCTTAGCAAGTGCTTTCTGAGTTGATTGAAGTCATGTGATGATCACCTCTTCCCCCTAATGGACATGACAAAGGACATTTGAATAGTTACATATCTGATTCTAACAAGGTTTGGACAAAATGTTGGTTATGGGTAGAGAGAAGAAAGGACAGATTTTGGCAATACTGTTTGAAAAGGAAAATTGGCAGGCTTGGACATTGGAGAAAAAAAGTGAAGGAAGAGTTTAATTGCCAGGATAGTGAACCTGTATCCCATGGGGGGTTAATGAAATTGGGATGAAAATGGGAGAAAGGGGAAAACAAGCTAGATGTAGAAAGTATCTTGTAAGCAGTCAAAAATGGCATTTGTAGTATACTGGGGTAGAGATCCTTAAAAAGAATCCTCCAAGAAATATAAAAGGACTTTTTTTTTCAAACAAATGTTTTATTTTTAGACAGTGGTTTGTAATTAAAGCACTGACAGATCTGTAATGATAGCATAATGAATTACTTCTGTTATGGCATCATTAATTCTCACTAGGAATAGGATACTGCAGAAAATCCTAAATAAGCTGCTTCTTGTTGTTTGATATCAGAGGCTTTCAAAATGAATTTTGATATTGCACCACTCGGTGTACTCTGTGTGAGAACAGTTAATCTTATTCTTAATATTTTATGCAAGTGACAGAGTGTATGTTGTAAAATTTCATTAACCTTGTATAAATACATTTTGAGCAAGAGATGCTCAAATGCGATACTCCATGCTGTTTGAGGCATCTAGGTATCATTCCCATTCAGAGCTTTTCTATCATACCCTATTCATTTTGGGGCTGTGGTGGAATTTCTCTTCTTTGATAGTGTCCTATATTATTACTGATGAAAAGGCAAGTATATGGATGTTGGTATAAAATATGTATGTATTGTAAATATTACAACATTACTTTGTTATGAACTTGACAGTAATAATTTAGGATTGTTTTAATAAGATTCCTTGATGAAACTGGTATATTTATTACTTCCATGGCTTTTGATGGATTTTTTTTTTAAGTATCTCCCCCAGGCAAGATTTTATTTTAGTTAGGTCTTGAACAGTTCTCTTCCTCTCCCAAAGATGCTCTGGGGGTCTGGGCTCACTGGCTAATGTTGGATCATGGTAAAGTTCTGAACTTTTAAATACTTCATAGATCCAGCTACCACTTAAGTACTTGGAAAGCTAGAAGCTTGGGTGGAATATACAATACTTTCTGTAAATATTTTCTTAAAGTTTGTACAGATCTTACAGACTGTGTCAGGGTATAGAAAAAGAAGATATGTGGACATCTTTAAAAGGATCATATATGGCTAAGTAGTGGATTGAAGTGTTGTAGAAAGAGAACTCTGAGTTGCTCATGAACGAACCCCAAATAGATAATGCTTGGGGAAGGGTGGAGGCAGCTTCATTCTAACCTGCTTCTCTGGGTGGTTAGCTCACTATTGGTTAATAGATGTAGAGGATGTGTTAAGGCAAAGTGATGATGAATCCCAGGGGGCCTCTTGTCTTTAAAACCTTTTCTGGCTTTAAGATATTGCCCCCAGTACTTTATCACCTTGTAGTCCCTATGGCAGATGTCTCTCTGCCTCTCTGTGTTAGGTACTTGTTTTCATTTTTTGGCTAGGTTTTTATGGAGAGGGTGGAGTGGAAACTAAGACTTGGTATTCTTATTCATATTTAAAGATGTGTTTTTTTTTCTAAATTGTATTGAAAAATACATTTGAAACCATGTATGCTCCCTTAGGGATTAACACCTAATTTATGAAGGATCTTTAGGATCTAGTGGCTACTTCCAAATACTGCACAAATGTTGCTAATCAGAATTTCTGGTGAATTTATTTAAATTCCAAAACCAAAGCCTATAAGTCTTGCCACCTATTATATTCTACATATTTAATTGTTCAGAAAAACACATTTTTTACTGTAGTTTCTATTTAATGTTTCAGCTGCCAACACTAGTTGTGGGTTGCCACTAAAAATGTTACGAAAATCTCCCATTTACACATGTGGAACGTATTTGGTGATGTTGGTCCCACCCCCTGGTGGATCAGGCAGCTCTGCTACACGATCACTGTTTGGTGGTTCAAGTGGTTTGTCATCACTGAAAAGTAAGTGTGTTGTGTTTCTGGCATATCTAAGGAAACTCACTCCTGTAAAATATGATGAACTTCGGAGAGATTAATTGGAGACTTTTTCTTCTTCTCTCCGAAGTCCTTGCTTCTAGCTTGGTGTTCAGTATTTCGGATGGGCAGTTCACAAGCCGAGCGGATCTCATTGATGCTGCAGGAAGCTCACTTGGACGTGGGGCCCTCGTACCTGGACTTGGTAATAAATAGATACATTTTATGAGAACCAAGCAGTAAATGTAGCAACCTGTTTTCTACCTAAATTCATTTCAGTTGGCCATGCCTCGTAAGCAATTTATGAGCTCCCAGATTTATGGATTGTTTAAATTTTGTAAAAGTCTAAATGCAGACAAGAATTTGTGAAGTGAAAACTCAGGACATACTGGAGGAAGATCCTGGTTCTCATTTCTCAGCCTTATACAACATATAAGTAACATGCCAGCTTCAGGCGTGAGCAAAATCCTAGCAGAAGAGAATAATAGAAGAATTTTTGTTCTAAATCTTCTTCTTGTTCTCTTTTTTCTATAAGTATGTAGTATGTGAATAATTAGTGAGTATGTGAATGGTTGTAGAAAAGGAACTGTGAAACCATTTTATCTGATTTTTTTTCTTGGGAACAGTAGCATCTGATACAGCCCCAGCTTTTCAGTTGACTGCAAATGGTAGCAAGCAATGAGTGATAAGATCATGGTGGAATACTAAATATAGAACTAACATGTTTCTCTGAGAGAAGAGGAAGGGTATGCATTAACAACTTTAGGAAAATTCTTTTAATATTTTGTTATTCCCAGCCATTATTTTTAAGTAGCTTGGTGTGCCATGTGATAGAATTGAGGGCATAATACCGGATATAGCAATATTTCGGTTTAAAAATATTATGGTAGAATTTGCTATAGTCAGATATTTTTTAATACAGGTATTTATTTTTTCTCTCTGCAGGTGCATGTTATGATACTATGAATAACATGATCTGGACATGCTCTAATGACTATATTGATCAATGGTGTAATCCTGGAAACCAAGCTTTCCATTATGTCTGTCAGAGACTAGGAGTTAGCCATATCATTACAGAGCCCAAAGGTGAGGTAAACCTACTATCAGCACTTTGTATAAGGTGCAAGTGAAATATGTAAGTGAATTTACAGTAGCATACTGTAAATTCAAATAAATGGCTAAACAGACTTTCTTTAGAAAGTCACAACATACTGCTCCATGCAAAAGTGGATATACTTATTGGACAAAATTATTTGATCTCACTGAAGAAAAAGATGTTTTTGCATGTGTGTTTGAAAGATACCAGGTTTTTACTGTCTTTAGTGCTTAAAAATATTGCACAGAAATCCTTTGCTTTTCATGTAAGTGGTAACAGAAACACTGCTGCATTGACCTGATGCTGATACTGATTTCATAATGTATTTTAAATGTGGGTGTACATTTCATAGAAGTATTGAAATTTGATTTTCCTTGTAGGGGATGCTATAACCACAAATGAGGTTATCAACCAGTTACTGCACCATGTTGGTGCCATGTGCATCCACCAACTCAATCTACTTGCAGCCAGTAACAATCTCCCAGTAACAAATTTTTTGGGCAAGCAACATCCAATTGAAGCACACCATCTCAGCAGTATTTGTGACATCATGGAGAAAGCCATGGTTAATGGAGACACTTGCATTATACGCTGCATCCTTGTTGTCTTTCAGGTATAAACTAACCTCAAATATATTTAGAATCAGCTCTCTAAAGGAGATCTTTGAGAATGCAGGCTAAAAAGTAAGCTTTTTTAAAAAAGGAATGGTGACTTTTGTTGAGTAAAAAAACTAATGGACATAGACCTAAAATTGACATTGTATTTCTCTTTGTTTCTATAATGCCTTCCAGCCTAAAATTAGGACTCTGAGAAGCAAATACTTATCCCCATTTTGCAGAATGGAAAGGTTCCAGAGGGTAGGAAGTGCAAGGGTAGGAGGGATGGCTTGTCTTGTTAACCTGCTAGCCTGAAACTCAGGAGATTTTGGATCTAATTCCTGACTCAGCTGCAAATTTTGAGGGATCCTGTGCAAAATTAGGGTTTTAGCAACAAAAATATTCAAAATTCTTTTCCCCATTAAGCCACTGTTAAAGATGTTTTTCTTAAGGATTTCTCTAGAGCAGGGAGAAAATTCACTTTTAACTTTCTGTTTTTGCAGGTGGTTTTAAAATTTTTCTTCAGCCCCCAAACTGAGAGAAACAGAGACATTGTTAGAAGATCTGGCCTGTTACTGTGGCAGTTACTGATGGCACCAAAGGACCAGATTTGTTCTGAAATTCAGAAGGAGGTTTGCCTAGCAATCAGGTAAATATCAGCTGTTTACTCAGATCCAGGTGAATCCTAGCTCTGACCGATTGCTACAAAAGAGTATTATGATTGGCTTAGAGGGTTTTTAGGCTTTCCAGATTAATCAGGTTAACAGTACAGCTAGCCTCAATTTTATTACAAGAATCTAGGTTTTAGTTGTGCCTTCAGCAATTTAATTTTAGATTAGTATCATTGCATCTTTTAAATCTAGCATGTAGTTTGTATAGTGAGGATACATTAAGTGGTTATGGTGACTTATTAGGTAATAGCTTACATTACATCTACTTAAAAACTCAGTAGTAGATTTTATTAGCTACAGCATCTTTATTTTGTCACCCTGATCAGGTGCATGGTGTTGAATAGCTGCAATATTACAGTTAATGACTGTAGATGGACAAAGCAATTACATTGCTTTAAAAGGACTTTCCAATTATAATAAGTTTTGTCTGTCACAATATGGGAAACTAACCCACAATAATTTTACCTAAATGAAAGAGGGAGTAAAATTATTGCAGTTGAGCTTCTATTAGCATAAGAGGACAGATGAAAGAGGTAATGCAGTTCAGATGAATCTGCTATATTCCACCCCTGCTTTTAAACCAGCATAATAGTTTCATTTGTCCATACTTCAGTCATGGGTGAAGTGATTTCCTTGAGCTGTAATGTATAAGTTTGCATATGCTCTAAAATGAAGGTAATATTTGTGTTAGGTGTAAATAATAGTGCTTCACAAAGTAAGTTGAGATTGTTGGGAGGTGGCCAGGAGTGTGAGGGCAAGCAGAGTGGGTTGTGGAGGATGCTTCTAGGTTGATGAGCACTTTGAAAAATTACAGAGGGGATAGCACATTTGTCCAGTGAATCACATAGGGAGGAGAGACAAGAAACCTGTGCACATGTGGGAGTGAACACAGTGTGTCTGCTGAGACATCAGCCCTTGAAAAGCTTACACAGAACAGCTGTTTCAGCTCCCCAGCATGCTAGATGGTGCTGCTGCTGCACTTGAACTACAAGCTGAATGACTTCTTTTCCATGGTTTGTCAAAACAGCCGCAGGGCCAAATAGAGGACAATAACAATGGAAAAAAAGGCAATTGTCTATCAAGAAAACAAGATAATGTTCATCTCAAGGGCAAGGAAAGTTGTCTCCAATGTTCTGTTCACAGATCTAAATCTGCTTTCAAGTGGGAAGTGTTCCAAGGCTTGAGAACAAAATCTTCCAAAGATCAACCTGTGTGTTTTAGTTACAAACCACAAAGTTCCACAAGGTTTGCAACCATTGAAGTGCATGGGAGAATATATTTGAAAATGTCTTTGGATTTGTTCACTGCATATATTGATATTGGGCAACAATTAAGTTATTGTTACACTATTTAAATGTTTCTTTGGTCAGGAAATCTCTTAGAACATTTGGGGTAGATAAAGAAAAGAGCAGATCAGTGAAGACCAGAAATCCTTCCTTTTCCTTATTGTGGTATTAAGATACTAACCTGTACTTCAGACTTGGAATTCATGATTTTTTGGACAAATCTGGAATCAAATCTGAAATATGATTCATTGATTTTCCATGAGTTAATGATTTTGAGTCTTTATTTCAAATCTACTTGGATATGGTCAGCCATGGAGTTAAGAGGGAGCAAATGGCTCAGGGCAAGAGAATCCTCTGTTTAGGGAGCAAAACTTATTTAACATATAGTATAAATTCTATAATATAAATTCTATGATTCTAAATAGCAGGAGAAAGCAGCTGTCGATATGATATTATTTTATTTTTTTTAGCTCTGGTTTAAATATCCTATATCCTGGAGAAGCAGAAATCAATAACTTACTTAAGTTGGTCTTAACTGAAGGTAAGAAGTTCTTATTGTCATTTTGGAAAGTAATTCCTGTAATTGAAAACGCAATAGAAGATGTGTGTTATTTTGTGGTGAACACTCTTCCGTTTCTGGGATCAGAACAGTTTAGGAATGCTAGTGAGTCTTAGCTGATCCCACCAGCATCATTATTTTCTTGGAAGTCATATGATGTTTTAGGTCTCACACATTATTCTTTACCAGAGTATTTGCAGTTGTCTAAAGCAGTGATTCTAAACCAGGGTGCCATACACCCTGTGGTGCTGTGAGATCCTTTTAAGGGTGTTGTGGGATGCCACCCAGTATTAGCACTGTTAGATACACTAATATAGTGTCAAAAGCATTCTGACCTGTTGTGGTCTTTCTGAGTTGTTTACAACAGAAGAATCTGTCTGTTATTTTTCTGTAGCTAAAAAACGGGTGAAAGCTAAGAGGCGGCATTTTCTGAGGGGTGCCTTGAGTGTAATGTGGAGTGTATTGAGTCCTAAAAGGTTCAGGTCACTGGTCTGAAATCAAGAAGGTTTAAAAATCTCTTCCAATAAATATCATGTCCCATCCTGTTTTGCATAGCATGGGAATGTTGTCTCAGAATTTAAGATGGGAAATTAGGAATTTCCAATAAGTTCCTTTGTCTGTAGAGAACCACAGTAAACAATAAGAGTAGTTACTGTTGGTCTGTAGCGTATGGGAAGCAGATGCTTTATGAATTAACAAATATTGTTTCTATAAAAGGCTGTTTTATAAGTTTTCATCATCTGTATCATAAATATGTATTCCATTGTAGGAGAGAGAAATAGTGGTCTCTCCCAACTTCGTGATGTGATCCTGACTAACTTAGCTGAACAGCTTCAGAACAACAGATTTGGAAGTGAAGATGATGATCATTACAGGTAAATTAGAATAACGCTTATCTTCGTCACTCTTATGAAAAATAGGCTTCAGTACATATTAGGAGCTTTATTATAAACTTGGCTGCTTTATGCCAAAATTGCTCATATTCCTGTTGCAGTTTGATGTATTGCTAGTTGTATGATTGTACTGCATCACTTGCCTAAGAAGCGCTAAATTCTCTGGGCAGTTTGAGGTATTAATGGAATTCTGGAGATTTCTGTAGAGCTACGGGAGTGCTTTGGAGGAGCCTTTTGTGGAGTCCTCAGATCAGTACAATAGAGCAGATAGCATTCTATAATTTGACATGGCACTCCACATTCCCATATTACAATTGCTGCTCTTCTGCCACAAAACTAAGTTACTTCAAGACTGAAGTTTGGGAGAGGTCTGTTTTTAAGAACTGATTTGCATCATGGAGTCCCTCAGAACTGGAACAAAATGAATGCAGATCCATTGCACTGAACTCTTTTAACCAAGCCAGGGCTAGTTTTTCTTGTATGAATTGTGGTAAGATGGAAAATTTTCCAGTGTCTTTGGTATGTTATGCTCTAGCTAGCATGTCAGTCCTTCAGCATTTCTGATACAAAGTCATTTAGTTGGCTTCACCTAACTTGTAATGTGGTTTGTCAGGATTTTACACTCATTTGAAAAGTATCCATCCTGATCAACTTCTCCTTATCTTTCCTGAATCTTAAAGACTAAATGATGAGCTGTTGCACTACATTCTCAAGATAGTTGTTCGAGAATCTTGTGTCTTAATCACCAAGTGCCAAACTGTATCTAAAGATGACTTTCAAAAGCTTCTTTCAACTGTGCCTGTAAGTAAAATGTACCTGATTAAAAATGTTACATATGCTTAAGATTTTTTTTCTTTTTATTCAGCCCAGCCGTTTTTCTCCTAATGCGTAGAAATATAACTAACTCAGGATGTAGCCTTCAGAAAGATAGGTGAGGTAGCTTCTTTAAGTTATACTGTTGCAAACATGAAACCTGATTAATCTTACAAATTTGAAATGCCCATAAATGGAAAAAGACAGTTGAAAAACAGTAACATTCCTTCAGTGCAAAGTGATCCTTTAAACCGTGGTTCTCAACCTTTTTTGTACCCAGACCCATTTGTAAACATTGATGGCCAGTCCTGACCCAGTGCCCCTCACTCCCAGTGTACTACCCCGTGCCTCCCCTCCAATGTGTGGGGCAGGGGGGCCCCAAACAGCCCCTTGCAGGCTGGAACTCTGGCAGTCTGCAAGGGGAAAGCCACGGTTTCCCACATTTTTCTCTTTTAGTGTAGAATCCATTTTTAAAGTTTGTTGATCCATTTTTAAAGTTTGTTCAGAACCATTTCTTATATTCTTGTTACCTACTTTTGGGGCGTGATCCACGGGTTGAGAAACACTGCTCTAAACAGTGCAGGGTTGCGGACTGATACATTGTCCTTGTCACTCAGCTGTTTCAGTTATTTAAAAAAATACTTTCATATAGTATCCTTCAAAATTTCAAAGTAATATACAAAATAGGATAGAAAACAGAAAACCTTTCAGAGTCGTATAAACTGGTGCATACAGAGGGGAGGAATGCTGTAGGTGCAGAAATAGGAGATGAGAAAAAGCTGATACTTAAAATGTTAGAAATGCAAATAAATATTCTCAGAGTCAGCTTACAGAATGGAAGGATGCAGTGACTGGGAAATATTAATTGGGGTGAGGTTTGGGATGTGTAGTGTTTCAGATTTACTGCAGTAGTAAATCGCTAATTCTCATTTCAACCTTATTGACCCTGTACTCCTCATAAATTACATGCCAACCAATTATGTCCTGCCTTTCAGCAAAGATCCTATGGCTGAGCTCTGCAATGAGGTCTTTTGTTAAGATGTCATTTTTCTTACAATATATATGTGTAAATATTTAATGCTTAGTTGCAGCTGCAATTTTTCAAATAAAGTATAATGCAAGATGTAAAGCTTTCAAATGTTTCATTTATTTGTTAATTTGCAAAATTCAGTGGTTTGCCATTGCTCCCAACACTTTAGCATGAAGTAGGGAAATTCTGCTGATACAACAGAAGCAGTGTAGATCGGTGGCAGTAGTCTGTTCAAGAGAAGTAATTGTTTTCCTTACACTCTGTTCTTTTTTCGTGGTTGTTTCTTGTTCATATTTTGAAAACACACAAGGATTGTCTGTGCCATGCTTGATTAAAGAGGATGGATAATGTAAAATGTGCTTATTTATATTAAAGGCTGCGTCTTCATGCTTGCGGTATCTGATGGCCGTACAGAATCACCTTCTCAGTAATACTATATTGATTAAACCTGATGAAAATGATGACAGTGACAGCTCCTTGCAGGGAGAGACATTGAAGGTACAGGTAAACACCAAGTTTTATTCCCAGTACTGCTTTCTCCGGCCAGTGTTCTTCTGACAGTTCTTCTGTCTCCAGTGCAGCTTACTGGTAGAATCTTTGTGTGCCGTCTTGTCAGTTTTTGTTACGTTGATGCATTACATGGTGAAAGCCAATACCGTTCCATATTTCAGCTAGAATCGATGGTTAGTTTTTGTATAATGTCATTGCTTGACCTTGGTTTGTTTAATGAGTTCATCAGTGCCTCCCTCCTAAAAATTTTTATAAAGGGGTTTCATATTTAGCCATTAAGGGGCACCTCTACATGTGCATTAATGCGCTTTAGTTAATGTGCATTAAATCTAGTATCTCCAGGCGTTTATACACATACCTTTTTGTCCTGCAATGCATCAGAGGTCGGGTGGATCAGAGCAGACTCGATTAATCGAGCTGAGGCACACTGTGCTGTGCTGTGTGTAGTTGTATAAGCAGCAAAATGTGCATAAGTGCGCAGAAAATGGTGGCAGTGCACTTTTGAACTAAAGCACCTCTGACGTGTTTTAGTTTAAAAGCACGCCACTGCCATTTTCTCAGCACTGATGCGCATTTTGCCACTTAGAAAACTGCACATGCCACAGTGCCGGGCACTTTTAAAAGCACCCCACACTACAGCGTAAGCATGTGTGCAAATGCCCTCCATTGTGAAGTACTAGGAAAATGCACATTAGCCTGTCTTACTGCGTATGAACTAAATATCAGTTTTTAAGTAATGCTTAATGCACATTAGCTTATTTTAATGCACATTAACTAAACAGAATGCTTTTTTAGTGATACTTTAATGCACATTAAAGCACCTGTGTAGATGTACACAAGGCATGTTTTGGACAGAAAATTAATATGTAGGAAGTCATCTGCATATACATGTTTTTTTCTGTATTTATAGCTGTGAAACAACTAATTAAAAAAAGATCAGTTCTTCTGAGATTTAGATGCGAGTCTGTTGCTTTCAGAAAATGGTTTGGCCTCCCATCACTCAATTGGCATCATTTATATATATTTTTGAGTGTGTTTTGAGCTTAAGTCATGTGGAATTACCTTCTTCCTTGCTTTGTAATAGTTTGAGACCTGTTCACCCTCAGAGCTTTGTCAAAGCTCACCTTTTTCTTCTCACCCCAGCGGGTGTCATGGGAAGTATGACATTGAGGTATTAGAGTGGTTTTGTTGGTTCAAGCTTTATTACACTGTGGTTATAGTTACGTTGATGCTGGAATAGTGTTGTTAGTAATTCTCAGTTTTGTCCCAATGCTTGTCTTGTTTTTGTACGTTATACTGTGATCTTACTAACTGCTGTTGCTGGGCTGTTTGTCTGTTGCTTTATATAGGAGTTTGTGCTTGCAATATTAGGTAGTTTGTTTCTGTTCAAGCTTATTCGGTAAATACTGAATGTTTCAGTACAGTTGTCTGTCATTCTCACTATTCATCCATGTCTTCATTGTTCAGTTTCTCTCTCTACAGTGATCCTCAAACCTGCTAGGACATTCTGTCATCAGGTGCAGACCCTTGGTTGGCTAGTAGCTGCTCTTGTGTGCTGGGGATTGCTTCCCTCTCTAGAAACTGGATGTGCATCCAGTAAAATGCACCTAGTTTCTCCCAGCACTTTTGGGCTTAACATTAATCAAATTTAAGTCTGGGATGAAGCTACTCCTGCAGGCCTGCCAGGTCGCATTACTGTTATTTAATTTGGAAATCCATTCTTTTGCTGCTCAGTTGTTTTATTCTCTAGGAGTTTAAGCATTGTCTAACTTTTTGCACCTAGGAGTTAAAGGCCAGTATTTTGTCTCTTGCTACACAAATCCTGACCGGATGTGATGAAGTCTTAGAAATGCTGCAACAAGTCACTACAGCTCTTATAAATAGTGACATTTCTGACAGAGAGCAGAGGTAAGACAAGATGCCTAAATACCTGTTAGTCTGAAAAAGGTGAGCTGCTGCCCTTCTTATAGACAGAATGGCTCAGTAAAAGGATGGTATCATTATCTGTATTTGTATCTTTGTAATTAAGTTGTTGAAAGAGGACAGGGCTATTTCTTTATATCAGCGGTTCCCAAACTCTAACAGATTGTGCACCACCAATTTAAAATGATACAACTTTAAGTACCACCAGCAAATTTTTGTCATATAAAGTAATTATAATAAATCTGTTAACACGTATCACTGACAGGTTGTCTGCCTACCACTGGTGGTACACGTACCACAGATTGGGAGCCGCAGTTTAATACCATTATTATTTCTACTTCTGGCTATTTCTATTTCTGTCTGTCTGTCTGTCTGTCTCTGTTTCTCTCTGTTTTTGTCTCTCATCTTATAGGCCTCAAGAGCCTGTATGCCATAACTAGAGCCTTCCATCTTCTCCTGTCTTGTGCAGTCCCTTTCCACCGTGTCACATCTTTGCCCATCCCTTCCAGATCAATTTTTATGTAATCTTCCCATCATTGCCTTGGTCTGCCTTGATCTGCCTGAAAGTCTAATACCCTTCACCTCAGCTTCCAGAATTTGTCTTGCATGCCGTATCTTATTGGTTCTTGCAATTTATGATTTAAAAATATTAATGTACTCTGTACATATTAATAGATGTTACTGATGCACTTGAGTATAAGTATTTGCTGCCACAGTTTGAATCATTTATGCAGTCTCATTAGATATGAAACTCATTTCTTTATATAAGAATGGTCATGGCAACTCACAAAAGAAATGTTCCTATGTATATCCTTGACTTTTGCAGATTAAAAGGCCTGGAACAAGTTACTAAGGCAACCATGCTTGGTCATTTGCTTCCTGTATTACTGACATCCCTGATGCATCCAAATTTACAGACTCTTACCATGGCTGATGCACTGATGCCTCAGCTGGTACAGTTGGTACTTTATACCAGTCAGGTATGGTATTTTTATAGTAGCTATAATTAATGATTTTAAATGCATATATTAAACTTACTAGTGGCATTTTCATGTGTAAGCCTCAAAACACAACATGTAGGCTGAAGAAAAACAACAACATATTATCTCAAATATATACCTAAAATGAACTGTGCTGGTAATGCAGCCTCCAAGGTGTTGAGGCATAAAAATATCAGCTAATCATAAGAATTGCCACACTGTGTCACAGGTCCAGCATACCCAGTACCCTGTCTCTGACAGCAGGTGGCTGGTAGCAGTTATTTTATAGGAAGGGTATAAGGAACAAAGCATGGTTAGAGTTGTACCCAGTTACCAGTAGCCATCAGGTGTTGTTTCTATCCAAGTTCTTTTGTTATGTGTATCAGGAAAAGGCTAGGAAGAAATGACTAAGTTAGTTTAATATTGCCTATAGTTCTAGCTTTCTGCTGATTTTTTACAACCCAATTGTTAAGTTACAAAAAAGTTCCTTAATTTTGACAGCACTCATGTGGCTGCAGTAGCTGAAGTAAATTTTGCTTTAGTACTTTAGCTCAGACATTCTGGTATGACGGTATCTTACAAGACACCTTCATAAGCTCCCTTAATATTAACAATTTCACACCTTCCCTGTGGCAACAACAGCAAGTGTTTACTCAAAATAGGATTTTTTGTATGTTTTTAAGAAGTGATTTTAGACAATGAGAACAATGAGAAGAGCTAGGACCATATGACCGGGCATAATTAATGCACGGATTGCAGTCTAAGAGCTGCTGCTTGACACCTGCTGATGCTGGAAACAGATTCCATGCAACGTGACCAACCAAGTTTAAGACACACTGCCGTTAATACTTATGCTGCTAATATTAACAGGCTTCAGGGTACAGATCTACCCTGTTTCAGTAACCCAAGCAATTCTGGAGAAGAGAAGACAGGATTTGATAACAGCCTTCAAATATCTGACGGGTGGTTAAAGAGAATGAAGATTAGACTCTTCTCTGTGGCTGTAAGGGACAAGAGTAGGAGCAATGGCTTCAAACTGTAGCAAAGGAAATTTAGTTTGGCTATTAGGAAGAACTTTCTGACTGGGCATGGTTAAGCAATGAAACCGGCTACCTAGAGAGGCTGTGGAATCTCCATCCCTTGGAAATGTTCAAGAGCAGGTTGAACAGACACTTGACTGGGATGGTTGAGTCAGGGATGAGCATGCCTTGAGCAAGGGGCTAAACTGTTAGATGACTCCCTGAGGCGCCGACCAACCCTGCTTGACTGTGGTTCTATGACTCTTACCATCAAATGTATTGTTTATGTATTGTTAAAGTTACTCCTGTTATGTTACAGACTGCCTTGTTGCTTAAAACTCAGTCTCCAGTTTTTGCGGAAGTGTGCAGTTCCCCCAGTGGTACATCAGACCAGAAGAGCAAGTTGTTACCTGATGAGAGGTGATTGATGTTAGATCAATTTTTTTCTCTCCTATTATGTACCACCTTTCATTACTGATGGCATTCCTGGTTAGAACATTACTTAGGAGTGAATGAAAGAAGCAAGAATCTTAAGGGTCAATACTATAGTTGTCTGTAAATTTCCTTGCAAAGTCATAAAAAGATGTACAAAATGTATTTGATTTTTTTTAAAGGAAGTAAATAATTGAAAAATCAGTCTAATCAAGATGCTTAAATAAAGTACAGCTTCATTTCTGCCCCTTAAACTTTTGAAAAGAATTTCTATAGTCTAGAATCAGAGAGAGCTCTATAACAAAATGCCATGTCTTGTAGCAGAATAGAATATTGAAAATGCATTGGAATTTAAGTTATAATGGGCAAGATGTAATTATCTAAAGTTCTGGCTTTAAATCATGGGTCACAAATGAAAAGCATATACTTTCTGTTTGAAACCTGTTATGATAGCTGCACTTCAGTTTTAGCAGTTGACTTTTCCAACTTGCATCTGTTTAAGAACAGGCGGTATTAAGGTGGTATTTTGAGACGTGAAATGTATTGTGAAACAGCAATGAACAGCATGTTTTGCACTCAGTCGTTTGCTGACCTGGAGTGAAAGTTATATGTGTTCTTTTATGATAATCTTATCTTTTATCAAGTGCTATTCAGGAAGAAAGATTGACATTTTTTTATATTAACATTCAGAAATGAATCCGTTTTCAGTAAAATACATAACTTTTTCTAGAGCTGCTTAAATTTTTAAAACGCCATAAAATATATTTACTAGGTAGACCCTTGGTATCTTTTACTTATATGTAAAGTGTTCACATTATTAAAGACTCAACTCCTGCTTGAAGTGAGAATTAGTCAGGTATTTAATTGCCTTTTGTTACTTGAAGAGCATCACTGGGCCTTTGAAAAGCATGTTACGGTGTCTTGAATGCTTACTACAAAACTAAACAGGTACGTTATGAGTAGTAACTTCTTGCTTTTCTCTGGTTTCAGAATGCTAGAAGAGAAAGAGGAACCAGGTTTTCTCACTGGCTTGAAGATCCCAGCTCCCTGGGCCGCTGGGAAGACTGTAGAAACAGTACATCCTGTCAGGGACAACTATAAATTTAAAGAAACTGTACATATTCCAGGAGCCCGATGTTTATACCTTAGATTTGATAGCAGATGTTCCTCACAATATGATTATGATAAGGTAAGCAAGGGCCAGTACAGCAACTTGCTTATCTCTTAAGTGTTTCTTTCATGAATACCTCTCATTTTCATTTTGGCTGCCACTCGCTCTCCATGGCGCCTTATTTCTAGCAATGACGATAATTTAGGATGCTTTAACTTACAGTAGTACGGCCTCCCTCTGATCAGAGGATCTTAGAATTTAAAGACTGAGAGAAATTATCTGGGGTGATAGGTAGCTGCGAAATAGTATCCCAAAAGAATGGTGTAGGTCTTATCTCCTGGAACATGTGGAATTAGGCTCGACTAAACAAGAGAATATGTTCAAAGGCAGTTACTCTGAAAGGGCAGGGAGATGGGAACAGTGTGATCTTCCTGCATCTTATTCTCTCTCTACCACCCACCATTCTTTTAAGAAAAGTTGCAAAAGGGTATGCACTAAATGCCTACAATGGGCCTGTGTAGAACATAGCGTCTAGTGACTACGTTGTTTAACAAGAAACTTAGTTGGCATATCCTTAATGAATTTGGCTCCTTTACTAGCCTGCATACAAAAAAAAATCTTTTTAATATACCAAAACAGGGTGGTGATAATTGAATGGGAAATCTGTCAGCCCCCAGAAAAGTTACCTTCCCCGCAAACCCAAGCCAGTCTTGTTTGTTTACATCCATTTCATGACTGCTAAGGTGGTTTTTCTGTATTTTAAAACGTTGAATTCATTTGCATTTTCTATGTCACCCAGTTTTCCTTGTTTCTTTAACTTAAACCTACCCGTCTCCTTTGTAGATCAGCACAGTTTGTATCAAACTGGGCAGAACTGGAAAGGATAACTTTCTGACAACAAATGGCTTGTTTACATGGATTAATATTAACGAGTATTTTCAATTTAAGATTGTAGCTACTACCATTTTTCCTTTGTAATTATAGAGCTGCTTTCACTGATTAGTAACCGTTGCTATATGTTCTGTAACATAATAGAGTGAGTCCTGTGGTACCTATATTAGATTTATTAACAGAAATACATCATAATGTATCTGTCACCAGTGACTGGTTAAGCACTTCTTTGGGGAAATTTTTGGGCCTCATCATGTTCCCAATTGAAGTAGCTGGAAAACTTAATTCCTGTTAACTTCAAAAGGAGCAGGATCAATCCCTTTATTGTAGAGAGGCAGCATGTCCTAGTGAGCTGGGCCTGGGAAGTAGGAACCCACCTGATTTCTATTCCGAGCTCTGCCACAGACTTGCTGTGTGACCTTGGGCAAGTCATTTAACTCCTCTCTGCCTCAGTTTCCCCATCTGTAAAATGGGGATAATAATGCTTGCCTTCCCACCTCACATGGCTGTTGTGAGGATTTGTTAATCAGTGTTAATGAAGCGCTTTGAAGATTTGAAGCGCTATACAAGTGCTAAGTATTATTATTATTATTAGATTTTTTTTGTTTTTCTCTTACAGTCTAACAGTGTATTTTATGTTTTGAAGTTGGTGATCTATGCTGGTCCTAACACAAACAGTAGGAAGGTTGCTGAGTATGGAGGCAATACACTGGGATATGGCAGCCGTAGTGTCTTAGGAACTGGTTGGCCGAAAGACTTAGTAAAGGTACAGTATTACAATCCAACGATATTTCACATAGAAAAGTGCCCTCTTGAAAACTGTATAGCATCATTTTAACTGATTTTGTAGCTGTGGAGTCCAAGTATTTGAGCGTAAGCTTACCCTTGCTGAGGGCCCTTGCTAAGAGTCCCTGGGGAAGGAATTCCTGTCCTACATTAGGGTTGCCCCTTTTTATGAGTATGGCGTCACCTTTGACATTAACTTATGTTGCATTGTCATGCTGGGATGCATTAGCAGCATTGTGTAGGACAAGAAAAGAATTGTGCATCAGTCCCTGAGACTTTAGGGACAGTACCTTTCTGCACGCGTGTGTTTATGTAGCACGAGTTCCTACTGAACCTGAGGTTATACAAACTTCTTGGGAGTCTTAGTTGTATCTTGCAAATAGCTCAAAAACCACTAAAACCTGTTAAGTATAACATTTTTTTCTCTCTCTCATTTTGGTTCGGATTACAAAATAAACTAATATGTATATTTAAGAAATAGAAATTTAGTGGAAACCCATTGAAATTCGTATAGATCTATTCACTTAAGCAAATGCGAGAATGCGCTCAGTATGTTTTCTCTGATTCATATAATATCACTTCCCTTATGTAGTGGATGTGCATCACAGTCTTACCTTTTTTGTCCTATACTGTAATTGGGACTGTATGCTTGTATTTCAGTTTTAGAGTTGTTGGCTTGGGAATGTCAGTTCTAGTTTTTCCAAATTAGTGGAGATGGTAGAAAGTTGTCAGGAATGGCAGGGTTCAGTAGTTTTGCCAGCAGCCCCTTCTATTCACTCTAGATTATTTTACCAGCTTTCTCTACTTGGAGAGCTTATCTCTTTTCCTGGCCACAGTGAAGGGCTGTTGCATTGGTCTATGCTGTCAGAAGAATAAAGGAACTGTTTTAGAGGAAATTGGTAGGCCTGTGCTATTTGGCCTCAAGACTTTATTGGTTATTCTTGTAACTCTGTGGCGATACCCTTTTCCCTTGCCCTGCCATAAGTAGCTGGCAGCAAAGCCTAAGCAAAGTGAACCCAGAAAAGGATACTCTTGGAGGAAAGGGGAGAGGGAGGCCGGAGCTTAAATTAGCCTGCATAATTGGAAATAGAATACTTAAATCAACCGTCACTTTAAAATTAATCCATAAAATAAGCCACTTTTGTGAAAGCTGTATTTGTTTACTTTATTGAGTGTCCCTTTTTGTCATTCCTTTAAAATTTAAGGTCGAAGGAGATACAGTCACCTTCTCCTTTGAAATGAGGAGTGGCCGGGAGCACAACACACCAGACAAAGCCATGTGGGGCTTTGCTTGCACAGTTCGAGCACAGGTACTTGCAGTGTAACTTAAGTCTGTCACAGAGACTCAACTTTATTTCAGAATTGTTTTGTGCAATATTAAATTTTTTTAAAATATGAAATTACAAAATGGACCTGATAGCTGTTTTAGTAGCCATGTAACCTATTTCGTTACAGAGTAAGGTTGCCCCGTCTTCAGCATCTTATTTTATTTGCTAGAGATGCTCAGGCACAGTTCAAAAAAAAAAAAAGGAAAGGAAGTGACATTTCTGTAGAACCTTATTACTGAAGGCAACTTAGACCTTCTTTGAGTGTTAATGATCGTGGGTTCAGTGGGGTGGTTGGGTTGGGTATCTCCTTATGAGCTGGGCATTAAGGGGCTAAATGTTTGTTAAATAATGTCTCCAAACTAGACTTGGAGAAGAGGCAGGAAACTAAAGTCAATCACTAAGAGGAAAATTTGTACCACATGAGACAAAATCTGATTAGCAGGATGATAGACTCCCTGTCCTCTACCCAAGAGGACCAAGAATTATTTTTATCTGGCTCCCAGTTCTCTGTGCTTGGGGTTTGATTCTTCCAACCATTGATTTGCAGTATATCTGAAAGTTTGGGGGGTGTTGAAACTGTTAGAGCATGCTTCATTGTGGCACAATTTGATTATGCTTACAGATTTCTTAAATAAGTTGCTTTGATTAGGAAGCAGTTGCAAAGGTAATTGAGCAATGTGATTTATTCCTGTCCCTACTGCAGGAATCCTCGGAAGATGTGTCAGGAGGCTTACCATTCTTAGTTGACCTGGCTTTAGGCCTCTCTGTGTTAGCTTGCTCTATGCTAAGGATCTTATATAATGGACCAGAAATTACCAAAGATGAGGAAACGTGCCACGAGCTTTTAAGATCTAAACTACTACAGAGGTAAAGAAGATCCTGGTTTAATCTGAGTTCAAATAAATTTGTTTTTGGAGGCTTTAAAAAATGCTTCTGTGGTTAAGATCATTGTCATGTAATTGACTTGTTTTAACTATTTAGTAGTGCTCTGTCTTGTGAATTTTCTTACATCCTATAAGCTGCTTGAAAGTTTAGAAATGATCTAAAGAGTAAAGGCTTTAATTACTAGGGTTGTGTGAATAGTGCAAAATGTGTGTTCTGTGAATATTATTTCACACTTAAGAGAAAATTTCCATTTGTGGTTTTTTATATTAGCTTTTGGCAAACAGTTTAGTACTTGAGCTTTATCAACTGAAACACTTATGAAAAGTGTATTTTTAACTCATTATTTAATATTAGCTAAAAGCTAATTCCCAATTTGTGGTGGTGGCTTGGTAAGTAATGTGGCATTTCTGTTCTTAGATTGAACAGTGTGAGTAACTGACAAACACTGCTTGAATTGCAAGTGCTTCAGTCTAATATAAATTGAGATATCTGGGCTATGTGGGTTAGATATGTAAATTACAGCACAAGTTGTAAAAGCAATTTAAATATGCACTGTTAGGGTGATTTATGGACACTAAGAATTATCGTTCCTTGAATCTGCTGAAAGGATTCATTAACAGAAAAAGACAAAATTCCTTGAATGAATTATTCATTCCAAATTAGGAACTCAAATTACATGAATTATCTTTTCTAAACTTGAACCCAATGCTCTGACTTTGTTAGAGGATTGTTATGTGTGCATTCTGGACTTTCTGTGCCCTGTTCTGCTTTAGGTTATGTTTTCATTCCAAACATAGATATATGATGATTCACTACAACCCAAGGGTGAAACAGTCAAAATTTGACTCTTATCAGTGCTACTTCCCATATGTTGTGGGGTTTAGGCACTGCTTAGAATACAAGCCACATTCTTTCTAGTTCTCAGAGAGCCACATGTACCCTGTAGTAGGCGGGAGTATGTTCTGAACCATTCTGTCTTTTAGGATGTGAAAAGTAAGAGTTAGAAAGAAACTAAAAACCCCTTTGATATAGGTACTTTTTTTTCCCCCCTCAGATGCCAATGGCAGGTGGAGGCAAATGGTGTAATATCTCCAGCCCTCACTCCAAGTCCTTCTCCACTGCCTCTTACCATAGATGAAGATCGAGAATTCACATATCCTTCTGATGTTCTTGTGCCTCCTGTGGGACACTACTTTGATCTGCCTAGAATCAGGCTGCCTCCAGGAATCATGATAAAACTCAGGGAAATATCTGGACGTGCTCGGCCCCAGTTTAGACCTAGTATAAAGTAAGTAGTCGTGGCTTTCCCACTGTTTTCCCAACTCAGTTTTAGTAATAAGATGGCTGATGCATAAAGGGGATAAACTAAAATGAAATCTCTGACCTCTCAGTGGTAGTAATTGCAGAGAGATGCTTGCAAAAATATATTGAAAGGAAATTATTTTCAACTTGATGGCCTTAAGTTTAATGTTTGCATTGTTGTTTACGTAGGCTAATGAATTAGAAATATAAATTGTCAAAGTATGCAGTGAGCCTTGCCCTAATCTGTTTGTTTTCCACCTGTAATGTCAGAGAAGTGATTCAGCCAGAAGTAATGGAAGAGATGGTAGTTTCGTGTGTTATTAAACATTTGAACTTGGTTGATGCACTCCAGTCCCTAATAAACTTTCAGTATCAGGAAGAGCATGCAGAGGAATATGACCTTCTGTGTAAAATTATGGGAGAGACCTTCAAGAAGCTAAATGCCATGGAAAGACAATTGCAGGTAAGAAAGCAAAAGACACGTCAGCAGAGAGAGCAAAGGATGCTATTGATGCATTAGAAATGTAAAAAGTATCAGTGCACTTGACCACTTGTTTTCTGACTGAGGTTAAGATGAATGAATACATATGTATATTCAGTATTGGTTTTCTGGCTTTTAATAGAGTGTAGCTGAACTGGAACAGAAATGGCAAAGTGAAGTAGATGATGCCATGCATGGAAAGCTGGAGAACAATGTTCCATTCTTTTATGATTATCATTTCAATGAGGTGAGTTCTGCACTTATTCACGCTGTTAAGACTTTGCTATTTTATTTTTGTATTTATGGACTGCAGTAATAGCCTTTTATTTATTTGCTAATTTTTTTACTATGTTAAATGCGTAAATAGATGCAGAAAGGATAGCATACTTATGTGTGGGCTGAAGATAGAAATTTTCTATAAATGTCAACCAGCATTGCTTTTTGGACTAGTCTTTTTTTAAGAAGTGAAAGGGGGGGTTTTTTAAGGCGTAAAATCTCACAAAAGTATGTAACCAGAGTAAACTGGAAAGTAGTGGATATTATAACTGCTGCCATGCCTAGTGCTTGTATTCAACAAATCACGGTTCTATTTAGTCATTTATATTTCAACCTTTCTTCCTCAAATCCTTTTATCTACAGAGTAAAATGAAAGAACTGGAACTCTTATGTTCAATGAAAGAAGTGTCCTTTGATGGAAGTGATCTTGAGAATGTGGTCCTAGCATTAAGGTTAGTGGTTGGATCTGTTAGCTGAGTTTTCAGTCCTCTGTTCAGAAAGGTAGATCAGGAAATGAGTGACATGAAGCTTATGTAGAGTCCCATTGAGTTATGTGAGATTATTCATGGATTTAAAATTATGCATGTAGATAAGTATCCTTTTAAACAGGGTTGTGAATCCTATATAGTAGCATTCCTGACTCATTGATATGGAACAGAAGTGTTTACTAAATAATATTTTGAAGACAGAACTTTTAATTCTATTGAAAGGTCTTTCCAGGCCTACATATAACTCCTACATAAAGGAGACATTATTTAGGAGCAGCAGAGTTCATAAATATTAAAACATGTTGATTGTAAGTAGAGTTACCTAATTTGAGATGTTTTACAGAGAGATGGGCAAAATAATCCTATTAGATTCTTCTGTTTTCTAGTTGAATTTGTTTCTTGACATTAAAAGCTTAAGTCTACAAGATGAACAGATCTGTACATAACTTTCCTTAGTGAAGTTATATTTTTGGCAGCATAAAAATAAGTAAGTGTGCATTGACTTTTGTTTCATCATTTTAGGGAGAAATTTTTTCAAGAAGTGAATTCTTTGGTTCAGAAACCCCCTCATCCCCTGGCTAAAACAAAAACCTTAGTAAAGAGCCTGATGAACAGAGCAGAACTACTGCTGCATGTTACTATTGCAGCCCAGTCTGGTATCACAAGAAGTATATCCGGTACGCCTGCTGAGACACCAGGTACCAATTTACATTACATCTGATACTTAATATTGTGTGTTTATTTACCATTAATTCAGTTAAACATTCCTGTATTTTGTGTTCTAAAAAGCACTGTTAAAAGCTTGAAAATGATGTTTCTCTACTTCTATTCTTTTCCATTCAGTATGCGCTGTATTTTTGTTTGCAAGAACAGTGAACCAAAATGGTGTGCTGTGTGCCAGCATTGTCACTTTGCCATTAGCAGAGCTGATTGCTGAATTGAAAAGGCAATGGTGGGAATTTGCAAAAAAAATTTATAGTTACTGCAAACAGTTTTAGGGTGGGTGGGGGTTTAAAAACTTGAATGTGTAGCATTAACTTTAAAAATTAGTCTCCTGACATGATTCACTAGGTGATATAACCTTTAGCATGGTTATCTAACATTTTGATGCTTGGCTGGATTCCACTTTAAACATCAGTTTTATGGGGTAAAATATAAAGTAATGGGTAAGACTTTTGTCTGTCTATTCTAATTTCCGGCCAGGGCCAATATTTTGTTCTTAGAGAATAGTCACATTTCTCCATGTTGCATCTGATCGTATATGTTCCCTGCATGTGGATTTGTGGGATTTTACTTCCTGGCCAGTCCAGAAGGACAAGGCTTAACTGCCATTCTGTCACTGTTAACTTGCATAGCTGTTTTGCATTTTAAATCTGGCTGAAGAATGTCTGTCATGTAATGGTGAATTCCACACATTGGTTACATGCTGCAGAAATAGCACCTGTTTTAAGATATTATTTCATGTGTCTATCAGTTACCATCTGATTCATAGTTTCATAGTTTTTAGGGTTGGAAGGGACCTGAGCAGATCATCTAGTCCAACCCCCTGCCATGGCAGGAAAGAGTACTGGGGTCAAACGACCTGAGCAAGGTGTTCATCTAACCTCCTCTTAAAACCCCCCAGGGTAGGAGCCTGCACCACCTCTCTTGGAAGTTGGTTCCAGACCCTAGCCGCCCTGACCATGAAAAGCGCCTCCTGATGTCTAACCTAAACCTACCCTCTGCCAGCTTGTGACCGTTATTCCTGGTCACTCCTGGTGGTGCTCGGGGGAACAGGGACTCCCCCAATGCCTGCTGATCCCCCCTGACTAGTTTATAACAGGCCAAAAGATCCCCCCTCAGCCTTCTCTTTTGGAGGCTGAACAGGTTCAGGTCCCATAGCCTCTCCTCGTAGGGCCTGCCCTCCTGTCCCCTGATCATGCGAGTGGCCCTCCTCTGGACCCTCTCGATGCTGTCCACATCCCTCTTGAAGTGCGG
>NW_017729001.1:30497373-30500743 GCF_001723915.1 Gavialis gangeticus
CCCAGTTTCTTAATGAGAACGGGGTGAGAGACAGTGTCAAAAGCCTTCTGGAAGTCCAGGAAGACTATGTCCACTGCTACCCCTGCATCTAATTATCTGGTGATCTGATCGTAAAGGTGATTCATCTCCTTCCCCAGTCTCCTAAAGTGTAAACGCTACAAACAACCAGAATGAAAAGCATATTTTAATTAGAAATGGATACCTTGAAATAAGGTTTAAATAATTGAGGTTGCCAGCAGGAAAGTCATGGAAATTGAATGCATAGCCCTCCCAAACCCACAGGACAGTATGCAATTCAGTTTTACAGTTTTTGTTCCATCATTTTACTAGTTGAAAACAATATGTAAATGAGGTGAGAGATCAGGGGTGACTGTCCTGTCTGTTCTGTGACTTTTTGCAGCCTGTAAGTCAGCATCTGAAACCAAAGTAATAACTCACGCTGTCCGTCAGCCTGTCTTCTTGCGAAGCATGTCAGCACCTTCTGACCTAGAGATGATTGGAAATGAAGATTTGGAGTTCACTAGATCAAGTCAGAGGTATATAAATGTTCTTCCACTGAGTTTTTAAATGATGCATTCTATATTGTGAGTTAAATTTTCTATTACCAGTCCATTCCTTTAATCTCTTAAGTTCTGTTTTCCCCAGACGACGCCATGTTACCAGTCATAGGAGTAGCTCTTTTACTCTCCTTCAGTCTTTGACCATTGAAGACAGCAGAGATAAACCTACGTACAGTGTCTTATTAGGGCAGTTGTTTGCTTTCATTGGAACAAATCCGGACCAAGCGGTATGTCATGTTAAATAAGCTAAATCATTAAATAGTGAAGAACATATATATTGTCAAACCTTTTAAGCTGGAAGATACAGATGCATAGTTCATAACAGTACTTTACTGTGTCTCCTTAGGTGTCCAGCAGCAGTTTTCTATTAGCTGCTCAGACCAGGTGGCGTCGTGGGAACACAAGGAAACAGGCTCTAGTTCACATGAGAGAGCTGCTGACAGCAGCTGTTCGGGTTGGTGGTGTTACACATCTTGTGGGCCCAGTGACTATGGTTCTTCAAGGAGGGCCAAGGTAAGTTGTTCTCTGAAACTTTGGGACCAAATGATGAGATGATTGGCTGCCCAAGTCCACAGCATTAATATGCAGTCTTTATGCCATGACCAGTTCTCTTGTAAAGCATTTCAGGGTTCCTCTCAGTATTTTCTACAGTGCTTCAGAAGAGCTGCTAGCTAGGTCCAGTACAAAGTCTTCTGGGGCACTGTGTTAATGTTTAAGAAGAGCTAGTTGCAAGTTGGTTTTAGTAAATTCATCTCAATGGAAGACCAAAGACAGGGAAAGAAATACAAGTTGGGAGCCATCCCCCAAGATACTTGCCACTGATGTAACATGTAAGTTGAGAATTGAGGGAAGAGAAACTCTGGGCCTGGTTTCTGTTACGGTTTTTAATTCCTGATGACTCTGTATAGGAGTAGGAAGGAAAATGGACTAGCTATTCAGTTCTTAGGGATGGTGTCATATATGTTTAACTGAGGACATGAGCTCCTAAAGCAGAAGGGAGAACTGTTCATCTGTGATCCAAGTCTGCAAAATAAAAAAGGATGAACAAAATCTGAGTGTGTGGGTTTTCCTGATACACATTATGAGGTATTTGTTAGGGTATTTTATGAAACTTAAAGCTAAAAATACAGAATTCTTCTGCAGGTAGTTTTTGAGAACAGAACAATACTAAGTTAAAGCAATTGCAGCTACCGCCCCCGCTCTCCCCAAGACAAAATGTAAGGTGTTTGTTGTGGGAGACTCCATCCTGAGGGGGCCTGAGGGGGCAATCTGCCGCTCTGACCCCTTAGCCCGGGAAGTCTGCTGCTTCCCGGGGGCCCGCATCCGGGACATTGCAGAGAAGATCCCTGAGCTCCTCCAGCCCCCAGACCGCTATCCCATGCTCCTTATTCATGAGGGCACCAACGACATGGCTCACAGCGCCCCCAGCCAGGTCATGAGGCGCTACATGGATTTGGGAGCGGGGCTAAAGGGTCTGGGGGCACAGGTGGTGTTCTCGTCGATCCTCCCAGTCTCGGGCTATGGACTAAGGACAGAGAGGAGGATCCACGTAGTCAACCAAAGACTGCGGCACTGGTGTCATTGGGAAGACTTTGGCTTCCATGACCACAGCCTGCTCTTTGGCGAGAGAGGCAGCGAGCTGCTGGGAAGAGATGGCCTCCACCTCTCTCCCCTGGGGAGGAGGCTCTTCTCAGCCAGACTGGCTGACCTGCTCCACTGGGCTTTAAACTAAGTCCGTTGGGGGACGGGGGGACTACCGCCACTGTTGGACCACTGAGCAGCCCTTGCAAAGCCAGCAGGCCAAGGCACTTAAGGGAGCCCACTCTTGCCCCAGGCCTGGTACAATCTGTGAGCAAGGCAAGAGCCCTCAGGGGGACACTTGGCTGCCTGTACACAAATGCCAGGAGCTTGGGGAAGAAGCAGGAGGAGCTTGTCCTCCTGCTCAATGCAAATAATTATGATGTCATAGGGATAACAGAGACCTGGTGGGACTCCACCCATGACTGCACCTTGGGTATAGATGGCTATACCCTGTACAGGAGGGATCGTGTAGATAAAAGGGGCGGGAGTGTAGCTCTCTATGTTAAGGAAAGCTACACGTCCCTGCAAGCTGATCTTGGCGACCAGGGTGGATGACTGAAGACCCTCTGGGTTAAAATCCGTGGGGAACATGGCACAGGGGACACAACGGTGGGAGTCTACCACAGACCTCCCACCCAAAGTCCTGAGCTTGAGCAGGCGTTCTCCCGGGAACTGGCTGAGGCCACATGCTCCAGGACCATGGTTGTCATCCATGACTTCAATTACCCGGACATCTCGTGGGAGAATCACTCAACAAAATCTGAGTGGTCGCAAAGCTTCCTCTCGTGCGTGGATGACCTCTACCTGACTCAAGAAGTCTGTGGGCCAACAAGAGGCAAAATGCTGCTAGACCTGGTACTGGCTACTGGGGATGACCTAATCGGCGATGTAGTGATCAGTGGGAAGCTGGATGACAGCGACCACGAGCTGATCACCTTCACCATCCACCGTAAAGCTGGCAAGTCAGTCAGCAACACAGAAGTCCTTGACTTCAGGAAAGCCAACTTTGACAAGCTCAGGAGGCTTGTCAGTCAGGCCCTAAGGGACCATGACCCCAGGGAGAGGGGAGTTCAAGAAGAGTGGTTGCTCCTCAAGGGAGCGATGCTCAATGCACGAGCTAAGTCTATTCCATCTTGGAGGAAAGGCAGCAAGAGGGCACAGCAGCCCCCCTGGCTCTCCAGGGACCTAGCAGACCTCTTGAGGCTAAAAAGAAAGGCCTACAAAGGATG
>NW_017729001.1:30501491-30504283 GCF_001723915.1 Gavialis gangeticus
TGGGGCTCTTTAGCCTGGAAAAGCGCAGGCTCGGGGGTGATCTGGTGGCCACCTATAAGTTTATCAGGGGTGACCACCAGGATCTGGGGGAATGTTTGTTCACCAGAGCGCCCCAAGGGATGACGAGGTCGAACAGTCATAAACTACTACAAGACCGTTTCAGGCTGGACATAAGGAATAATTTCTTTACTGTCTGAGCCCCCAAGGTCTGGAACAGCCTGCCATCGGAGGTGGTTCAAGGACCTACATTGAACACCTTCAAGAGCAAATTGGATGCTTATGTTGCTGGGATCCTATGACCCCAGCTGACTTCCTGCCCTTTGGGCACGAGGCTGGACTCTATGATCTTCCAAGGTCCCTTCCAGCCCTAATGTCTATGAAATCTATGAAACATGGACCAAAGTTATCCAAATAAGTAACTAATTGCACTTATGAGTTTAAGGTTAAAAATCCAGACAGATATTTGCATTTATTTTGAAAGAATTTCTTACCATTTTACATGAATGCAATATAGATTTTTTTTCATGATCAATCTCATGAGTTCTTTCGTATTGTGCAGATGTTCTATAGCTGTATTGGTAAGTGTATTAATTCTACATGACACAAATGTCTGATTTCAGACATTTAACTTCCAACAGAATTGAAGAGCTCACTTGTGGCGGGATGGTGGAACAGGTGCAGGAAGCCTTTGGAGAGACCATGACTTCAGTGGTTTCATTGTGCGCTCGCTATCCCATTGCCTGTGCAAATAGCATTGGCCTCTTGTGCACTATACCTTATACGAGGTAAGAACGGCTTTTCCTCAAGCAAGACAAAATGAAATTAGTGCTGATACAGTTATGCTGTGTAGTAAACTGTTGTACAGAGGGCACTCTTTTTTTCTGGTTCCCTCACAGGCTGAGTTCAGTAAGTGGTATTTAACCATTGTTAGCATAAAGTGAACTCTGTAGGCTATAGTCTTCATCATGTCTTGGTAATGCTTTATATAGCACTTAATCTTCTCTTGGGCTTGGGGTAATGAATATGATGGTCCAGGGGTAATGCTGATGTATATCTGCAAATATTCCACTGCTTTTCCTTCAAGAGGACAAAATGTAAGGCAGGAAAAACAGAATTATCCAATACTGTAACAGAAGAAACATGTACATTGCTGAGTATCAGCAAACGTATGATATACCTGTGTGTCTAGCAAAAGACTGAGAAGTTATTGAAGTACGATCTTAATGCTTCTCTTTTTCTTCTGAGCAGGAGTGAAGAGAAGTGTTTGGTTCGCAGCGGCCTGGTACAGCTTATGGATCGGCTTTGTAGTCTGAGCAGCCAGACAGAATCCAGCTCGAATGAAAAGCAGACCAAGAAACAGAAGGTGGCCACTATGGCTTGGGCTGCCTTCCAGGTTTTAGCCAATCGCTGTGTTGAATGGGAGAAAGAAGAGGGTAGGAACAGTGTTAATAGCTTAAATTGTACATATTTTAAATAGAGAAGAAACAGTAAATGTCTCTTAAAATATTGCATTGACTAGGCACTGGCATTTAGCAGTAGCAGTGTTATACACAAACACTGAATTGGGGTTCAAAAACAGGGGGGGCGGTGTGGTTTCTAAATAAATCAAAGGAAATTTTTCATTCCAGAATTTTTCAAGGGGATAGAAACAGTTCATATTCTTCCTTGGCATTACTGCATGGGAAGGATTTTATCCTTTGTGTGTGTGTCTCTTTTTTTTTTTTAATCTTACAGCTCTGAACTTTAAACAGCAATATTGACTCTTTTATTTCTGTACTTCTAGAACATCACATTTCTAAAGTAATGTGAAATTTCTTGTAGCTGGACTTACCAGAGATTGGATTTACTTTTTATGTGACATAAGTAAAATTACTCATGGGGAAATGGCCAAAATTACAAATGTACTTTAACGTATCTGCATATAGAGTGTAGTCAAATGCACTTTACTGGCATAAGCATGTATAAGTATTTGTCCATTTGCTACTTGCAACTGCTTTTTACTTGAGGTTGGGTTTCATTTAACTCATAGATAAAAAAAATATTGTAGCATTTGTAAGCAAATGCTGTAAATTTATCATTCTCATCTCTTCCATTATGTGTAATGTTTATCCCCGCTCCTTTCTACCATTGTGATTTCTTATCATTTTTGCAGGTGGTTCAACAGAGGCTGTTCATTCTGGTCTGGCTCGTCAGGTCTCCAGCCTTCTTACCAATCACCTGGCTCGAGCTACAGAGTGCTGTGGTAACCAAGCTGCTGGAAATGATGCACTTCAGGATGTGCTTAGCCTTCTTAATGACCTGTCAAGGTAGGGGAAGACAGATTTTTTTTAATGCCTGAATTACTCTTCATTGTGGTGAAATCAGTGGGTTTTTCTCATAACTTTCATGTGTTTATTGTTGTCACTAGTCTGCATGCTTTGAAATGTTTGTTCAGCAGTCAAACTCCTAACTTAATGCCATGCTGAACCTGACCCTGCTGACTCACATGTGCAGTTTTTATTGACTTTAGTAGGAGCAACTGGAACAGCCACAGGATTGGAATGTCTGCAGCCTCAGATACTACTATTGGTATTTGACTATGTATGGGGGTTAGTTTTTGATTAGTGAAATATGATGCAAAGTTGTAACAGTTCAGCAATTATAGTTTCATAGTTGCTAGGGTCGGAAGGGACCTGAGCAGATCATCAAGTCCGACCCCCTGCCATGACAGGAAAGATTACTGGGGTCAAACGACCCCGGCAAGGTGTTCATCTAGCCTCCTCTTAAAGACCCCCAGGGTAGGAGCCAGCACC
>NW_017729001.1:30509283-30521685 GCF_001723915.1 Gavialis gangeticus
AGATCCTTTTCTGCCTCTGCACTGACGAGAAGGGAGTTCCCAGCCTGTAGGTATGGTGCTGGTTCTTCCTCCCCAGGTGCAGCACCTTGCACTTGTAAGTGTTGAATCCCATCCTATTCTCATCCGCCCACCCCTGTAACCTGTCTAGGTCAGATTGCAGCCTATTCCTCCCTTCTAGCATGCCCACTTCCCCCACATCTTAGTGTCATCTGCGAATTTGAACAGGGTACTTTTTACCCCCTTGTCCAAGTCACTGATGAAGATGTTGAACAGTGTGGGCCCGAGGACTGAGCCCTGGGGGACCCCACTGCCCACATCCCTCCAGGTCGAAAATAACCCGTCTACCACCACTCTCTGGGTGCGGCCCTCCAGCCAGTTAGTGACCCATTTGACTACGTAGGTGTCGACTCCATAGTCCCCTAGTTTTTTAATGAGAATGGGGTGACAGACAGTGTCAAAGGCCTTCCTAAAGTCCAGGAAGACTGAGTCCACTGCTACACCTGCGTCTAAGGATTTTGTGACCTGGTCATAGAAGGCCACCAGGTTGGTCTGACAGGACCTGCCCCCAATGAACCCATGTTGGTTGCCCCTAAGCATAACCTCCCATGCTGACCCCTCGCAGGCATGCGCTAGGATAATTCTCTCAAAAAGCTTACTCAGGATCGAGGTAAGACTAACTGGCCTAATGTTTCCTGGGTCATCGTGTTTTGTACTGGGCTGTGCAATACATCTGAAAAAGGAGATTAAGGTGGCTGGATACCATAAAGCTTCTTGCTTTTTTTTTTTTATTTATTTATAAGCTTTGGTGCCTAATGGAGCTTTTCTGAAATTTTTGTGCATGCAGATAAATGGTTACTAGATATCAACACTTAAACTGTCTTGTTATAATATTCATCTTGACATTTCAGATAGTAGAGCTATTTTCAGGGCTGTGTTCTTGGTGATCCTGTGGGAAATAAGAAAACGGCATTCTTTGAGAGGCTCAAAACACTGAAGACATATAAGGGGTTCCCATTCATTAAGCACTTCATAATAATTTATTGAACTTACATCACCTTTCAGACCCTTTTTCCCTGAGGCAGAATGTCATGTTTGATTTCAAAAGTATAATGAAACATGCCTGTTTTTGCCATTAAAAAGAGAGGTAACTAGGCTCTTCTTTCTCTCAGGAGTCACATAGGGAAAGCAATCTTGAGTCAGCCAGCCTGCGTCTCCAAACTTCTGTCACTTCTCCTGGACCAGCGTCCTTCACCAAAGCTGGTCCTTATAATCCTCCAGCTCTGTCGTGCTGCACTTCCTCTCATGAGTGTTGAAGACTGTGGAAATGTTGAACTGCCCCCCTGGAGTTATTCTGTACCCTCCCTGAACAGTGAACAGGACGACCCCAGTGACCCAGCCTCCAAGATTGCATCTCTGCTGTTAGCAAAACTGGCAGACTATGTAGTACCAGGTGCTAATATTTTCTCATATTGCAGTATCTTGAGAAACTGGGAGGTGATTCATGTTTGTGCAAGAATCATATGTTAACAAAAGGCTCAGAAAGGATGATGTATTGTATGTGAATGTTCTAAAAGTGAACTTGTCAAAAACCTTAGCAGCAGGATGAGCTAGCTATGTTTATCCAGCATTAGACATATTTCTTTCACTCTTTCATCCTGCCTCTTGAGCATAGCTCAGTTATCTGAATATATCTGAATATAGCATTTATTGCAGGCACATGAAAGAGAGCTCAGAAATATTTAAAAGCATTATTGTTAAAGTCAGGAAAGTCCATCAATAAAGTCAGCTTCAAAGCAAATGGCATTTAAAATGCTTGACAATTGTTCTGTTTTTCCTTTTTGATTGAAGGATGCCAGACTGTTCTTTCTCCAACTGCTTCTGAGCCAGATACAGCTCTGGCAAAAGCCAGTCCAAAAAATTCCATAAAAGGTGATAAAGATCCTGGGGAAGAGAGTGAGGCCGTGGATGGTAAACTTTCTATTTTTATTCATAAACGGGAAGATCAGTCGTCCCATGAAGTTCTTCAACCATTACTGAGGTAACTTTAACTCAGTGGATTAGAAATAGCAAAGCAGTTCAGGGATTTCCATTTCTGCTCCTATTCTTCCACAGCTATGGAAGCTGGCAGCTGGAGATGACACTAAATGAGAAGGCAAAATGTGTTTCAGATTCCATTATGTACTGTTGCTGCTTGCAAATAAGTTCTGATGCACAGCATACAGTTACAGAGATAGAAGTGTATGTAGCTACACTGAAGCTGAGACAAATTAACAGCATCAAGAACATGGATCACAGCTCCATTAACTTCTGTGCATGCACATATATACTCTAAAAATCAAATTTCTATTTATGCCTTAATGTAGATGGGGGAAAGGTTTTTCTTTTACTTACTTCATGTATTTCATAGCATTTGTTGTATATCCATCATCACTGTTTTGTTGATGGTTAATTGTACTTCATTTCAGAAGCGCTAAGATAATGACTTCAGGTTTGAACCTCAGGGAAGTTTTTGTGCAAGTTTGTCTCCAGGCCCTGCAAGAATTTCCTTCCCAATGATAAGAACTGTAGCCAGGATGAAAATCTGTAGAGGGAGGGAGGTGGTAAAGGTGTGACATAGAGTAGGCCTTTCTAGTGGACTTATTCTTATGGAGAGGTTCTGAATAACCCAGATATGTTAGCAAAAGAGCAGAAAAACCTTCAATGCATTTTTTTTAACTTTAAAACCCAGAACTATCTATTTACAGGGGTGTAGGTTATAGCTGTGTTGGTGTAAGGACATAGGCACCCAAGGTTCTTTGGGTAAATCTGATGTCTTTTACCCAAAGAGCCTTGTTGGACCATCTATTTAAAACCTACTACAAAAATGTTAAGGTCCTCTTTTAGTGTTGTAAAACAAGGTAATATTGCAGTTGGTAGAACTATCAACAGAAAAAAAATATTTTAAGTGCCACTCCCAGTAAATGGCCATTACCTGGATAATTAGTTTGTTGTTAGGGGTATATAAGTGCTCTCAGTTGTAGGTCACACTAGTTCAGATTTTGATTTCTGGAAGTATATGAAGAGATGCCTCCAAAATAAAAATGGGAGCCTGGCCTGGAAGAAGCCAGGTTGGCAATGTATTATTCAGCTCCACTTGCTCTGAGTCAGCCGTGAACTGGTGCCTCAGTCCAAAATGAAAAGGTACTGTGCCAGACTGTTCCTACCAACATTGCTGTCTTCCAGAAGCTCTTCATCACTCAGGGCCATCTAAGCAGCTCATAAAACTTTTTTTGTAAAATTAGAAGTATTAGCTGTAGCATTGCCAACTAATTCCAGTGTGAATTTTTTAACTACATTCCACCTATTTTTAACTACATTCCATCTATGCCTTTTGTTTTTTCTCTGTAGTAGTTCAGAGGGTCGGCCGTTCCGGCTTGGTACTGGGGCTAACATGGAAAAAGTGGTGAAGATGGACCGGGACATGACTAAGGTAAGAACAGAATGAAGATGGTTATTTAACACCTTTCACAGTTATGAACCAGTAAATTCTCATTTCCCCCATTTGTTCTTAAACTCTTTTTAAAAGAACCAGGAAACTAAACTTAAGTCACTTCAGAATGAGTTTCAAAGAGAGCTTTCTCCTAACAGGTTTAGACCGCCAGAGTCTATTGACATGCATGTATAAATGCTTAAAGACAGCTGTTGTGCACTAGTTACAGTGGTGGATAAATCCTGCAAAAATAATTTCTGCTATTATTTTCCCAAACAAATTTGGATGAGGCTTCTTTTAGTGTTCGCTTTCTGTTGGCACTTTAAGGAGACTGAGTTTTACTTGGAAGAGGCTTAGATAAAGTGAATGTCAAAACACATGTTAGAATATTTATGCAAACTGAGTTTAAAGTCATACCTGTGAGTATTTGTGCCAGAGGTAATGATGGATTCTTTAATCAAAACAGAAACAATACTCTCTGGCTGTCTGAACAGTCAAAACCAAGCTAAATTACGCTGCTTGAATACCTAACCATGTCAAATCCACACCAATTTATTTTTGACTAATTCATAGGGGAGAATGGAGAAAAATCTGTTCCATGTGAATAATGAATAAATCTTAAGGAAATAGTGGATCTGTTTTGTGACTCTTCCACAACTGGAAAAAGAGTTTAAATTTGGTATATAAATGATATCCTTTTAGCTCCATCTCCATGGATTATATTTAATCTGAACTGAGCTAATTAATCATTTTCAATACCTCTGACATTTCCTTTGCAGAGTGGCTGCTGTGAAGTTATTACAGAAGAGGCAGCTGCCGCTCTTCGAAAGGCAACCAAATGGGCACAGTCTGGACTAATTGTCAGTGTCGGGCCCCCCGTTGAAACTGTCAGTCCAGAAACCACTAGTGGCTTGTCAACTGGTGACAAAAAGAAAACTGCTCAAACCTCTATTTGCAGGGAGAGGAATTCTGAACTCGCAAGGTAAACAGTCATGGTGGAATCTCGACAATAGCATAATTGTCTTTGTCTTTGTAATCAGTGCAACTCTTGGAGTCTCCTTGGCTGGGTTGGGGAATTGATTGTTGTGTGAGTATTGGGCAAGTGAATATTTTCTTCTGTACAGAACGGATCCTGTAAGACCATTCATCAGTGGGCACGTTGCAAACAGTATGGCAGCAGAGGTGATTGCTTTGCTTCACAGCTTGCTGATGGCACCAGAATCAAATGCAGCTCAAATATGGACCACAACAGCTGAAAAAGTAAGCAAAAGTGGTTGCAATGATAATGAACATATATTCCAGTCTGCATATCCAGTGCAAGATAACTGCTGGCAGTCTAGAGCCATTTCCAGTCCCTTTTTCTCCACCTTCCTATTTGTAGTTGTCATTACTCAGCTTTTGCCCTTGGCCAGTTTGTCAAAACAGGACTCCACTGCCATTAATATATATATATATTTTTAATATTCATGTGTTCAGGTGATAAACCTACCTTCACAGTCCAATCCTTTCTGACCTCTGAGGAGCTACAGGCTGGACTAAGTTGTCTCTGCTTCCAGATCCCAGTGGTCCCTTTGCCTATATCCTGGCTACTCAGCCTACATGGTGGAAAGGATTTTGGCTAGGGCATGTGCACATCTCTGCATTTTAATTAATTTTGGAATGAGCAAATATTCTCTTTGAAAGCTGAAAAAAAATCAAGTGTGGGGTTTTTCAAACAAAAAAAAAAGCCATGAGTTCAAGTCCTCTATTTTTCTCACCCTGCATTACTGCTTTTGTATGTTCAGGTTCTTTCTCGGGCTCTGATGTACATTCCACAACTTGGGAAATATGCAGAGAGCATCTTGGAGAATGGAAGCAGTAGTGGCAGGAAGTTAGCAAAACTTCAAAGAATTGCTCGACAGGCAGTGGCTGCACTGTGCGCTCTTGGTGGCTTTAAGGAGACAATTAAAATAGGTTCTGAAGTTCAGGTAATTTCCTGCCTTTTGCTATTTATACTTCATATGTAAGTCAGCACTTTTAATCATTTTAGTGCCTACAGAGTCCACATTATTGTATCATAGCAAACTCAGAGCAATTATGAATCATGGTCAAAGCCATTGTACTGATGTTCATTTGTGGAGACTATTATTGTGCAGTATTAATTGTACTCCCAAACAATTGTGTAAGGGTTTATTGTGTTAAGTATTCTGTGTTTAGCATTTAGTATAGTTTGTTGTAAGTCTGAATAAAATGTAAGTGATCTTTTTTTTTGGTTTTTTTAATAGGTTTTGGGTCGAGGAATAGCAGGAAGCATTGGTGTGGTAGCATCTATTAACGAACAGGAAGGTATAGCAACAGTCAAATTTCCTCCTACCAGTATAGACGGTAGAAAGACTGCACAAGCATCAGACACATTAACTATTCCATTATCTAGGCTCTGTGTTCCACGATCTGAGGTAAGGTAGCTTTGAAAAATCTAACATAAAGTGCAATCACGAGTTATGCTGTTATTAAAAAACAAACCTGTGGCATGTAAAAGGCCTTGATTCATCTTTGTTTGTTTAAAGATGGCTTGTAAAACTTATCTCTTTTTTGTTTTAAACATTTTGTAATGGTATTTAAATATAAAGTTCTAATCCAAGTAACAGTGTTCATTCTTCCTCTGTTAAAGATGTTCCATAGCATACTGTATTGTGTTTCTCTTTTTGACTTGTGGTTTTTGTGTGTGGTGCTGTTTTTGTGATAGTATAAAATGAGAGTTTAACTCCAGGTGATAAAACTCCCTCATTTCGTAGAAACTAACTACTTGAATTTAACTTTTTACCATGCCCCCCACCACCACCATCAGGCATTGCCTCTTCATAAACTGTCCATTACTGAGAAGGTAGTACAGGCAGTCCAGTCCATGTTGCTTCCTCAGGAGGGAAGTCTATCTATTCATACCTCACTTCCTGCAACAGGAGATGGCTCAACTCCAGTAATGGCAGTGGTCCGACTTCTTGCTGAAATAAGAACAAGGTGAGTTGTTTGCTTATACAGTGCTCTAAATGTCCACCCTGCTGTCCTGAATGAACATGTTCCAGATAGATGGGTGCATCTTTAGTTTAGTTTTTTGTACGTAAATAGTAGTATATGACTACATGAAACTGCATAGTTCATAAAGATATTGTATTAGTTTCCAAAAGAAAATAAAGCAACTGAGTATGGATTAGCTAGCAGTGAGGTTGCCACTTTAGGAACCCAAAGCCAAGAGTAGAAACAGCAACACAGAGAGCATGGTGTTGCTTTAATATAAAGCAGGTCAAATACATTTTGCAGCAAGCAGGCAAAGTAGTAGAAAAGAATGCAGCTCTTCTTCAAACTGGTCCTGAGATGGGGTTTATGATTATTGATATCAGGCTCAACAGAAGAGGTCCATGTTGAAGTGCTTTTAAATGTATTCTTTTTACATTAAGAGCATGCCTGGTGATGGCCCAGCTGTTAGAAGACAGCTCGTTCTGTGAAGAGTTCATACAACAATGTCCAGCTGCTGTCGAAGTTCTGAATCTGGTGGCCCAGGAGTGTAGCCCTGGTAGGTCCTCAGTGTGTTTTGACAGCTGTCCTGCCATATTTTGTCATGCCAGTGAAGTCCTTGAATATTAAACTACTTCCATTTTGGATACAGCCTCGCACACTATTTAAATACTGTACAAGTACAGGCAGCCCCTGCTTACCGCGGTTTTGGTTAGCGCTATTTTGCTATAACACTCATTTTAAATTGATACTTGATTCCACTTAGCACTCAGCAAATTTCGTTATAATGCTTGCGGTTGCCATCTTGGATCATTAAAAACACTTGTGGTTGCCATCTTGGGTCATCAAATACTTTTGGTTTCACTTAACACTCGTTTTGCTAAACGCTCATTTTTTCAGGAACCAATTAAGAACGCTAAGCAGGGGTTGCCCGTAATAGGAAGACGGCAGTAATAGCACTTAGTCTGATTCAACATGCCTTATTATGCTTTTAAACCTCTAAATATATTGGTAGATAAAAGTCAGCTTGACTTTAATTAGGTTTTGTGTCCAAAGGCAGTGTGTTCATATCTGACCTCTGTATGGCCCTTCAGTTCCACTCACGTAATTAATCTTACTGTTGGTTCACCGGTGTTGCCTCACATTTTTAAATCAGAGACCTTTCTTTGAGAGAAACCTATGTTAGGGTGCAAGTCTACTCAGTCTGAGTTAATAGTAAAGCCAAATCCAAATGAGATTGTAGAGGATCTCCAAACTGTCAAAAGTATTAATTTTTAATAAGCTATGGCAGTGATTATTTTATAACTATAAGCTGAGGTATTCAGCTTACTTTACCTGCCCATGCTAATGCTCAAACTAGTGGAAATGGAATCTTTAAATAGTGGACTGGGGGCATAAGTTCAAATTAATTCAGCTTTTGTTTCCAATGTAAGCTGTTGTCTTTTTCTTCACAGTTCTCTTCAGTGCATTCTGTAGCATGTCTGTGCTTTTCATCTTTATTAAATGCTACTTTTGTTTTCTTCTTCTTCTTAACTTCCTCATCTCTCCCCCTCTTTAAGGCTAGGCACTTGGACCCAGCAGAAGCCCTAGGTCAAGGACAGATTATAAGATCCAATCTGAGCGTTTAAGTGGAGGAAAAGGACTGAAGAAAAGGAAGCTTTGAGGCTGCAGAACCAAATGGCAAACCACTGTTTGGCCTCCAGTATGAAATTGGGTGTGCCTAGCTACTTGCCGTGTGATAAATTCTGTGACTTCATGCTTCTGTTGGGTCATAAGCTTGCTGACTGAAGTAATTCCTAGTATAGACCTTGATTTACTTAGCAGTATAACTACTCACCAAACAGTTAGATTTAAATTCAAGCAAAACCAAAGCTTAGGCAAATGAAATACATTGTCCTTGCTTCTCGTGGTTGCTAGTAGCTGTGGAACAACCTGCACAAAGGGAGCATTAATTTGTGATGCTGAGGCCTGTTTTAACTGGCTTCCAAGGGACTAGACAAGGCTGATTGGGAGATGGAAATTTCCAGTTCACTTTAAAAAACAGTGCTGTGACTCTGGCAGTCCTTCTTTGCATGCCGAAGTGCATGAGTGAAACTTCAGAGCTGTCAGTTGCCCTCTGCTTTTGACTTCTGCCTTTCTATGGCTCATTGGTCTTTCTCTCCCCTAATCTAGTGGAGCACTATCATAAAAATATTCAGCATTCAGGTTACTCCACTGCGGATTTTGAAATTTTCATTGTTGCAAGTTCTATTATTTCAAAGCTTAAAAATACAGGTTTCTTGAAACTTAAGCCTACAGACAAAAAGGCTATTAATGTATGAATATGAACTGAAAGCAAGACTCTAGTTTTAATTTTTCATTTAAAATATGGTGGCTCTGTAGACGTGCATGTGGCATACAAACTGAATAGTGAATCCTCTAATAGTTCAGTAGTTTAAACAATGAGCAAGCAAACTGTTCTTCCTGACTGACGGAAATCATCTTTTCTCCTTTAGGCTCAGCACCACTACTCCCCAAAGTTGATTCTACCTGAATTTTGGAAGCTTAATGTGGTTTTTCTTTGGCTTCTGATGTTACAGCTCTCGTTGTAAATGATCGGAAATTAGGTTTAAATCAGTAAATTGATTATAGGTGATTTGAGAAGCATAAGTGCTTCAACAAAATGCTTTTACCCAAGTTGCTTGGTCTGTGTGTAGCCTCATGGAAACAGGGTGAATTATGTATCAAACATGTATAGATTAATTAGTTTTTCCCTTTCTCTCCTAATTGAAAGGAGTATTTTTAATAACATGCGGTTTTGCCCTGGACACTAGTTTCAAATTTCTGTCTTACAGGGTCATCTACACGTGCATTAATGAGCTTTTCCTAATGTGCATTAAACTTAGTACCTTCAATATGAGGTACTAAATAAATGCATGTTAGTCTGTGCTAATGTACAGAAGTACAAGTGCACACTTTTTAGATGATGCTTAATGTGCAGTAGCTTATTCTACTGTGCATTAGCGTATTAGCACTTTTTTTACATGCCGCTTTAACGTGCAGTAGAATAGGCTACTGCACATTAAAGCGCACATGAAGATGCACCCACAGTGTTTTATTTATTGTCAGTTGAATGTAAAGCTAAGTCTCAGCTGAACTCATCTTTGATCAGGAGTTCCCCTTTTTTCCAGGTAGGCTTCTCCATAGAATAAATTGTACCTTTGAGGGTGATGTTAACTAGGCCTTGAAAGGATCAAGCACCATCTGCTCTCAACTAAACAGCGAGACATGTTAGTCTCATTCTTTTACTCTCTGCTCAGTCACAGATTAACAATTTTAATAGAGGGAAAGATTTATGTGTTCTCATTCGTGCAACATTTTCTAGCTTGAATTTTCAAAAATGACGAGTGGTTTAAGATCTCACTTCTTGAATGCCCAGCTCAGCACTTCTGATTTTTCAGAAAGTGCTAAGCACTCTCCCTTTAACAGGAAGGAGGGTTTCCATTTGGGTATCCCAGATCACTGCATATTTATGAAGAATAATGCCTGTGCCCAATATAGTTTATTTCAAGCGATGATCAGACTGGCTATTTTATTTCAATGGCCAGCCTATAACTTTGAATTTCCTTTACGCAAAGTGCCCTGTAAGAATCAAAATGTTTGAAGCATTTTGGCTACCTCAGTGAAAACACAAGAATTGGATTTGACAGTGCTTTACTCAACTTCAGCTTCACTTGAAGCTGTATCAAGCTCATTGATTTTAACTTGAAAAAAGAAAAGCATTAAATCATAAGGAAAGCTAGAAAGAGTAGGGTAATCCTGAAAGACGGTTGAAGGGAGTAGGTCTGAACACATCTCACAGCAGTGGGGATGCTAGATGTTGCTGTAATATTTCATTCTCACCCTGCTAGGAAAAGAATGAAGTGACAATCTTAAATGCAGAGTAACTGCTTTTGTTCATTTAAGCTGAAGTTACCTATGTATTTGTACAGGGGAAAAATCAGAACAAAATACACCACACACAAGACATTTTTCAGAGGTCTCATTTTTTGGTAAGGTGAAGGGAGAGATTAATTGAATGTATGTATTTACAGTTTGACTTCATTGCAGCATGTAGGGGGCTTTTAACACAGTTGTGCTTGGTCAGGAATGCTAGTCCCCCACTAGCCTGACCCACCTAAAAGCAGATGCCACTGGTTTCTTTTGTGTTGTTACAGGGGAGAGGCTTCTCGTTGTGGAAGTGCAATGTGAAAGGCTGAGAATGTTGTACCGAGATTGTGCTCGTCCCCCACCCCCGCCACTCCAGGCAGACAGAAGACAGGTAAATAGAGAAATATGGTGTTGGTTTTTTGGCCCCTTTTCAAATGGATTCAGGAGATAGACCATTACAGTGTAAAAGGGAAGGCATTTGTCCCACTTATATGTGCTTGAATGCAACATGTGGGTTATGTAGGTTACATCAGGTGCACTCCATAAGCAAACTTGGTCACTGGATTGCAGCAGGCTAATGTCTACCTTGCTGTGTCCAAAGCAGTCAGATGAAGTAAAATGCCCTCTTCCGATTTTCCAGCCCAAGGAGATTACATGGAGCCCTTCAAGAGTGTTTCCACCTGTGCGAGCCTGCATGTTTTCATCACATCTCACAGCGGTAACGTTCTTGGCTGACCCTAGCGCAGGTGGGGGACTGCCTCGTGGCACCTTTATCTATGCTACATCACCAGTCCCAGTACAGGTAAGAGGGCAGTGTGTGTGTGTCTGTATGTGGCTGTATCATTGTGATTTGTCTTGAATGCCTGACAGCACAGATAGTCTCTGCCTGACTTAATCCCATGCGTGACATTTTTTCCTAGGCTCCATCATTCTACTGGGAAATTGAAGTAGTTTCCTATGGAGATACAGATGATGACACTGGTCCAATCGTTTCATTTGGGTTTGCCACTGAAGCAGAGAAGCGGGATGGAGCTTGGACAAATCCTGTTGGCACGTGTCTCTTCCACAAGTGCGTTGGAAATGTGTTCACTGAAAAATACAGCCTTGCTCACTATATTAATGGCATATAAGCCCTTCGGGACTCGATATAATTTTTTTCTGAGTACATCTGTGTACTCAACAAATAATGTCGACAAAAAAGGAATCTTTCACCCCTTTTTAGTGAAATATGGTAATCCCTTATCCAAATGAGGAGAGTTCCAGTTGTGTTTCAGCACCATGAGCCAGTTTTAATGTTGCCTTATATAGAGTGCTCCTGTTGTTAATGTGTCGTCTTCCTGTTTTCCCTCTTAGCAATGGACGAGCTGTGCATTATAATGGATCCAGCTTGTTACAGTGGAAGAGCGTTCGCCTAGATGTGACGCTTTCTCCTGGTATGTCCAGATGTAGCTTATTTACATAACTGACCACCTTAGATAATGGGACAAAAGCAGATAAATGTGTTCCTCTGATTTAATTTTTCTCCAGGTGATGTAGCAGGGATTGGCTGGGAGAGAACAGAAGGAACTCCTCCCCCTCCAGGGCAGCCAGCTAAAGGCAGAGTGTACTTCACATATTGTGGACAGAGACTTGGGCCATATCTGGAGGATGTCTCGGGTGGAATGTGGCCAGTTGTGCACATTCAGAAAAAGGCAGGTGTAACACCCGAGCATATATTTGTTGATATACTCTCTTTTGTGAGCATTGGTAAATTTTAGTGGAGGGGAAGGCAGGAGGCAGAGGACAGAGTTGTGGGTTTTTATCGCCTGTGTCCCTACAGTCCGTCCCACACCGAGCGGCTGCAAGTCCCGGGGGGATTTGCAGCCTTCTGCAGACACCGTTGCAGCCTCGTGGTGCTCTGTGCCGTGTGCGTCTGCCTCTAGTGCAGAGTTAGCATGGCAGGCTTCTCCGTGGTGCTCCACAGCCATCCAGAGGAAAGGCATTGAGTGCAATGACTTGGGGTTTCCAATGCTGAGCTCTGGTCCTCGGCCTGC
>NW_017729001.1:30526685-30534301 GCF_001723915.1 Gavialis gangeticus
TAGTTGTTGATATACTCTCTTTTGTGAGCATTGGTAAATTTTAGTGGAGGGGAAGAATTAGCTGGACTTTACATATTTGTTACTCAAGAGTAATCATTTTAATCTTCATTTTATTCATTTGAGTTAAAATATTTATTTGGTCCTCCTGTGCATATACCAGCAATGGGTAAATGCATTTTTTCAGCAGCGGTTTAGGAACAGATCAGCGTGTTAAAACAAGAACTTATTTTGTGCGATCTTTGTTTCAGAACACGAAAGTCCGGGCTAACTTTGGATCTCGCCTGTTTGCCTATGCTGAGGGACAAGCTCACAGAAATGCTGCTGATCTGTGCATTGACCTTGCTGAAGAAATCAGTGCCAACTTTGAGGCTTTGCCTTTTGCCATGGCTTCCGATAGTGATAACGACGCTGGTACCAGCATAGCGTCTGATCCTGGGACACATGGACCTCCTTGTAGAATTGCTGCTGTTGCCACAGCTCAGCAACGTAAAGTAGTCACTAATAATATCTGAATAGCTTGTTTAGTTTATTTAATTAAGACTTTTACTGAAATTAAGTATTCCCTAGCTGAATTTCTCAGGGCACTTCCAAGTGTAAAATGCAACTGTGATGCTTTATGTAGAGCTGCCATTGGCAAATAAAAGCTCGTTTAATTTTAGACAAAGCATTGTAGAACTCAGCTGTCTCTTTCTTCCATAATATAGAGCATATTGCAACCTGTTGTTCTGAGTTAATATAACGGTAATTAAAATGTCTTTTTATTAGGAATCTGAATGTAATTAGATGTCATAATTGATTGACTCACCCAGTTATTTATACTATCTCTGAATTCATTAAATTTCCACCATCTGATACAAGATGATCTGTAAGGGACAAAGTATTTGAAGGACTCTGTAAAGTACTTTAGTGTGTCTGCTAATGCTTGGAAGTTCATTATTTCATTGTGTTTGGTTACAGAATATGACAGTGACAATTCTTGTCATTATAAAATGGAACTTAGCTATGAGAATTTCATTACGTCAGGACCTGATCCCCATCCCCCTCCGATTGCTGATGATGAAAGCGATGATGACGATGATGATGACATCCCACGGGTAAGAAAGAGAAGCCACTCCATGTACTGTAAAAATGGTTTCTTAATACAGATTTTGTATATTGAAACAAATGCATGAAGTATGGGTTTTTCATTTTCAAGAAACTTCAGTTTCTTCATTGTTTTCTGTTTGGCTTTTCTTTGTAGGAGGATCACTATGCCTTGTTGGTGAAAGCCTGGGAAACTAAAGTTTTCCCTACCATTAGAAGACGGTTTCGTAATGAAGCTGAAAGGAAATCTGGTTTGGACCAGATTAAGGGTGCCTTACAGCTAGGTATGATTATGGAATGTTTATTTCTACGGTCATAATTGCATGTGATTAATGACGGGAGAGGAAGCAAACTATAGCGTAACACATTTAAACTGCATAGTAAAATCTGAAATATCTGAGAACCTAACTATTAAGATTCAACCAACAATATGTTATATTGTATTTTTCAGTGTTTTTCTAAATCTTTATTTGTGTAAAATGCATAGGATTTGGTGGAATTAATCATAGTTGGTAGGGTCGGAAGGGACCTAAGCAGATTATCTAGTCCGACCCCCTGCCATGGGCAGGAAAGGATGCTGGGGTAAAATAACCCCAGCTAGTTGGCTGTCTAGCCTCCTTTTGAAGACCCCCAGGGTAAGGGCAAGCACCACTTCCCTTGGAAGTTGGTTCCACCTCCTAGCTGCCCTGACTGTGAAGTAGCTCCTCTTGATATCTAGCCTGAACCTACTTTCAGTCATCTTATGGCCATTGTTCCTTGTTATCCCTGGTAGTGCTCGGGGGAACAGGGACTCTCCCATTGTCTGCTGGTCCCCCTTGGCAAGTTTATAGGTGGCCACTAGATCCCCTCTCAGCCTTCTTTTGTGGAGGCTGAACAGGTTCAGGTCCCATAAGCTCTCCTAGTAGGGCCTGCCCTGCTGCCCCCTAATCATGCAAGTGGCCCTCTTCTGGACCCTCTCCATGTTGTCCACATCCCTCCTGAACTGCGGCGCCCAGAACTGGACGCAGTACTCCAGCTGCGGCCTGACCAGTGCCGCATAGAGGGGGAGGATCACCTCCTTGGACCTGCTCGAGATGCATCTGTGGATACATGACAAGGTGCGGTTGGCCTTCCTGACCGCATCCCCACACTGCCGGCCCATGTTCATCTTGGCATCAGTAACAACTCCAAGATCTTTTTCTGCCTCTGCACTGACGAGAAGGGAGTTCCCAGCCTGTAGGTATGGTGCTGGTTCTTCCTCCCCAGGTGCAGCACCTTGCACTTGTCAGTGTTGAATCCCATCCTGTTCTCATCCGCCCACCCCTGTAACCTGTCTAGGTCCGATTGGAGCCTATTCCTCCCTTCTAACGTGCTCACTTCTCCCCACATCTTAGTGTCATCTGTGAATGTGAACAAGGTGCTTTTCACCCCCTTGTCCAAATCGCCAGTGAAGATATTGAACAGTGCGGGCCCAGGGCCTGAGCCGTGGAGGACCCCACCGCCCACATCCCTCCAGTTCGAAAATGTCCCGTCCACCACCAATCACTCTCTGAGTGTGGCCCTCCAGCCAATTTGCGACCCTGCTTTTAGAATCTTTTGATCCATTATCCCCTTGCTTTAACATACTTTTTTATATTTAATTTTATGCGCAACATACCTTTTAACCAAAAGACCTTGACAAACTACCATACCTCTCATGAACTTTTGGTGGTGTGCTTGATTTTGTGCTGTTCTTCAGGTACTGAGTGCTATGTAACAGCAGAGACTACAACTGTAACATCTTGCAGGCAATATATATGAATTAATTGTACTTCTCTGGTGGAAACCATAGCATTGTTATTAGTTTTTCCTTTCCCTTCTTTCATGCTGATAAACTAGTGACTTGGACAAAGCAGAAAGATGCTACAGAAGGGTCTTTACTTCCATTTCAGCACAAATTTGGAAGGCACAACCTCATAGGCCTCTGCTCAGCAGGAGAGATGTCAGCTTTCCCCTATATTTTCCACACACACATCACTCATCATGAATGTTTAATAAAAAGTGTGTACTGTAAATCCAACTACTTCTGCCCATTTGTTCCAGAAGTAATTTTTTATTCCCCTACCACTTGGATACGAATTCCATTTGTCACATGAGAGTTTGAGAGAGCTGGCATATGAGTAACAGTGTAATCCTTGTTCCATATCCCTTGATGTTGAGGTGTAATGCTGACCTCCTTCATGGGATGAAGATTAGGGTACTAGCTCTTCATACTGATTACAATAGGATGCTCTTATTAAAAAGAGAGAGAAACATTTCTGTTTAGATATATCTTAAACAAACTCCTGTGCTATGACTTTCCCTTAAAGATCATGCTTTCTTATTTTCTGTTTCAAGACCATTTTAATCCTTTGACTCAATCTTCATTTAACACACCCTTTGGTAATAGCAATCCTGGACTCTAATGCAAAACAGATTAGTTGTAATCAGCCTAGCTGATGGACTTTTTAAATAATCCTTAGGATTTATTAAAATAAGCCTTAGGATTTCACTTACCTGTGATGCTAATGAGGAACGGCAGTGTTCTTAATTCTTTGGAAGAAACTTCTCTTTTGGGTGGAAGGGAAGCAAAGTGCTGCTGCTATTCGTATCCCTTCTTCCTTCACTCTTGGCACAGTTAAGGACACAGAGTCTGTCTCCAGTGTAGAGGCTATTCAGGCATTAAAGTACAGTGCAGTATCCTGAGTGGCAGGCATACTAAAACTCTACTGTAACTCTCAAAGGAGTGATAGGGAGATGAAGCTATAATTTAAGGTTTACCCTGCATAATGGACCTGTATAATTCTGCTTTTGTTTTCCACGGTACTTTTCCAAGTGTCTATGTACAGCATCTTAGAATGATGCTTTGAAAATGTCTTGTCCCTTAAATAATTACTGAACCACAAGCCTAAATAATAGAAAGTGGGGATGACAACTTTTTGTTCCAACTGCCCACGTTTACAGGTTTAAATACTGTGTAGTGTCAAAATTGTGGCTAATGTACTGTCTACAGAATTGCTCAAGGGTGTAAATGAATTTAGCTCCACTATAGAATCGTGGTTATCACTTGTCTGCAAATGTATTGGCTTTAACTCTAAAAATGCTTTCCAAAAACTGTCAGAATTGATGTAGCCCTCTTAACTCTTGGCATAGTATGTGGTTCATAGTAACCACTTGTTCATTGTGGTGGTTGGGTTTTAATCCTCAACTGGAGAATCTGACATGAAACATTTGTTAGAGATGGTGTGGTTTGTTCCAAAGATGACCATGGCCAGATTTAATCAAAGGCTTTTCTGTTATCAGGCATGGTGGATATAGCCCGACAGACAGTAGAATTCCTTTATGAGGAAAATGGTGGTATCCCAAGAGACCTCTATCTTCCTACCATTGAGGATATCAAAGATGAAGCAAACAAATTTACAATTGATAAAGTTCGGAAAGGTAGGTTTTTCTTTCAATTTTATCAGTGATGGAAGAGTTGGGTTTGAAATACTGTTTTAACTTTGCATGCAAGAATGAGGCCCGGGACAGCATCGTGCTTGGTTAAGTCATGGCTGCAGCTTTTTTAGGTAACTAAACTCATAGAACAGACTTCCTTTGTGTATCCTAGCTAAAGATAAGGCTGTGTTACTTTGGAGCTAGGGCCCAGCTGCATAGACTGTTACACTTAAATCAAGAAAAGATCTTGTTGTCATTTTCCTGGAGATATGCTGTTCCTTTTATGTCCAGGTCTCACAGTGGTGACTCGCTCTCCAGACAGTAACAATGTGGCCAGCAATGCTGTTGGTACAGCTTTACCTAAATTTGCCATTCGTGGGATGCTGAAAACATTTGGTCTCCATGGTGTTGTTCTGGATGTTGATTCAGTGAGTAAAGCTGTATTTCAGTTTTTAAATGCATTTACAGCCTGCATGTATGACCCAACATGATAGCATGTGCTAGTTGAAGGTATGTTCTGCGTTCTTTGTCTAAAAGTTCTTGTGTATTGAGACACTGCACTTGACATTTCAGGTCAATGAATTGGTACAAGTGGAGACTTACCTCAGAAGTGAAGGCGTTCTGGTACGATACTGGTATCCTATCGACATGTTAGAAAGGCCACCTGCTGGTTATCGGAGGACTGCAACAAATGGCCTGGTTACTCTGGATAATACAAATATTCAAATTCATAGGTAAATAGAAAATCAGTTCAATAAACATTTCCATTCCTATTGCATAGATCAGCCTACAGTGTTGAAAACTCAACTCTGTTTTGCATTTTTGTAGAGAGCTGTTGCGATGTGAAGCTTCACTTGCCAAGCTGTACTGCCGCATGGCTCTCCTGAATATCTTTGCCCCCAAATCTCCACACATGTTTACACGCCTTTTTCATATCCCTGCCATCCGTGACATCACACTGGAGCATCTTCAGCTCTTGTCCAACCAACTTCTTGCCCCACCTCTCCCTGGTAAGTTATACTTGACTTGGTTTCTTCCAGTCTGATAATAGGGTGATCCCAAGCAGTGTATTCTTTCAAGAAAACCTGTGAAAGATGGAACAAGTTCAGAGGCTTCTTGAAACTGCCAGTTTTCCATTTGTTTCACAAAGGCATGAAATATTATTGTCATCATAATTAAACTTTTTCAAAGTTGCACAAACGCATGCAGTCAACAGTCTCTTGCTAGATTAATGAACAGCTGCAGAAAAGCTGGTGATCTCAGAAAGGCAGGTAAGTAAGTTCTGGGCTGAACTGTAATATGTTCACTGTAAGAAGAAAAGAGCTAATTAAGGTGAAGGACAATGGTACAAAAACAAGAGGAAGATGGTGCAGAACTGCCATGAATAAATTTAGGTTGGCTGTTAGAAGAAGGTGGAGCTTCCCAGTAGAACTAGTAGGGGCAAAAAACCTGACAGCTTGAAGTTTCTGAAAGTGGTTATTCAGCATGTTTGTTTGTATAATACGGGAATGGACTTGACTCAGGAGGATGCTTCCAGTCTGAAGCCCCTAAATATTTATCAGTGAGCTCATGAAAACTCAGAGCCATGAGAAAGACCTTTCCCTGCTTCCTTCTGCCCCAGACAGATTTATTCCACTGGGTGCTGTGCTTTCTGTATGTCCCCTTGAGATAGGTGGGATACTGTAGAGCCTTGTTATCCCTGGGCTCTTGAAATGTTTTTGTTTTACCAAGTGCTTAGAAGTGTAGAGTCACCTCCCAGGTCTGCACTGTGTTTTCTCCACCCTTTGCAGATGGAACAATCAGTTCGAGTTCAATTCTTTTGGCCCAGTCCCTGCAACACTGCATCCATTCCCAGAACTGTTCTGCCACAGACCTGTTTTACCAGGGCAATTCACAAGCCATCCGGGAATGGCTTACAGTCGCCATCACCCGGACTTTGCATCAAGGAGAGGAGAGTCTGTTAGAACTCACAAAACAAATCTGTTCCTTCTTGCAGGTAGTGTTCTTCTTGATGCTTTCTGAATGTGTTTGTAGTTTATGAGAAACATTTAACTTACTAAAATATGTATTAGTCTTTCTCTTTCCTCTGTGTGTTGCCTTTGTTCTTCACATAACACCTTGACACTGCTTATCACTATTCATAAACTCAACACTGTTTGTCATAGTGCACCATTTTTCTGAACATGCTGTAATGCTACTCAGATCATACCAAGCAATGGGATGCCGTGTGTAGTATTAAACGAAATGGCCTCAACATGTCAAATTATTTGCAGTCCCATCCTTAGTTGTACAATAAGAAGAGGAATTTTGGCTTGTTGCTTTGCTACCCTGAGATTTTCATGCTTGAATGTTATTTTACAGACTGCGCCAGAGCAGTTCCCTGCCGAAGAGTTTTCTATTTCAGAATCCAAAGTCAATATGGATGTTAACTTTCCTGGGGCTGCTTTTGTAGTTGTGTCCTGCAAGGAGAGTCAGTCTGGATTCCGCAAAGAGTAAGTTCTTCAGGAAAAGGAAAGGAGGAGAAACGCTTTCAGGGCCAATAGGGCTGGAATGGGATCTATCCCTCCCAGTACTTTCTTATGAAATCTGGGTAGACTTGGGTTGTTGGGGGGGGGGGTTGTTTGTTTTGGGGCTTTTTTGGTTTTTTTTTAAATAAAAATGACCAAGGATTTCTGAGGCGGGGAGGATTAGTATTGCAGAAGGGTACAACATGCATACTCAAGGGTGTGGGTTTTGATCCGGGTCTGGATTCTGAACAAGCACCTAACCTATTTTCTGGTTATTTTCTAGCTCCTCCCTATATAAGGCTCCCTGGGCTCGAGTGCTTGTTTATGGTCTTGGTCATAAAGTAAAACGGAATGGCCAGTTAAACCTCATTGAGGCAGTGTGTTACCCTCGGGATGCCTCACCAACCAACACAGGCTTGACGCCTCCCCCAACTCCTTATTTTCCTTTTCTAACTTTCTGTCATGTTTTCTTTCCTCATTAACATTTCTTCTTTTCCTTTTTCTCTACAATATCATCATAATCCTCTTTTCACCGTATACAGTTCTTTTTATTTTTTATCCTCCTTCCCACAATCTGCATAATTTCTCCTT
>NW_017729001.1:30539301-30543078 GCF_001723915.1 Gavialis gangeticus
CGCCTCCCCCAACAACCAACCAGTACCCTTCTGTGATCATCCCCACTGACAAAGTCCACATCAAACTAGGTAAATGCCTTTGCCATTTCTAAAATAGGTGGACGATGTGTCATCTGTTAGGAATTCCCTTCGTTGGTACCAGATCTGCACTTCGTTGGTATATGAACTTAGAGGGGGCATATTGAGCAATAGGATTATAGTATAACAGTAACCAGACATGGTTTTATATTTCTGGAAATCTTAGTGTTGCCTTTTCAGAGTGTAATAGCATCAGTTCACAGAAGCCTGTCAGTTCCTGTATATTCCTTGGCTGTCTCTAATTCACACAGCCGGAAGTGGTATATGCAACTAAGTTCAGCCCTGAGCTGGCTTGGTGCTGTGCTGCATTTTGAACAAAATACAAAACCTAGGTGGTGCACTCATTGCTGCAAAATGAAACAGTAATTACTATTATTATATTATTATATTGTATTATTATATTAATAGTAATAACGGCATTCTTCTTGTACAACCAGCAGGAGAAATAGCTTGACTTGTTTAGAGAGGAGTATGTGTATGCGAGAGCCCTTTTCCTTCAGAAGATTCTTAAGTTTCATCATCTTTGATCACCGGTTCCTGTATAACATTTTCCATTAGCCCTGCTTTCCATGAAAACATGCACCTGGCCTGGTGGTATTTTTACCTTCAGCTTGGCACTATCATTTGCTTTAATCAAATTGTAAAGGTTGTTTCTTCCTGTCATTTTGTCTAGGGGTATCTCCTCCTCCTGGAGCCATGTTAGTCCTACATTCTGTCCCCCTTGAATTCCCACTGGCTATGGCATTTACTGAACAAGTCATAACTTGGAAATCAGAGGATGGTGATGGCAAATCTGAAGATGAACTGGATACTATTCCTGTGTCAGTTCTTCTACAAGTAGTGGAATTTTTAGGTGAGAGCAAAGTACTTCTTGAGTGTCCAATAAGCACCAGTGAAAGAATGTGATCAGATGCAATGTTCATCAAAAAAAGAAAAATGACAGTAGTTAAACATGTTTGAGTCACTGTCATGGAATCTGGTCTTTAAAAGTCCAGAACTGTCTGTTGATGTGATTTCACCTTTTTGAATATTTATAAATAAACTCAGCATTAAAAAAGACCAGAAAACCCACATGATGCTTTTCAGCTGACACGTTTCACATGACTGGATAACATATTTAGAAGTGCCCCTGTCAGTTTGAAAACATAGTCATTTAAGCACCTTTAAATTTTTTTCTCCTGGTGTCATCAGTGAAAGATTATTTTTTTTAGTAACCAGAGCCTCGTGTGTTCTGCATTCACAACTTTTTGCCATAGAACCCGAGATTGCCCTGGGGAGGAAAAAATATAAATATGAACAGAGTATGAACTGATGCGGCAGTAGCCTTCAGACAAATTGAGACGCTAGGTGTTAATGAGCAAGTAAACTGCCACATTCATCCTCAGATAACCATAAAACCTTAAAGATGGGAAATCTGAACACTAATTGTTTCGCTGCTCATCAATTTAAGATAAATATCCAGGTAATTTGCTTTTTTTCATTATCACAAATGGCCTCCTATGCTGCCTCAAATGCCCAGAAGCTCAAGCTGTCTCCACAGAGCTGCCAACCTCTCTATCTTCCCATGCCAAGATTTTTTTTTAGTGTACGTATGCATTGTGGCTTCAAACATATGGACCATAAAATCTGAAAAGATGTTGACATCACAAAAGAGACTGAATGGAATATTACAGGAATTCAGGGACCATTGGTCTGATTATACTCTTGCTTTTTAAAACAAAATTTAAAAAGCTGCTACATCTAAAGCCTTCTGCAGTGCAGTATTTAGGTTCATTTTGCCTAGCGGCCGTTGTGATACCTACATGGTATCATGCAGCTGTTGGTTGCTCAGAGTCTCTGTGGGAAGAAAATAGCCAGCGGGTTTTTATAAGTGGTCTTGTTGATGTTGTATCTGTTGCACAGCATTGTTGCAAATCTCATAATAAAGCTAGTTGCAGCAAGATCAATCTGTTTGTCATCCTGTTTAGGAAACTTTCTCTGGACGACAGACATGGCAGCTTGCATGAAGGAACTATTATTTCATCTCTTGGCTGAGTTGCTTCGCAAAATTCACAGCCTGGAACAGAAAAAAAACCCAGCTGGGTTGTCTTCCTCCATTGCACTTCAGCTGAACCCCTGCCTGGCTATGCTGATGGCTCTCCAGTCAGAACTGCACAAGTTATATGATGAAGAAACGCAAAACTGGGTGTCTGGAAATGCGTGCGGTGGTTCTGGCATTGGGGTGGCTGACCAGGGGAGATTTTCAACCTATTTTCATGCTCTGATGGAAGTCTGCCTTGCTGTAGCAGAAGTGACTCTGCCAATCAATATGAGCATAACAGCTAGCGTGATGTCCTCAACAAATGCACCAAATCTCAGCGACTCCTCTTCCTCGTCCTCCTCATCTCCAGGGCAGACCCCACAGAGTCCAAGCCTCCTGTCAAAGAGGAAGAAAGTCAAAATGAAGCGGGAAAAGACGTCGACTTCAGGTAAACGGACTTCAGCCCGAACTGCCGAAACTGACACCACGATGCTCAGCATAGGAGGAAGCAAACCTGAGGACATGTTATGGTTTCACAGGGCACTGACCCTGCTTATAATTCTCAGACACCTGACTAAAAAGGACCCCCAAGGGCTGGGTGTGACAAATGATGCTGTAGCTGATGCTTGTCAGGCACTAGTGGGTCCAACAGCTCACAGTCGGTTACTGGTGATTTCTGGAATACCCACTCACTTGGAGGAGAGTACTGTCAGGAGTGCAATCCAGAAGGCATGTAATGCACATGGCGGGGTCTTCAGAGATGAAATCTACATCCCTCTGCAGGAAGAGGACCCGAAAAAGGTCAAGGACAAAGCCGAAGGAGGAGAATGTAGGACTGAGTTGGAAAAACCAACTGTGTCGAGTAGTGCCGACAGCTTGGATATCAGCAGTTCCAGCAGCGTCACTCCTGCAATGAGCGTTAGTGCTTCTGCTTCCACAAGCCAGGCTTCTCTCTGCAGCTCGCAGGGCATCTCTCGGACAATTAGTGATATCTCTGTGGACCAGTTTCAAGGTGGTATGGAGTTGGCCATTCCACCAGGACTGCTAGAACCTCATGTTGTTTCCAGCCAGGAAAGCTTAGACCTTTCGCTTTGCAGCACTGGAAGCCTTGGCAGCCTTGGCAGCCTGGGGGAACAGCTGGACAACGTAGAAACAGCATCAGTGTCTGATGTTGGATCGATGTACACAGTCACGTCACTGGACAACCAGCCGCTGATGTCACGGCCCATCAAGGGGTTTGCGGTAGTAGAGGTAATAGCCCCCGGGCAAGGCGGGTTTCCTTACAACAGCCAGGTTGGATTCTCCCCTAGCAATTAAGGTTGATTTTCATGACACTGTTTTCCTCAAACTGCAAAATCTGACTTTTTGCTTTCCTCTGCACAGTACTGTGGGGGTGAACTGCTGGGATGCAAAGGGGGAAGGGGTGGTTTCTATGAAGGAGACCATGACTTGAATAATTCATTTGTGTGTGATGGATGGAGGTGGTGGAGTGGTAGGTTATTGTAAACATGGAGCTGTTTGGTACAAATGCTGCATCTAACAAGGGTGCAGTGTAACATGTATTTTCATAGTTTCATAGTTTCTAGGGTCAGAAGGGACCTGAGAAGATCATCTAGTCCGACCCCCTGCCATGGCAGGAAAGAGTACTGGGGTCACACGACCCCAGCAAGGTGTTCATC
>NW_017729001.1:30543298-30551550 GCF_001723915.1 Gavialis gangeticus
GATGCATGACAAGGTGCGGTTGGCCTTCCTAACTGCCTCCCCACACTGCCGACCCATGTTCATTTCGTTTGAACTTGATGGATGTTCTTTCCTATACTAACCTGTCTGCAGATTTATTGCTGCCACCACTGTGCAGTGACCAGCTGTTTCTTCCCATGGGCTTTATCAGACCCTTTAAAATACAGCATGCTTTCTGAACATAACGGTGCAAAGTGACTGACTGGGGATTTTTGCACAGTCCATTCAGTGTAGAGCCTTGTTTGATTTCATCGGTGTTATGGTTTGATATTAAAAGATGTATTCTGAATTCCACAAGCATAAATCCTGTTGTGAAAGCCTTGTGCTCCTACATCCCTTCAGCCTACTTGGAAAGTCTCCCAGTGGGCTTTCAGACACTGCCTTAATTTATTCTAGTTTCAGAATTAGACGAGTTTCAATTCCTCCTGAAGAAGAAATATACCATTTTTCAACAGCAACTATTCAGCTGCTGTTCTTAACTTTTAATTGACCCAAAGCCATGACCACTGAAAAAAATAGTAGGTCTCTACAAGGAAAACGGCAACTTAATCATGTTAAGTCCTGTTCTGGGTCTCTAGCAGCTCTGGGAATGATGTATGATTATTACTCACAGCATTCAAGGAAGTTATTTGGTGTTTCAATTCCCCTCTGCACAGCTCTGGTTCCCAGGGCTGCTTGTATCTGTTTTTCTTCCAAATGAGAGATGAAGCCAGACAATATGGTAAAGGAGAACTGCAGATGACCTATCAGCCTTTCAAATCATTGGGAACTGTATTTTCTTATCAGAATATTTCTGTGAGTGGCTACCAGAGTTAAGATATGGCATAGCAAGTCCCAAGAGGCCAGTATAATTAAGTTTTTGGTGTAGCAGTTTGAGTTAGCTTTTTTCTCAGAACAGACATGTTGCCAGGTGCATCTGAATTCTGGTATATCAAAGGGTGAATGCGGATGTATAATTCTGAGTCTCTGCAAGAAAAGAGAATGCAAAAATTAACTCATGGATGGCAGATCATTTGTCCCTTGCCAGAATTCCTTTCAGCTCTTTCCTTTTTTTGCACAGATAAGGTCAAGAGCTAAAATAGAGAAAATCCGTGCCAGTTTATTTAACAGCAGTGATCTGATTGGGTTGTCAAGCCTGGATGGTGAAGATGAACTAATGGAAATGTCAACTGAAGAGATTTTAACAGTCTCTACTGTCAATCAGAGTTTATTTGATACACAAGGGAGCCCAGCACTGGAAGACTATTTCAATGATAAATCAATAAAAGGTGTGTATTTTCCATGTTAGCAAATAGTTTGCTTGCAGTACATAGACAAGAAGGCAGATTCTGCCTTCTCATTGGTGCAAATTCAGACTATTTTATTGATAGAATGAGTAGTAAAGGGGAAAAGTATTTTTCATTAGTTCCTTGCCAGTAGATGGTGGGGAAATTTGTTTGCAGTCTGAGTAATGTTCAGTCATCTCTAAAGCTGGCCAGGTAATAGTAAACCATTATTCATGGCTCACTTCTTCCATGATTGATAAGGTGTAAGATTAATTGTTGATGGGCGAGAGGGGGAAAGGAAATTTGGCTAATAATTAAAGTATTGACAGATACTACTGTGTAGCTCTACGGATTGTGATCCGAACCTTAGGACCATATGAGAAATGCTGAAGCCACTCAAAAGTCTAGTAATCTGCCTGATCAAAATAAATGAAAGATGCTGCATGCAGTAGCACAGGCTAAACTGCTTTTTGTAATGTTGTCGAAGTGTATTTGATCCCTAATACACTAGGTGCATTTGATATTATATTGGGTCAATAGAAAAATATCTTTCCTGTGCCTTAATCTTAAATCCTCTTTTCATAATACCTTTGTATCTGTACTGCAATTTATTTTTTTGTAATAGGTGAGAAATTGGTTCCAGGTGCTCGGGAAGTCCTCACAGAAATCTTTAAAAGCTGTGTCCATTCTGAGCAAATGCTGAGCCTGACCCCGGCAAAACCCATTAAAGTTGCTGATATTTATCTTAGCAAAGAGCAAATCAATTCTCAGACCCCTGGAAACCTTCTCCACGTATTCTTCATGAATGTCCGGCCCCCAAAGAAGGTGTTAGAGGACCAACTCACTCAGGTAGCACTTTGTAAAATGTGTTTTTTAATTCCCTGCTTGGATAATTTAGAAGACTTGAGGCTAACTGTGTTCATTTTCTCTGTTGGCAGATCTTAAGGAAGTATGGTGTGCCCAAGCCAAAGTTTGACAAGAGCAAGTATAACAAGGCAGGCAAAGAGCAACATCCAGTGAAAGTCGTGAGCACCAAACGCCCAGTTACAAAGCCACCTACGAAGGAAAAGTCTGTGCTCAACAGTGTCAGGTGAGCGCCTTGAGGCTTCCAGCTGATGTACAGAACCTGTCTTTTCTTTAGGGAACTAGCGCTTTCTTCTCTGGGTGTGAGACAAGTTAAAAAACAAAACTCGAAAACTCTCTGCCAAGCCAATATTTCATATTGTGGCCAGATAATGACACTTATTCTCATAAGAAAGTGTGCATTCTAACATGCAGATGTTCTGTCCTTTAGCAGAACAGCGTTGAGTGAGAAGAAACCTACTGTGAAGCCAAAGTCTCCAGAAAAGAGCAAACCTGAGGAGAAGGATCCTGAAAAGTCTCCCACAAAGAAACAGGAAGGTAGTGTCTGCCTAGACGTTCATGTCATCACTTTGTCTGGGGAAAGAAGCCATTTACCAATGGGAAATACATGTCACAAGTTCACATTGCCCAGGTTTAACTAAAAGTCTAGAGTTATGTGGGAATCTGGAGTGATCGATGTAACTGAGGGGAACTTGGTTAAGGAATTATTTTTGTTTGTGCAGCTCTTAGAGTGTGTGTTACAAAAACCCAAGTTCTCTACTAAAGAAGCTTATAGTTTAAAGGCATCATACAGGGGGAAATGAAAGATACTGCAGTAGAGCAGTGCAGTGTGCCCATGTGTTATGTTCCCTAGTTTAAGTGTGGAATAGTTCAGTTTTCATTAAAACTTCTGTAATCTAGTACGAGAGAATTCTCTATCACTAGCAATGTGGACTGCACAATCATTCATAGGGCTGGAGCCTCGTAGTTACTCATTGGCCAGCTGGGGTTGACTGTGAGGGCTTGCTCTGTGACGCCATCCCTCACTTTTGGAAATACAGGATCAGCTCTGAAGGGGAGTGTCGGCAGCCAGCTATGAAGCCTTGAGGTGTCCTGTGATTATATACCTGGGCAAGAATACCCTCAGTGGAGCTGGAGGGGAGGGTCCTGGGTCATTTGCAAGAGAAGTGAGCACCCTTCTCTTAGGGGTAAACTTTAGTCAACATAACATTTGGAGACTTAGTTGTTCTGGGAGGGGCTGCGCTGTAGTTCCTCGTTCTGAAGAGGGGAAGACCAGAAGGAAGTTGGCAGACAAAGGGTCTTCAAGTTGTGAACTTGAGGGCAACATAGGCCTGCTTATGTGTTAGCACCATGAGTCACTAATCATTTGATATTTGCATTTCTGCTACCAGTCCCTGAAGAGAAGTATCTGACGCTCGACGGATTTCACAGATTTGTTGTTGACCGCGCAAAACAGGACATCCGGAGTGTCTGGCGAGCTATTCTGTCCTGTGGATATGATCTTCACTTCGAAAGGTAAGTTCTGTAAAGGTAATATCGAATAGGGAATGCTTCATTTGAGCACATTTGGACTGGGTTATTTTTGCTACAGCGAGTCTTATCAAACTTCTTTAATGCTGAGCTCCTGCTGTAGGTGGCTGCAAGGCCTCAACACAGAATTGCTAAATAAGCCCTTAAAGATGATTTACAGGATGATGCCCATTCAGCAGCCAGGGGGGCGGTTCCTAGGCAGTAGGATCATATCCAGAATTACAGAGATCTGCTTTGAACAAAAGAACTTCATTCCCAAAACCCATGGCTAGCTGTGGACTCTCCTACTGCATAAACCAGCTCATGTGGCCTCTTGCCTTGTCAGCCTTGCATTCTGAGCCCCATGGTAGATGTCACTGTTGTAGTAGATTTCCTCAGTTACTTTGCAGGGGGAGCCAATGGGGAGAGGAGAAGGATCTGTTACCACATTAAAATGAAGAAGTATCATCACTAGATCCTTCTTCTCCTCTTGGATCAAGCCATGGATTGATTGCTGTGTCCCCTCTGCACTATTTATGGCAGTGGGTAAGCCTGCTGAACAGGGGTCACTTTTGTCAGATTGCTGAAACCGAGGCAGGGGTATGGTAAAACATTCCTTGCAGACACCTGTGCTAAAGGAGTTGTTCTCAGGAAAGTGAAAAGAGAGATGAGTAGCAAGCCCCCTGGCTTCTGGTTAATGTGGGCTCTCTCTAACTGGGGTATCATTTGCATTTCACCAGCTCTAATCTCTTTGTCCTTCAGATGTGCCTGCATTGATGCCAGGCACGCGCAGAAAGCTTCCCGGAAGTGGACTTTGGAGATGGATGTAGCCCTTGTTCAGTACATCAACCGCCTCTGCCGTCACCTTGCAATCACCCCAGCACGACTGCACCCGCACGAAGTTTATCTGGATCCAGCTGACACAGCGGATCCCAGGGTCTCGTGTCTGCTGAGTACGTGCAGGTTATATACCGCTCGTGGGTTTGGTGTGAACAATCTAGGCGTGAATGTGCATTTAGTGCTGGGGAAGGGCACTAGGTGGGCAGCCCTGTAGTCAGCTCTCACCATAGAAAACGAATAGCATGGGCTGTGGCAACACAAGTTTCCTCACACTACCCTGTTACTGTGCCTTGACACTGGTCTTCAAAGTGAGGGCAGGTCCTTTGAGTGTAGGGTTCCTAGGCTGAGTGTGCTGGAAAGTTGGCCCTTGGAGGAGGGAGGAGTGGGATTGGATGCCCTGCCCTGTCCTTTTGCCCTCTGATTCTGTATGGTTTCCCCCTCAGATGTTCCCATTGAAAGTCTGCGCCTGCGTTTTGCACTACTTCAGTCTCTGAACACCACGTTAGAGACCTTCTTCCTGCCACTGGTGGAGCTCCGACAGACCGAAATGTACACGAACAGTATCGCCGCGCTGCTGCAAGAGGCCAAAGGTCAGACTTTGGGGAACTGTGAGGGCTCTTTGCATCTGTCAGGGTTGGCACAGACAAGCTAAATAGTGATGTACATCCATGGGACTGGGGTGCGGGAGAGAGTACAGCCTTCTGGCAGGGGCTTGCTGGCTTCACCTCCGCATCATATAAACCTCATGCACTGCCTGAAGGGGCAACTGTATAAGGACAACTGCTCAGGTGGAGAGCACTTCTTGTTCTCCCTGAAGCAGGTAGTTGAACCAAGGGGAGTGCTACACTTGAGTGAACCTGGCTGAAGTGCTGTGAGAATTTGCAGTGGGAATTTCTGGTAGAAGGCTGCATCTTGTTAGAAACAGCATGAATTTTTAGATATTTGTTGAACAGAGACAGTGTCCTCTACATCTGTGTGGTGCCTGGCACAAACGTGCCTTCATCCTTTTGGGAGGTTCAAGTACTTCTGCAAAGTTAATAATAATAGTCATAGCAATAATAATGATATTAAGGCTCAAATAACATCACTGGCACCTGTAGCTTACGTGGGCATTCCAGGCATGGCACCATGAAAAGATCACACCACGAGAGAACTAGAGATCAGGATGATGTGTACCAGGCATAGACATTCAGAGGAACTAATAGATGTCTTCATTTGAGCTTCCAACACAATAGCATGAGACTTGTGCTACTGTAGCTGGATTTATTTCTCCAGATTAAATGCAGTCATCAAAGGTGTAGAATGCTATATTGGTTATGATGTAGAGCCTTGCTGTCTCCCTCTGGCTAGTCAGAAAAATGGCTTACAAAGCCAGGGTGGAAAAGTCTGGTATTCTTAGGCTCTGCCTTAATATAGAGCCAAGACTTGGGGGCACTGTGTGACACTTATTTATATCTTGTATCTGTCTCAGAGAGCATCGTATCTTAAAGCTGTTTAGTAAAGCACATTTCCTTCATGTCTGTACATCCCATAGTTTGGAAGTCAAGAAATATTTCCCTAATGCAGGAAAAATCTGGTGATGCAGCAACCATATGGAAGAGTTCTCATTTGACACCTTCCTTCTGACAAACTCGGAACGTAAAGTGTGCCCAAAGGTCACCTAGGTTGAGCAGCTCTTAGACTGTTACTTAATGGCATTTTCGGTCCTTTCCCAAATGTTCTGTTGCATGATTTCAGGAAATGAACTTCCAGAAGGATCAATAACAGACAAACTGTGTGTGTGCGTTTAGGTTTAATCTTTTATGACACAAAGGTGACTGTAATGAACCGTGTGCTGAATGCTACAGTGCAAAGAACAGCAGACCATGCAGCCCCAGAAATCACCCTGGATCCACTGGAGATAGTGGGAGGTATGTGCAGCAGTTGTACTCTTAATCAGTTTGCATTTACTGCCAAGGGGATTTGGAATCCATCTCAGTGCCCGAGCTCAGCGGCTGCTGAGCACAGCACACACACAATGCATGCCGGTTTAGAAAGGTGCTTTCTCTCACAGGTGAGATCCGTTCTTCAGAAAACTCCTACTTCTGCCAGGCAGCTAGACAGCTCGCCTGCGTACCATCCTCTCAACTGTGTGTCAAGCTGGCCAGTGGTGGGGATCCCACCTACGCCTTTAACATCCGCTTCACGGGCGAGGAGGTCCATGGAACAAGTGAGTTATAGTCCAGGCCGCATGGACCTGGGTGTGGTGAGCACAATGTCCTCCAAGAGCAATGAAAGCTAGGCTGACCCTAAGCTTGGAGATTGGTGTAGTCATGGGGGGCCAGACCCCCTTTGTATTGCTTTGGGGCAGAGGGGAGGACATGGTGCCTGTAATGCATAAGAATTTGAACACCAGGAAGTTTTCCTTTCATAAAGCAGGAAAACAAACCTAAGTTTGGTCTCTGCAGTGCCTGGCACTTGCTTGGTTTATCTGAGCAGAGCTTCTGCACTCTGTAGAAGGCTTTGCTTTTCCTTCTGGCAATCTGAAATGAACATCCAGTGCTTGAAGACAATGCACAGAGCTTGAATACTTAAGTGAGCAGAAAATTAACCCACTGCTTGTTCTCTTATGTCATGAGTGTGGATGGTCACTGGACACAACCCAGTGCGTTCCATATGAGAATCTCAAATGATAAAGTCTGATTTCACAGGGGAGGAGACTCTTGCAATGCAGCTAACAAGGACATTGCCCCTTTTTTTTCAGGTGGATCTTTTCGTCACTTCCTGTGGCAAGTCTGCAAAGAGCTACAGAGCTCATCTCTCTCCCTTCTCTTGCTGTGCCCCAGCTCTGCTGTCAACAAGAACAAGGTGAGGGGCCAGACTTGCAGCCAGTGATGTTCCTCTTCCAAAATGCTGGGAGGGTACAAGTGTTTTTGGTGCCTGGGGCAGGACTGCTGACAGCAAGGGGAATTTCCAAACGGGTGCCTAAGCAACAGGAAGTTGGCCATGTGTCTCCCATTAATCCAAACCCCGTGCCTCAGAGTTAGATGTAATTAATGCCCCCACAGCTCTTTTTTGAATCTGCTACTTTCTGCAATGTAACCATTGATCACCACTAGTTTGCAGTGTCCTTTCAGGGTTTCGACTGTGAGAGCTGCTTTGGTATCCATGTGAAGTTCTTTTTGCCGCTCCTACTCTATGCCCTTAGTGCCACTCTTAAAGATAGGCAAGAGGATTGATTGGAAACTCGGAATCTTGCCCCATTTGCCCGTGATGGGTGTTTACAGATGCAGAGGTGCGGTCTCGGGTCCATGCCCCAAAGAGCTTATGATAGCAGAGGTCTTGCTTCTTCCCTGCAGTGCTCGGGGTAAGTCAGTCGCATGCAGGGAGACTGTATTAGCTCAGCTCAGTCTTGTGCCTGCACTGTTGGTTATTACCATCCATCGGCTTTAGGTAATAGAACGAAGCCAGTGCAGCAGGTGAGCATGCCCCTCTGCATCCTCACATTCCCACACGGAGACAAAACCACTGGTGCCAGCCTTTAATATGCTTGTTTGGTGCAAAGGGCCAGCACCTCGGATACAAAAGTGTTTCTCTGTTATGTCATGCTGTGTGGGCGCAGCCGCCTGCAGGGCTGGGTGTTGAAACATGTGTCTGTTTGTTTTTCAAGGGGAAGTATATTCTGACGCCCAGCCCCATCACCTATGCGGAAGAGCAGTTGCTTCACTTCTTTGGGCAGCTGCTGGGCATTGCGATTAGAGCAGATGTTCCTCTCCC
>NW_017729001.1:30556550-30557674 GCF_001723915.1 Gavialis gangeticus
GTTTCTCTGTTATGTCATGCTGTGTGGGCGCAGCCGCCTGCAGGGCTGGGTGTTGAAACATGTGTCTGTTTGTTTTTCAAGGGGAAGTATATTCTGACGCCCAGCCCCATCACCTATGCGGAAGAGCAGTTGCTTCACTTCTTTGGGCAGCTGCTGGGCATTGCGATTAGAGCAGATGTTCCTCTCCCCCTGGACCTCCTGCCCTCATTCTGGAAGACATTGGTGGGTGCGCCGCTGGACCCTGAGGTGGATCTCCAGGAAGCTGACGTCCTGACCTACAACTACGTCAAAAAGTTTGAAAATGTAACTTTCCTTCTTTTCCTCTGTAACCACGGCCCCAAGTGCACGGAGCTTTAGCAGCTGCTGTGAGCAGAGCCTGCAGGGAATTGCCTGAGGGCTTTGCCCTTCAAGTTGATCCAGTCATGTAGAGCCACGTGGCATTCTGCGGACTCCTTTTAGGCATAGGGCCTTGTTAATCAACCAGAGGACCAGGGCCAGAATCTTAGACACCTGCATCCTATCTGGAAAGGCAACTCAGTCTGGCATGGAGGGCAGATTTGCCTCCCCTAAATGTTCCCATTAGCAAGCTTACGGAGTTTGTCCTTCAACAGGTTGCTGACAAACCTGGGGAAACCTAATGCTATGAATCCATTGTTTGGCAGGAGTAACTCAGAGCCAAGGTTTGAAATGCTGTGAACACTACACAAACCCTGCACAAGTACTAGTGAGGGCACGAAGGTCACTAGAACCACAATGACGGTGATAACTTTCATAGATTTCATAGACATTAGGGCTGGAAGGGACCTTGCAAGATAATTGAGTCCAGCCCCCCACCCAAAGGGCAGGAAGTCAGATGGGGTCATAGGATCCCAGCAAGATAAGCATCCAATTTGCTCCTGAAGGTGTTCCATGTAGGTGCTTGAACCACCTCTGATGGCAGGCTGTTCCAGACCTTGAGGACTTGGACAGTAAAGAAATTCTTCCTGGACAGTAAAGAAATTCTTCCTTATGTCCAGCCTGAAACGGTCTCGTAGTAGTTTATGACCGTTCGACCTCATCATCCCTTCGGGCGCTCTGATGAACAAATGTTCCCCCAGATCCTGGTGATCACCCCTGATAAACTT
>NW_017729001.1:30558194-30559485 GCF_001723915.1 Gavialis gangeticus
AGTACAAGGGGAGAATGACGTCCTGGGATTTGCTTGAGAAGCATCTATGGATGCAAGCCAGCGTTTTGGTCGCTTTACTAGCCGCAGAATCGCATTGCAGGCTCATGTTCATCTTGTGGTCAATGATGACCCCCAAGTCTCTTTCTTCCGTAGTGCTAGCCAGCATAGCACTGCTGAGCCTATAAGGATGCTACAGGTTTTTCTTTCCAAGGTGGAGAACCTTGCATTTTTTGGTGTTAGATACCATTAGGTTCTCATCTGCCCATTTGCTGAGCCTGTCCAGGTCAGCCTGAATCACCTGCCTGTCTTCTGGCATGGATGCTTTGCCCCAAAGTTTGGTGTCATCGGCGAACTTGGCCAGTCTGCTCCTGACTCCAGTGTCCACATCAGTAATGAAGATGTTGAACAATATGAGTCCAAGGATTGAGCCTTGGGGGACCCCACTGGTCTCGGACACCATGATGAGTGGCTGTCATCAATTACTACCCTCTAGGTCCGACCATGGAGCCAATTTTCAAGCCAGTGGATCGTGATGGACCCAAGGCCACAATTGTCCAGTTTCGCCAAGAGGTGATCGTGGGATACCAGATGGAAGGCTTTTCTGAAGTCAAGATATAGGACATCAATCTCTTCTCCCTTGTCCAGGTGATAGGTCACCTGGTCGTAGAAGGAAATGAGATTGGTTAAGCAAGACCTACCCGCAACAAACCTGTGCTGGATGTTGGCGTCGGCCAGTCCATTAAGGATGGCCTCTTTAATAAATTTTTCTAAGATCTTCCCCGGGATAAAAGTCAGGCTGATGGACCTATAGTTTGCCATATCCACTTTCCTCCCCTTCTTGAAGATAGGCACCACATTGGCCTTCTCCCAATCTTTAGGCGCTTCACCAGAATGCCAGGAGTTCTCAAAGATCCGTGCCAGGGGTTGAGCTATGATGCTCACCAGTTCCTCGAGTACGCTTTTGTGTAAACCATCATGGCTGGCTGACTTGAAGGTATCCAGCCTGTCAATGGTGTTCCTTCACGAGGTCAGCTTAGATAGAGGGTAAGGAATTCCCCTCACCCAGGCCTCCCTGTCCCGCAGTGGGCAGGGGTGTCCCATGGGACTGGTGAAAAACGGACGCAAAGTACTCACTTAGCAAGTTTGCTTTTTTGGGGGCACCGGTTGTCAGTTGTCCCATCTGGTTCAGCAGGGGTCCAATGTTGCCCTTACTTTTCCTCCATCTCTCCCCATATCTAAAAAAGGGCTTTTTATTGTCCTTGATATTTGTAGCTAGCTGGAGTTCCCGTGC
>NW_017729001.1:30564485-30583320 GCF_001723915.1 Gavialis gangeticus
GCAGGCCTTTGAACAGACAGAGATGCATTAGCTAGATTAGACTCTTAACTCTGACCTGGGGCCCAGGCATGCCCCTGCCAAAAGCACAGGTTACCCAATACTGCCTGTGGCGTTGTTCTCAGATGATAGGATTGGGCAGTTGTACTCACTCCCTTGGCGCGACTTCTGAAGAGCTAAGGTGATGCTTTTTCTCATGTTGTCCTAGATAAATGATGAGACAGAACTGGAGGCCTTGTGTGCAGAAATCGCATCCCAGCATCTAGCCACCGAGAGCCCCGATTGCCCTAACAAGCCATGCTGCAAATTCACCTACCTGACCATGACAAGCGAAGAGGTGGAGCTGTGCCCTCGAGGCAGGCACATTCCTGTAGCGTAAGTAGAACCTTTCATGGCAGGTCGCTGCACATGGGTAAAGGGACACAAAATGATGCTTTGACCAGGAAGCCAAACAGTGGTGACATGGGGAAAGCTGCAGTGCTGGGGATGCAGACAGGGGGAGGCGTGAAGACAAGAAGTGTTGATGGACCTGGGGTAACTTAGGAAGGGATGGCTCCTTGTGAATGTGTCAGGAAAACCATGCACGGGGCTGTGTACAGAGCAAGATGCTCCCTCTTAGGCAGACTGTCCTCTTCCTGCCAGGTGGGAGAACAAGGACGTGTATGCAACGGCCATCCGGAACCTGCGGGTGCACGAGCTGCAGAATCCAGACTGCATGACGGCCGTGCGTGCTGGGCTTGGCTCCATTATCCCTCTGCAGCTTCTCACTACGCTGACACCTCTCGAGATGGAACTGAGGACCTGCGGGCTACCATACATCAACCTGGAGTTCCTAAAGGTACCAAGTACTGACGTGGACCTGGTCAGTCCACATCAAGCAGTGTGCTGGTGGGACTTTTCCCCAAGGGAGGCCGGCCCAGGGAGAGACCGCTTGCACTTGTACTTAGCTTTGGCCTTTCATTTTACACGGTGAGGAACTGTTTGCAGCCTGCTGGGTTGTTCAGTACTGCTAGCCACCTGTATTAAAAAAGGTCACCTTTCCAAACATGTTTGCCTTGCTGTAGCAGCAGTCTGGAACTGCGGCTGGCCAGTGTATTAAAAGCAGTCCATGGAGACTGCACAGAGCAGCCTGGTGTGGACTGAAATAGGGTGGCCAAACCAAAGCTCAGGGTGGTGTCTGACTGTCCACCATGCACCAGGTTGAGTGATTGACTTTTTATGGGTGCGTGAGACTGTGGAAACTGGGTCAGGCTACCAGGAGGGTGAAGGGAGTATCATCTCCATGATCTCATCTTCCTTTACAAGAAAGTGATGGAAGCATTTGAGGGAGAAGGCAGTGGGCATCATGTCCTTCCCCTCTGCATCTAATTCCATTCTCTGTCTCCTAGGCACATACCATGTACCAGGTGGGGCTGATGGAAACAGACCAACACATTGAGTTTTTCTGGGGGGCATTAGAGATGTTTACTCAGGAAGAACTCTGCAAATTCATCAAATTTGCCTGCAACCAAGAGCGAATCCCCTTCACATGTCCATGCAAAGATGGAGGGCCTGACACTGCACATGTCCCGCCCTACCCCATGAAGATTGCACCACCGGATGGAGCTGCAGGTAGGCCAGTTGGTGGTTGGCATGTAAAGGATGTAGCTGTGCTTGAGTTTTCTCTTCAGTCCTTATTGCTTTTGTAAAGGGAAAAAAATCCTTCCTTACTCAGAAGAATGAAAGCACAGTAACGGTGTGGGATATGGTTATAACTAGGGCAAGAGGCTATACTGCTGCTTGTAAGCTGTGCTCTAGGTGCCACTCTGATCTCCTTCCTCTGTCCAATCTGCTGCTGTGCTGCCTGTCCCCTCCCTGATCTGCCATGCCATGGGTTGGCCCCCCACTGTGCTCTATAAGATATTTGAAGGAAATAAAATAGCTTTTAAAGATCCAGAATAACCCACAGTTTGGCTTTGTATAGCTACAGAGCCGGAATGGCAGAGGGAAGGAGCGTGGGGAGATTCAAACTGCTGCAGTTTGCTGTGCTTCTAGACTTGCCACTGTCAATTAAACATTGGACCCCCCGGGCATAAATTCCAATGAGCCTGTTAGTGTGAGACCCACCAAAACCTGACAGGGATCCTATTCCTTTGATGTCAGCTAAGGTTCCACAGTAAAAATTGACATCCTTGGAAAATGAAGTGTGGATACAAAGTAAAAGTGTAGTGTGTTACTGGATGTCCCTGTGGTTCCTTTCCAGGGTCTCCGGACTCTCGATATATCCGCGTTGAAACGTGCATGTTCATGATAAAACTCCCTCAGTACTCCTCTCTGGACATAATGCTGGAAAAGCTACGGTATGCCATTCACTACCGGGAGGATCCGCTTAGCGGCTGAGTTGAGTAAGACCAAGACTAAGAATGACTCCTTGGAGGATTGTTTCGGGACTCTGCTGTGTTGGAAACCCTTCGATTCACATGCAAATACCTCCTGTGACACTATGTGAAGAATTGGAGGCTAATTTATTTTCTGAACTTTTGTTCCCATTACAGTAATTACTGGAAGACTTACATTTTTTGTATTTGTAGATTTTGTGGTGGACTCGTTATTTTGCTGCCTTGTTTGTGGAATATTTGTAGGATAGTTTAGTAATGACCAGTTTGTTGTATAATTTAATTTAAAAAAACAAACCTTTAAACATGTACATTTCTAATTTTGTAATTTAAATTGTGTTGCCCTTGCGAACACAACAAACTTGAGCACTCTGAGGTCGCGAGAGCTCAGATGTAAATGTCTGCGAATCTTTCTGCCCTGAAACATTTCTGAGTACAAGAACAGGATTAACTGAAGAGAAGCAGCTGCCTCCTTTCCACAACGTTGGAACATTACCTCTCGTTTCCAGGTTTCGAGGGTTTGCTTTCTGAAGTGGATAGAGGCAACGTTTAGCCTTCTCTTGGGTTATGCCATTTGGTAACAGGTTTTCTGTTGCCAATGTTTACATTTTGCAAAAAGTTCTTAAGTCTGTTTCGGTAGAACCCAAAGTCATTGGCATCCCCTCCACAACTGACGTAGTCTTCTTTTGAAACATTCCTCTTCCAAAACGCAGGACAGTGGAAGGACCATGAGGTCCCTAACCAAGATGTTCTTGCCTTTATATTCAACCACTTAACGCACGAATTTCTTCAGTGATCCTTAATTCTCTGTGGCATTATGGAAGGATGTAACTTTCTCCGCAGCCTTTCCCTGTAATCAGAACCTGAGTTGCAGGCCCCCCATTTTGTTTTTGTATTCAGAAATGTTGTAGCTAAAATAAATTATCCTAAAAAATGTGACACAGAACGGGGTGGGCTAGGGTGGGAACGGGAGGCACAAAGGTGCTGGTTTGAAGAATAGAGCTTCTATTTTATATGGAAAGATAAAGGCAAAGAGAGGTAACGATCCTTTATGTTAAACCATTGTATGTATCATACGTTGTGAAATACGTTCTGCAGTGGTAAAGAACAGCACACGTATCTTCCTTTACTAATGCAAAAAACTTTGCCCTGTGCCAGGTGCATTTAGAAACAAAGTGACACTTGGTTCCACCATTTTGAACTGGACTCCAATGAACAAGCTGGAGAACCGGAGAGGACATTGACGTGACTGCTGTCCTGAGCTCCGTACTACTGTCCGTTAAGTGCCAGTACTGAGCTTCGCGTTAGTTATTTCCTTCAGGTGCGTCCGGTGCACATCTAACCACATCGAGATCCGTGACTGTGTGCGTGACTGTACTTTAAGGTGGTTAATATACATGTCTCGTTAGAAGACAGACTACACTCGTTGTTTGGCTTGTCCGTGGTCATGGGAATTGAAATGCTGTATTTATTGTATATTATTGTGAATAGTGGGAGTGACGAGCGTGTGGTGACTGGAGGGTACTGTGTGCAAACAAGGAGAGCCCTAAAAGCATCTTTTCCTGTTGTTCTGTGAGTGAGTGGACAGGTGTGTGAGAGAGACCCTGTTGTAGAAGTAGTTGTTGGCATACAAAGGCTCCAGATCCTATTGTTAGAAAAACCGCGTTTCCATTTTATAACACATCTCCCTCCCCAAGAAACAGTTCCCCGTAGGAATAATATTTACTCTTGAATTTTGTCCACTTTCTGATAGAAGCATATATGTAGCTGAAATATCATTCAGAGCAAGGGCAAACACATGTAGAGTTTACAGAGACCAAGGGAAGACAAAGCAAAAGAAATTGCTTGAAACAACTGAATTCCAGTCCAAAAAGTCAAACTTGCCGAGTAGGAGGAATGTGAAGAATGTCTTTGGAGCTTCACAGAAGCTGCTGGTGATGAGATGGTTTGGTTTTCTTTTGAACACTGGTTTTGTATGGGTTTCATGGCTCTCTTCTCTTTTCAAGACCTTAACCTAGCAGGCGTAAAACTTTGTCAAATACCTCACGGTGAGGGGTGTGAGAACTCCCTATTCCAATCCTTTCCTAGGATCTGATCCCAGCTGTGAGTAAGACAACTGCTGCTAACATTTCTTCTCCTTCCAGAGAGCACATCTGGGTAAAACATACCCCATCTTGGCCCTGAAAGCGTGTGCTGTAGTTATTTGATACGTATTTATTACGATTATTTATGGTTGCAAGTAACAAATTTTTCCTCTGCTCTTTACACCCCGTTTGTGTAAGTGAAGCTCGTTACTACAGGAAAAAAAACATGTGATGACAATAATCCAGAGCCATCTACTTCTGCTGTACTTGGAGAGTGGTGTGATCCCTTGGGAAAGAGTCGGTGTAAAGAATGTTCCTGGAGTGACGCGCTGCAGTGGTTTGGACTGTAGCCCAATGGCCTTGAATTAAAGCTTTTTCTAACCATCATCACTTTCCTGCGCTTTGAATGAACTGAACGTTATCTGTAGTAAGCTTGTCCTTCAAAGCCAGCCTTGGTGTGTGTGTGTTCATTTATTCGGGTACTCATTCAGAATGTAAAATTACACTAAACAATGGAAAATGCAGAAGTCGGGTATTAGTTCTAGTCTGTCGTGTCCATCTCGGTACCTTGCACAGCATTAACCTGTTAAGTGCTCTTGGCCATACAGTGTACACTTGCATAAAAGAAGATTAACATCCCTCGAGATGTATTCTGTGTCCTTATTAATTGGGGCTGGAAACGAACACCCCTCTCTTGCCGTTGAAACGGCATCCATCCAGAGAGCTAACCTACTAGGAGCCAGGTGCAGGCTACTTGCTTTGAATCCCGCACTGATGGGTTAAGACATTGTAATTCTTTGTATTTACTTGCAACAGATGTAAATATTTTGTACAAAAGGGAAACAGCAAGTAAAATGATCGCTCCCATTTCTCTTGCACGAGAAATGGTGCACACAACCCAAAGCTGTCAGCTGAGCAACTGTACTTAATTTATTCTATTTTCACACTAAGAGTTTCTCAGATGAGGTATCCTCTTGACCCTCAGAAAAGCAGCACAGCCCTAGCTTTCCCACTCAACTTGCTGTAGCGTTTTTCCCCAGGAAATACCATTGCAAAGTTGATCGCCATTTGTTTAATACCTTTATTCTGATTTTTTTTCTTGTATTTAATAAATGCTTACATTTGGTGGAAGCGTCCTTAAAATGTTTTCTTTGTTAAACCTGAGATCCTCTTAGTGGCACTGCCAGCTTGATTTGCACGTTCAGCCTCTGCTGCACTTTACACCCAGACCTGTCCAAACGCAGATTAAAAGTGGAACTAAACATCACTTTTCCTGCTTCCCCACCACTGCGCAGCAAAGACAAGGGAAACGTAGGCCACCGCCAAGCAATCCTGAATGCTATAATGTTCTTACTCATTAAAAGACAATTGGTTTCTTCAGACCCCTTCTGACTGTGACTATTGGCTAAGGACTGTGTCTCGACAAAAGCAAAGTGATTTTTCTCTCAAGCTATCCAACTTTCTCTGATCTACTTGAAAAAGTAATGTTTTGTGATCATCTCAAAATGAAATGTTGGCAGCTTAAGTGCCGCTTCCCTTGTCAATGCAACAGCACTCCTGTTAATAGCTTCCTCCTCCTAGAGCCTAGGGAGATAGCACAAGGCTCCTAACCAAGATGTCATTACAATATAAATTCAACTTGTTAACACAAGAACTCCTTTGCTGGTCCTGCTGGTACCTGTTCCAGCTAAATTAGTGCTAGCACAGGTGTGATCATCATGTAATAAGCAGACCTTCCCACTCAGAACTGAACGAAGTTGTATTCTTATAGCTCGCTCTCTTACCTTGGCACTGCTCTCCACTCCTCTGCTGAAAAATGGACTTGCCAAGTCCCTGCTGCGGTTCAGCTAGTCAGTCGATCTGGAATTCAGCAGCTCATTTCTAACCTGAGCAGGATAGCATTGCTGGAAGCTAGCTCATGTCTTGCTAACAGCAGTTCAAGTGACTGTCTGTCCACTTTTCAGCTGCCTGTTTCCATTACTGTTGGAGACCAGCAGTTTTACTGTTCCGTACATTTGGTACCCCTCCATCACCATCCCCGACCTCAACTTCTTGCAAGTGGCTCTTCCCTCACTTACCCTCAGCTTTCTTTTCACTTTGTTACTGAGGAGAACCTGGACAGTTCCCGTCACGACCAACATTGTTCAAAGCTTCTGTTGTTCCTGATCCTAAAGGGCTTGAATCTCAAAAAGGAAGTTCACAGGTGTCCACACAGGCCATGATCCAGGCAGAAGAGAGGCGAAGCTGTCCCCACGCTTAATAAGACCAGCTTTCTACTATCCCTGCATCTCCTCTTCTCACTTTAGTTTCTTCCCTGGCTCTGGGCTTTCACCCTGAACTGCTCAGCAGGTCAGCTCAAGAATTTCTGGCAAACTTTAGAAAAGGGGGATGTGAGCAGAGTGAAGGCGTGATTTTAATCACCCCACCAGCCCTGGGAGAAGGAAGCAGCTTTGATGCCAGCCACCCACTGATTTCAAGTTTTCACTTCCCAGGCAGAAGAAACATGGTGCACAATCAGAACAAGAGAAGCCAGGAAGGAGAGTGTATTGGGCGTGAGCAATTCCCTGACACACAGCAGCCTCACCCTGCGGCAGAGGTTTCCCTTTTCAACGTGGGGAACGGAACAATTCCACGCAACCAGCACAAGTCATTAACACATACAAATTTTATTCCAAGGAGTTTTTAAAAAGTAAAGGCTCGAAGATAGCCAAAAATAAAAGCAGCCGAGAGAATGGAAAACTAGGCCTGGATCTCCTCTGTGGAGGGTCACAATCCCGCTGGCAAACGCCTCGAGGAATATTGGGCACTTGTGGTATCAGACAGACATATAGGGACACAGGCACAAACACACCATGATTACAACTGGTATGGCTTTTCCTAAGCAAATCAGAGGATGGTTATGACAGGATGATGGTAGAAAGCTTAGAGGAAAAAAGGTTTAACTGCAGTCAGATGCAATAGAGAACTATTTCCCAACTACCACCTGTAACAGATGGAATAGGTTTAAAGCCAAGACACTAAGCTCACCCCTATCCCAGACCTTAGTGAAAATAATCACCGAGATCCACTGCTCTTTACAGAGAAGTAGTGTCCCCAAGTCAGACAACATCCAACTGCTGAAATGTACTACAGCATTCTCTTCCCCTGGAGTAGCTCAGGTGTTTAACAGGTTTGGGGTTTGTAATGCTAGTCATTATCACTTTGCCTTGAAGGCAGCGATGCATTATTTGTCACTAACTACTAAATCCAGGGTTACCATATTAAAAAGAAGGCTCCACTTACTACATGTCAGACAAGCAGCTGCAATAACAGGTTAGTCCCTTCCCGGGGAAGTCTCAGCTGGCTTGAGACATTGCCAGTTTAGACCACAGAAAGCAGCAATAAAAGCCCCAAGCCACCTTAGATCCCTTGTCTCCACACAGCAGGTCTGGGGCCATATATTCCACTCCACAAACTTTAAAAAATTATAAAATGATCACTGCCTATAAAGATTCAAATTGGATATAAAGTTTTCCACTGATGCAGCAATGCAGCGAGTCCTCACACTGGGATAAATAGGTACGTTAGTGCATAGTGAGAGTGCTACAAGTGCTAGGCGTGCCCCCGACAAGGGGCCATTATTCCTCCTCGGGGCAGCTGGACTCTGGTGTCTGGGGTTTTACCTGTGGACAAGAGGAAGTGATAAGGAACATGTATGATACGTCTATTCACTATGGCAAAGCACTTGTTCTTCCCCCCCACCTCGTCCACAGGGTGTCAGAGCTACCCTAGCTCCTGTCAACACCAGAGCAGCAGTATGTTCACACCAGCTGCTTCATGCCCTCAGATGTACTCCAACATCCCATTCTGCCCCCAGGAGTACAGAAGAGTGCTGAGGACAAGTCAACAGCCACTTTCTGCACGCTAAATGCTGCATACCTGCACTTGCCATGTTTAAAACGCAAGTATATAGTCAGATCGTGGGACGGCGGCTTGGACAGTTACCTTTGTGCTCCTGCTCCTGCTCCTGAAGTGGCCAGGAACATTGGGCATCCTCTGACTCCTTCCTCCTTCATTCCTCACGCTGCTGGAGAGAAGACTTGGTTAGATAAAGCAAATCTGCAATTTCAGCACTGTTGTATGAGCTGGTTTAAGGAGGCACCAGCACAGTTCTTCTGGAGAGAGAAGGATTCCTTCCTAAATCCCCAACACCACATCATCTTCCCATATCTAGATTGCTGAGTCTTGGAACATGAAATCTAGACTCTATGAATCCCTCTTCAGCTACTGAGCTAACAAAAAAAGTTGGTTATGTAGACTGGAAGCTGGGCCGACCAGCAAAGGAGGTGTAAAAGCTACAGCTGGCTGAAGGAGAAAAGAGTTTGTTGGAGACTCCACCATGGTTACTCACTCCCTTGAGAGAAGGAAGGGTTCAAGACACAGGTGCTAGCTGCATGACTAGACAAATCCCCTTTCCCCCCCTGAAGAGTGCCTTAGCAAACCTGGGGTCCATACCATTTTACTCATTTAACTGCAGCTAAATCAAATTGAGGAGCTATCGGCTAAGACACAGGAGGGGAGATGCTCAGTGTGAACTAAGCCCTCTCCAACCGCCCTTCTGCCCACTCACATGTGGATACCTGCATTGCTAGAAACAGGCCTCAGACTGTCTCCTCATCCTTAAACACAAATGCCAGATCACACAATGCCACCAGTTATCTGCCCACCATTAACCACGCCAAGCTAAGAGTTCTTGTCACCACTTCACCATGCGGACGAGTTACCTCGGTAGAGTTGGAGGCACCCTTGAAAAACTGGACATGTAGCTTTCCGGGTGGAAGTTCCGACTGGGTTGCACGACCGAAACGTGGGCAGCTGCGGATTCATCTGTACCTTTGCCCCTCATTCTTCCTTCACTGCCACCCAAGTTGCTGGGCTTCATTCTTGGAGACAGAGCATTATTCATCTTCATGGTGTTGGAAGAAGTCAGCTGCAAGTCCCGGGCAACTGCCAGGTTGTTCAGCGATCTCTCCCCTCGCACAGCATTGGTAAGCTTCCGCTGCCCGATGTCTTCTAAATAATGAGGTGAAACTTCTCCTGGAGGAGAAAGGATGTAACCAAAATTAATTCGGCACAGCAATAAAATAGGCAACCAAGACAAAGGGCACGCGCCAGAACGAGAGGTAAAGATACCTTGGCAAGTACTTATGGTGTGAACCTTTGCCTCCCACAGCAAGGCTGGGTTTTAAGGTGATAGCCAAGATTTTAAGATACAGGAGATGAGAGAGTCTCCTAGACCAGGAATTGAACCATGACAATACTGAGCTTGGTCCCTAAAAATGGAGAAGCCAGTAAGCCAATAATTTCCTTACTCCTGCCCGTTTGAAAAACCAGGTAAGGGTGAGAAACACAGGGATAAGATTAAGTCAGTATCAGAGTATTTTTTAATTTATTTCTTTTTATAGGTGTACAGAGAGCTTTGCCAATTTGGAACAAGCTGGGGGTTAACACACATTTTATACATACTATAATGGAGGCTGGAGTCCTTTGAAATTGAGTTACGGGCACTGTTCACCATGGGAAACCCAACACAAAAAGGTGCATTAAATTTGTATTTTGGAGACGAGTAAGGAGCAGAGTGACTAATTTCTGCAAAGCAAAGGTCTGTACTTTGCCAATACCTTGATGCCGCATGTCTCTAGCCAGCTCTGGTGATTCCCTCCTCTCCAGATTCTCTTTAGGAGGCAGTGGGTGCTGCAACAAGCCTTGTGTGGGGTTGGCAGAGACTGGATACAGATCACATTGGTCCTGAAGCAAGAGGCAGATTTAAATGTAATTTAACACTTCACCACTGGAGACAGCTCTTCCGTCTTGCCGCTTGTGGTCTGTGTGGGCTTCAGCTACACCTAGAATACAGGTTGGTCTCATTCCCTCACCCTCCCCAGTCATCCCAGTTGCACCTTGTGTCTGTCTTCATTTCACACCTCTCAGGTTCCCCATTAGGTCTGAGCCTTTCCTACTTGCCCAGTGCTTGTATGCATCAAGTGCTTTCACACCTGGCTACCCCAATTTTTGCTCCATGCTTACTTCTGACCATCTTAAAACTAAAGTCCTCTGCAGCGCGGACCACCACCTTGCTCTGTGGCTAAAGCATTAAGTAACACAAATGTCCCATCTAAAGTGTTGCTAGAGGGACACTTTATGGCAGTGGATTCATTTCTAGGGAAAGTGATTTCCAGAGTTAGGGCAACCTGGCTCAGCTTTCCTCCCCGCTTCCTCATTTATACAGTACAGCTTGCCTTTCCAACTAAGGTTAGCAGACTCTTTGGAGCAGAACAGTTTACATACCAATTTAAGAATCCTTCATTTACCAAGTAGTTTTTCATGAGAGAAAGTTAGCCAGGAAGGGTTTTCAGTTATGCAAAACCAATCTTAATCTTCCACCCACAACTCATGCTGGTGGCAGAAAAACTTACATTTCCCAGTTAAGACAACTGTCATCTGTTTGACCCATTAGAAGCAACTGTCAGCTACCCCCACTGTCCAGAAGCTCAAGCCTGGAAGAGATATCCAAGAGGACCAAATTTCTAGATAATCTTCAAGTGCTCTCCGAAGTACACCGAGGTGTAGGCTCGAGTGCCTTCTGACATTTTTCAGATCCTGGCTCTGGGGCTTCTTTTAGCTATATCAAAAGATGGTCACCCTGCAGACAGTATTACAGGGGAAGAGCAGAAGCATGGCTGCAGAAGCTGCTTAGATACAAGGAATGTGCTCTCTTCACGCTGTAAAATTTCTTATGCTTGTTCTTTCTTTAATCAGAGCTCCAGAATCCTTTATCATCTTAGGGTGCCAATCGCAACTAGTTTTGAGATGGGATGTATTCAGAAGAGGACCCCTGGGAACTATCACAATCAAAATATTTACCAGTAGTTGGATCTGACACAACTCAAATTCCATCCATGAACAGTTTTGTACCTGGTGGTGGAAGAGAACCTCCTCTTCTAACTCAATGCCACAGAATTCACACGGAATGATGGTGCTCCCTTCTGTCTGCACAGCTTCATGCTGCCCTGGATATGAGAATCTGCTACCAAAGCTGGTTCTGTCCAGTTCCAAGTCATCTTTAACCAAGCCACCGTACTCTTGTCGAGTTGGAGAGAAGCTTCTTTTACTGAATGAAGCCAAGGCACTTGCAGGACTGCAGCCTGTCTGTAAGGTGGGCAACACTGAAGAGTTAGCAATACATATTTGCTACACAAAGGCTTTATAAACCATGCTAAAGCAGAACATAAAGCTCACCCAATATTTAACACACATTCACTCTCTGTTTCCAACATGGAATAATACAGCATTTAGTGACCACCATAAAGACTCTATTTCCCTTCAGCTATTCAAAAGCAACAGCTCGTATTAGGCAACTATCTATTACTCCACTGTAAAATTCAGTTTAGCTTGTTAGCAAATAATTTTTTTCTATAATTGATGCGGTTTATTCTGACATGGATAAAAATAAAAGCAAATGAGTGTCATATGTAAACAAGGCTTCAGTATATGACTGCAGAGTGCATGGAAATATACTGATTAAAATTTTAAATTAGCATTTGAGACATTCCTATTAGTCTTAACCGAGTTCTAGTCCTAAATTTCCATAGGTGGTATGCCTTCAGTGTTACAGGAAAACGCATTCCAGTACTTCACAAAAGCCTCATGTAAAAAAAACAAAAAAAGGGGAAAAAAAAAAACAGGAGTTTCACTTAGGCACAAATGCTACTACCATCCCCTCCAGTGCAGGCACTGAGTACAATACAGAAGTTACCCAACCTGATGGAGAATCAGATCTTCCTCAGGGTACAGCTCTTCACAAAATTCACAGGGCAACATGATGACATCATCATCTGCAATGTGAGTAAAAAGGGTGATCACTCCACCATAAAAAAGCTAACATAAGCAGACTAACCTGTCATCACTTTTTAATTTATACACTTATCCTGTTCTGTGCCCCAGAGGAGGAATTACAGCAAGCCTCATGGGAATAGTTATTCCCACTTCATATTGCCCTGGAGTTTTACAAGCAGGAGAAGAAGAAAAAAAAAAGGTCATGCATTCCACAATTTGGAAAGAAATTTTGGCTAAAGAACTCATGCTTTCTGGTCTAGTAAAATGCCCATTACTACATTACCTAACTAGTTCAGGGAACAAGAACATTCCTTCTAGAAATGCCAAATGACTTTTTTACTCTCCCATATTCTCTCTCTGACTATATTTCACGATTACTCTCTCAACCACTCAACTGCAGCAGAAATAAGTTTGTTTGGGTTTTTTTAAGCCAAGGAAGAATTACAGCAAGTTAGATCTGCTCAAGCACTATTTTGAACTCTCATCACTTTTGCCTTCTGATTCTAGTAAGCTATCCTCTTACCAAAATGTTTTTGTATGAAAAGGGACTCCTGGACAGACAGCTATCCATGTTAAGTCTCACTCTTAATTCTTATCCCCCCTTTTCCCATCAGTTTCTTAGATTTAAGAACTGAGGTATTGCTCTGTTAGCACCCAGTATAATCAGACATTTTGGAGAGCTCAAGACATTTTAGAAAGAAGGAAGGAAAAGCCTCAAGAATAGGCATAGCTCTTCTGCCAGTTTCACAGAAGGTCTCTCTGATGAAGAAGTAACATCAAAGCAGTTGATGGAGTCTGAATGCTATCTAGTCTGAAAAGCCTCCCTGCTCCCCAACAGCTTGGGGTGGGTAGGGGTTATACTTGCTTTTTAGGTGATTTGTAATGTTAGACACCAAAGGTTCATGCAGGAAAGTATCGGACTTGTTTATTCTGTTAAGATGCTCAGGTGGCTTGGCCCCTTTGGAGTAGTTCTTCCAGAAGTCACTGTGGATTTCAGTGGAAGTAGTGTCGTGGGGATTATTCTCGCTTTGCAAGCTAAGAGCTAGCATATAGTCAAAATTGGAATTCTGCTCTTCAGAAAGCGAAGACTCAGTATTTTGATTCCTCTGTAGCTGCTCCCGCTCAGCCACTTAAATAGAGAAATATCAGAAGTATTAGAATGCTGAATTTATAGCAGTTAGTGTTTTAATCCACTATCAATTTAACTGACAGAGAAACAAAGTTCTCACAGGCAGAATTGAGCCCCACATCAAACAAGCACTCTGGTTTCAGGGAAAGGTTGCAGAAGAAAGGATAGGAAAGGCTGAAGATGACACTCAATTAGTGGATTTTCCACCACTTGAAATTCTTAAAAAAAAATCAAACTCAGGTGTCTACATCACCTAGACATTAGCCTTTTGTGGGAATTACTGGGGAAAAGTTCTGATCCGTGTTATGCAGAAGGTTAAAGGAGATCAGCATGGCCCCATCTAATTATGTACTGTATGGATCTTCTCAGTCTCATGTTTTTTGTCAACCACCTTCCCACCAGTCCCACAAAGAAAGGCTACTGAAGATAATGTATGAATAAGCTGGTGTCTCAGGAAGAATCATTCAGATTCCCAGTGCATGCAATATTCACTCACATGGGAAATGCCACTATAGTCAACAGTGTTCCAAGCAAGACAGCATGCTACAAGACTGAGACTTAAGAAAAGCAAAACTCCCACAAGCTGGCACATTTGGGACAAAGACTGCCATTATTTCTGAACTGACCGTGTCATCCGGATTTGTTTTAAATTTGTAACTTCCACAGGGAGAAAAATTTTGTAATTCAACAACCACCCCTTCCAAACAGTTCAGTATTAGGCTTACTAGTAGCCTACCTCCAGAAAACAGCATTTTTGGATTAAAAATAAATAATTATAAAAACACCCAAGGCCAGTTTTCTACAAGGGCCATTATTCAGTGTCCAGCAATGCAAGTCCTTTCAGTGTCCTAGAACATGAAGTGGGGCATATGTTTAAAAGACTGCTTGGAGATAGACCGTATTGTAAGAGACTTGACCCTAGACACACCGAGGAAGGAAATTTGGGCTAAAGTGGAAAGAGCAGAGGCCTTTATATATCTCAGCTATGTCCAGACAGGTTGCCATTGCTGAGCAGCAGGTATGTGAAATACCAGAATCATTTTCCCCAATCCTTTTATGTAAGTCAAGCAGGGAAGAGGGACTTATCTAAAAAAGGACCAAGTGCGAAAAACATGGACACCCATTCCATTTTTAAATAAAATGGATAGTTTGTCAGAACATCTGTTTGGATATTTCAGTGATCATCTGCTTTACAGGTTTTACTGTGGCATAGAACTGCAGCTGTAAAAACAGCATTCCTTAACGAACACTGGCTATGTTACATTAGAAGTTTTCTGCCCATCTGATATTTGTATCCAGTACAGAGGCATGGAGTTTTCACACCATTGAGTTAGGAGTGTTGAATGAGAGGCCATTCTGAATTCAAACTTTTTGCTGCCTTATCCAAATTTTACCTCGATTCTGATCTCTCCACATTGCTGATGTGTTTCTTGTGTTAATATCCTTAAATAGCTGATCTCTTCCAAAGCTGCTGTAAAATGGACTTTGCAGCGGTCTGGGAATCCCCCACAGAGTCCTGACGTAGTCGTCCGGGCTCAGAATGTTTCGGATGCTTTGAAAGCTGCACGGCTCTGCTTCCTCATCCTCACAGCTGAAGAGCGCTCTCGCTTTGTTAACGTGCTTTTGTTTAGCCTCTTTCCCACAAACTTCAGCGTGCAACTTCAGATCTTTTACCATGATGTTGCGGCCACACCCACTGCATGTTTCGGTCCTAGTTCCACAGTACTCCTCGTGGTCCTGAAGCTTGTTGAATGTGAGCTCTATGTCACAGTACTGGCAAACTGCAGGACGCAGAGGGCATGATGATGCCTAAAAAATAAATGTGAAAAACCCTTGATATGTGCAGTCTGATAGTTATAAGAGGCTTGCAAGAAATAAAGCAGGTGGCCCACTCACTGTGCTATTACTAAGTGATTTATTATACAACAAATCTAACAGATTTAGTCCACCTTCATGCAAACACCTATTGGCAAAGAACAGTTATGCAAGACTTCATACATGTATACAGGAACCACGCTCCTGGGTATGTATACACGGCATGCCTTTTGTGTAGCACACGCAGTTCAGAGTACCTTATTTTTCACGTACAAATACCTTAAGGGGAAAGAAGCATGCATTTATTCAACATCATATTTCAACATAAACGTCTACAAAAGCTTGAAAGAGTTCTGAATGGATCAGGTGTTCAAACTAAAAGGAATGTGTTTTGCTTTGCTACCCTGATATCCGCCATGCCTCATTACAAGTCTTATTAGCTATCACAAAGAACTCTCTAAAGCAAGTTACTATAGTAGAACTCAGTCACTTGTAAATGGTACCCTATAAACCCAGGAGGTCCCATCCATTTTTATGTTTCATAGATTTCAATTTTAATGCAGACTAAACTAATGAGCTCCACAGTAAAGCCTCAGTATCTACACATTTGCTGGTATTAGAGGGACATGTCGGGGACAGTACTATCTTACAGCAGAGTAATGAATTGCAGTGAAACACACATGTGGACAGTGACTACAGGTATAAATGGCTTCCTGCTGACTGGGTGCAAGACTGCCAAAAGTGTGGAGCTGTGTGGCTAGGCAGCTCGTGCCCAAGGCTGACCCCCTGAGCCTGCTGTCAGCCTGGGTCTGCTCCACCCTGGCTCATATTGCTGCTGTCCAGGGTGCATGTGTAGATGCTGTGCCTGGGAGCAGTGTACCCTGGCTCAAGCAGCTCCAGAGTTTATCCCTTTGCATTAATTGTGTGTGTAGATGTAGATGCACCCACTGTGTCTGAATAGCATGACTTTAGAAAACATGTTAAGTGGAAAGAGCAGATGCAAGATCAGTAAACTCAGCCCTTCTGATCTGGTCAACATTAAGGTTCTAGCACTGGTACTAGAAACACACTAGTTTATTACCAAGTGCAAACAAATAACAAAAAATACACCAACCTCATGATCTTCTAGGTCACTCTTTTCAATCTTCATATTACATTTACAGGTAACCTAGGATAAGCACAGGCAGTTGTTAAATCACTGCATGAAGAGGAAATGCTATACAGGATAATTGTTTGTTTCTATTTTATCACCTTCACGTGTTTAGATTCAACATGGTTTTTCATTTCAGATTTGGGGACCGACTCCTTGCAGAAGCCACATACTTCAATGTTTCTGCTGCAGTGGATCTCATGGATGGTGAAGTTAGCCACTGGAACATCCTTTTTGCTGTAAGAGATGCATAAATGTTACTCGTCAGAACTTGTCATTAAATTCAAACAGAACAATTAAGGAATCAGAAAGGTCTGGAAACAGGAAGCCACTGCAAAAGCGATAAGTCTTTTAGGGCATGTCTATAACACTCAATTATGGTGCTAGGCAGTGACACACAAGTTTGGCCCTAAATATGCCAATAAGCTCTACCTCTCAATGCAAGTTGCCATATAGCCATACTGTTTGGAAGGGAGAAATCTTCAACTTACTCAGTTATGAAAAACTAAGTATTCCATCCTCAGCTACACACAGACTTACAGACTAAAATATATACATCTCCACTTGTTTGAAAAAGAACCAGAAGCAAAGCACCTGAAACTCAGCCCTGATTCAGCCCAAGGAAATACCATCATCTCCAGACATTCAAGCTTTTTCCCTTAACAGGAAACAAGTTCATAAGCCCAAAAAGGGCAACTTATTCATTGCTAATAAAAGGCCTTTGCCTGCCACAACATGAAAAACCTAGGCCTCCAAAAACAGCTGCAGCCCTTCATACTCATCCTCCATCTGCTCCCAAGAACCCAACAACCAGAGAAGCTAGCCAAGTGATGCTGTGTACATACGACATGTGCTTCAGCTTCTTGCAATTCTGTTTTAAATACCTACTGCTCTAAAGATTACTCCCTACAAGGGTAAGACTTTGAAATTCTGGTTGTTCCCTGTTTTCAGGCTGGACCTGAGAAGGGGAGACTACCAGCAGCACCCACCCTGCATATCCTCTGGACCTAAGCCAAGGGCAAGCACTGATCATCGTTGAATAACTAACCCTCCACTGATACATTACAACTGACCTCATCCCCCCCTGCCCCTCCAAATGTCCTGCCAAAGCAGCTGGAGCACACCTTTGAAAATGCTGCTCTCCTGTTATCTCACCTGTCGAAATCAGCCCATAGCATTAATTGGTCTCCATTTATGACTGCAAGTTATCACACCCAACCAGTTACATTTCTACTTAATGATCTACAGCAGTTTATCAGTGTGTCCCAAAAATGTGTTTCTAAGAACAAAATATGGTAACAAAATATTGGTAACAAAATATCCCATTTAGTCAAGTATTTTACAGGGAAGTTTCCTTTCCCTTCACAAGAGTTAGGAAAAAGCTGGTAAGCAACCAGCGCCCAGTGCCAACAAGGCAAGTCCCTTGAGTCTGCGTGGAGGGATTGCAACACCCCGCACTCGGCTGGTGGCAGTGAGTGCTTAACTTTCATTTCTCACCAGTTGCTGCACAGCTGGGTTTCCTGCTCTGTCCCGACAGTCACATCCATGACGTCTCTGATTTCTAAGGGAGTGGAAAGTTAGAGCGTTTTCAGTTTCATTCCAGCTTCCAAGACCAACTCGATCGTTCATCTGCCGCTCACAGTTCCTCCAGAGCCGCACCATTATCATCGCAGGAACCGCGCGCATCATAATGACCCTCTCCCTCCCTACGTGGCCAGGACTCCCCTGCCACAGTGATCCCACCCGCGGTGTCTCAAGACCCTTTGGCACAGCAGCCGCACCACAAGGCGTGCGAACACTGCTTATGCGGTCTGCGCAGCTGGGGCTTTCTGAGGGCTTTGCAAGGGGGGCGAGGGAAAACAAACAAGCAAACCCGCTGGTGTTTTCTCTAGGCAAAAAAAGAGCGAGAAACGACATGTCCAGACGAACCCGCTCGAGCGGCGTCGCACCTTTCCAAGCCCACGCTTTCAAGCACTGTGGCTCTTTCGGGACCACGGCGGTCGTCTCGGTTTATGGTGCAATCCGCACGCGGGGCTGGCCTCCGGGGGGGATTCGCCAGGGAATCCCGCGACCGCGCCTCGGCGCGTGGGGCTGGTCTCACCCCACGCACGCAACCGGTCTACATTTATGGCGCGGCCCGTGAGGAAATCGCGCGCGTGGGGCCGGCCTGACGCTACATTTATGGCATGTAAATTCGTCATTGGCATGATGGCGGCTCCCCGGGCAGGGGCAGGGGCAGGGGCAGGGGCAGCCCACCCCCCGCAGGCCGCGCGCCTACTCACCGGCTCCTCCGGCCCTCACACCGCGCCCCGGCCGGCTCCGCGCTTCCTGCCCGCCCCTCGCCTTCCCACTGGCCCCGGGGATCCCCGCTCGCGCGTCGATTGGCCGCGGCACCCGCCCGTCGCGGGCC
>NW_017729001.1:30583553-30587835 GCF_001723915.1 Gavialis gangeticus
CCGCCCGTCGCGGGCCGCCTCGGCCGCGCCTCCGCCGCGCCCGGATTGGCCGGGGGTGACGTCACTGGAGGAGGCTCTGCCCCAGTGGGCGGGGCCGGGCTGGGCTGGGGCACGTGGCGGAGGGGAGGCCTTCGATGAGACCTGAAGTGCTGCACTGCTCTCAGCTACTTGAGGCCTTTCAATTTTTTTACCCTGGTGGGTCAGAAAAAGGACGAATCCCTTTCTAACTCCTATTATCTGGTCTGCTAACAAACGAGATGATTCTGATTCTCCGAGTGAATCAAATCTCGGGTGACATTCGTGCTCCTTTCCTTGAAGTATGTTATGAGAAGAAATCTAAATGTGTCACAGATGTGCTGATCGGCTGCTTCCCTAGACGCCCAGAGAGGAGTGTTTGAAATGCAGGCCCCGGATAGTAGCAGTACCAGGCGCTCGTTTCAGTAAAAGTCATGGATATGGTACCATGTCAACTTAGATCTCTACCTTCTGCTTTATGGGTAAGAATCGAATTGAGGATGATGTGTATGGCAGAAAACTGGAAGCTTTCCAAAGAGAAATGTCCCAGGACCTGCTCTCGCATTTGCTGAATTGATTATTTGCAGGCGTGGGTTCTTGGGGAAGCGGAGATGAATATATACAATATTAGGGCTGGTGCTATGAGAGAAGAACTAAACTTCAGGATTAGTTCATTTCTTAGAAGACTGGTGTCAGAGAGGGGAATAGAGTAACCTGCCTTTCAGTCAGCTACAACTTATCATTCAAATAAAAAGATATCAGTACTTGGGAGCAGACCATATAGACAGGCTGGATCGGAGACACGATGAAGGACTAATGAGAGGTGTCAGGCTGCCAGCCCTAGAGAATCACATCCGCTTTTGCACAGAACAAGGACGGACCGGGTAAGTTTGTCCTGCAAGCTTTGCCGGATGAAGTTAGAAGGTAGTTCAGGCTTTGTTACTGCAGTACGGCTGCCAGCTGAAGTGTTGCTTGAAATGAGGGCATCTGCTTACTGAAAACTGGACTGAGACTACTAAGCCGCAGACTGTACGCAAAGCTCCCCCAGTAAGTGTCAGTCAGTTGGGACTAAATTTGTTTTGGTGACCTAATGAGGAAGTACTCTACATCCAGTTACCAGTCCCTGAACTAAACAGCCCTCCCATTATTTTAGAAGTGTAAGCTGGCAGAGTTTTTGGTGACTGTCTGGAACAATCCCTGAAGGGTAGGCTTTTCCTCTCTGATGGTATTCGTCAGAGGTTTTAGAGCCAGACTCGTATTTTTTTGCAGGCATAAAAAACAGTAACAATACTCAACACTCGTGGTAACTTGGGGCTTTCTGTGAAGTTGCATTTCTAATTTTGGCCAATGGTTATTTCCAGAGTGTTAGAGGAAAAGACAGATGCCTGTGGGGTACAGTATTAACAGGACACAAAAAGGCAGCTTACAACTCTCAGCATGATGAAGAATACAGTCTTGGGACAAGTCTGAAACTGCCTCACCAGCCAACCCAAGACTTGGGATTTGTGACATGCCAAGGCCTGTTGGAGGACTACAGAATCTTACAATTGTGTGAATAATGATGACTGCAATGTGCTGCATTTGGTGACAGCAAGATGAGATGATCTTAGTGTGTGGGTGCAGCATGTGGTTGAGCATTGAAAACAGAGGGCAAACTTGAACTGCTGATATAAGCAAGTGCCATTCAAGTGATGTCACCCCTAAATTTGGCTCAGAGGCTGCTCCTTTTGCAATGTTCACCCTAACCCTTCTAAATGCTTTGTAGTAAGACTTGCAATGCTTGATTTTTTATTTTTTTTTATTTTTTTTTACTTCCTTCATATTCATCTTTATTCTTGTAATTTGAAATCGTACAAAGTTATATTTTTTCTTTGTAATTCTTAAATCTATTTACTTTGCCTAAGAAATGCCAGGTTGATGGCCCTAGAGAGAGAAATGTGGCCTGTGCTGTCCAAATAATGGAGCTGAGTTTCTGTAAGAAACAGATGGGAGGAGAGAACATTTATTTGGCACTGTACATGTACTGTACAGTGGGTGTTCGTTGCCAAACAGATAACAGGTCCCTTGACCAGATGAGCATTACGATCCTGCAGCACAATCAGGTACAACACAGAAAATAAAGAGAGAAGTCAACTGTAGAGTGAGAATGTCACAGAACAGGTGTGCTCTTGGTAAATGACTTACGTTTTGCAAATCTTCCTTTATTGAATTCAGATCCTGTATTAAATCTGCTTGCATGTTTATTTTGATAGTACTGTAATTTCAGCTATCCAGTAATTTCACTCAGCAAGCATTAGTCAGACACAGACATGTATTTTGAACAAATATTATTCTAATTTCTGGATCCACAATTATTGCCAGATTAGGATGCACATATATTCCATCTAATCTGTTCTTCTCTCTCAGACATTGGCAAGACCATTAATCTGTAAACAAGAGAAAATGAATTTGCTGATGTTGTTAACCGTGGTTAAGGCCCTATTCATCAGATGGAATAAAAATACACATACATGTATCAATGTGACATGCAGAGAGGGCTGGTTGTGAGGGAGGAGATCTAATAGTGATTGATATTTTTGGCCAAGTGTTACACTCAATGCTGAATACCACACTTGGCATCCAAGTTATGGAGTTTGTAACATTGGGTGTATTCAAGAAGCCTATAAATGTCTGTTCTCTTCCATTTTGCTAATGCTGGTCAGGCATGTACTTTGCCACAGAATATTAGATTATATCTACAGATTTCAACTAAAGAAAATGTATAATTTTAGGCAAGTTATTGATCCATGGAAATTTTTCTTGAAAAGATGCTATACATTTCTTACTCGGCTATATGCCATGAACTTCTTGCCTGTGATCTGCTACAAACTTCTTTATGCTTTAAACTTCTTACTCTATATGGCTAGAAACAAGAGAGCCTGTATGAGATGACCTCTGGAAACTATTTCAGTGCATATTGAACATTTTCCTTTCAAAGAGGTTACAAAGATGGAGCTGGGCTGTTCTCAGTGATGACAGATGACAGAACTAGGAGCAATGATCTCAGGTTGCAGCAAGGGAAATGTAGGTTGGATATTAGGAAAAGATGTCTAACGAGGAGGGTAGTAAAGCACTGCGACGGGTTACCCAAGAGGGTGGACTCTTGTCGATTGGACTCTCCATCCTTAGAGGTTTTTAAGACCCACACAGACAAAGGCTTGGCTCGGATGATGTGGTTAGGGATGGTCCTGCTTGGAGGAGGGGGCTGGACTAGACCTGCGGTCATTTTAATGATTCTATATAAAACAACATCTATTTTTTCTCCGGTTAAAAATAAACTAGAAGCTTTTACTAGGGGCCTAGGGCTATGTTATGTTGTTTAACATTGTAGCAAAAACAAATATAACTTAAATGGAAGTCTGAGAGGCTCCGAAGTCAGAGCCTAATTTAATTACCAGGAGCAGTAAATAGACAGCAGCATTTCAGGACAAACTGGTAGAACATCAAGACCATCCAAAGAAGAGAGGGTCCTTCTGCCCTAGCACAGTGTGTGTGTATTTATTCATTTATATACACACAGTATATCATATTGTATTGTGTGTGTTTGCGTATATATACACACCCCACACACATATATGGGGGGTGTATATATCTCTATGTGTGTGTGTATCTCTGAATGGTGTGTGCGTATATACCCCTACATGGTGTTATGTATGTGTGTATGTGTATCTCTACAGTGTGTATCTCTTTCTCTCTCTACACGATGTGTATATATATAGTGTGTGTGTGTGTATATATCTCTACACTGCATATATGGGTCTGTGTGTATCTATATATAGAGAGACGCACAGCGCGTGTGCAGCTGTCTCTATATGGTGTGTGTATATATGGTGTGTGTATGCCTGTACATGGTGCATATGTGTGTGCTTGTATGCGTATCTCTCTACATGATGTGTACGTGGCACGGGTGTACATACCTCTACACCGTGCATACATGTGTGCGTTTATACCGATGCACACTCAGCACGTGTGTACTGTATCTCTGTACATGGTGCGTGTGAGTGTATCTCTCTCTACCCGGTGCGTACACGTGTGTGTATATTTCTCTACACGGTGCGGACACGTATGCGTGTCCCTCTCTACACGGGGTGCGTGCAGGGACGCGCGCGCGCGGCACACCCACCCCCATAAGCCCGGCATGCCCGCCCACTCCCCTTCCCGCGGCGGCGGCGGCGGGCGGGAAATCCGCCGAGCTCTGCGGGCGGCCCCGCCCCTTCCCCCGCCCGGC
>NW_017729001.1:30588257-30590216 GCF_001723915.1 Gavialis gangeticus
GGGGCGGGAGGCACTTTGCTGACTGGAAGTTGCCGTCGCAGCCCGCGCCCCCTCCCTCCGGGGGACGGCTCGGGGCACGGCTGCCAGGCAGCTCCCCGCTGCCCGTGAGGTGCCAGGCCCCATCTCCCCGCCTCCCTGCGCCCGCCTCCCACGGGGAAGGGTTTCCTGTGTGGAAGCGAGCCACGTCCGTGGGGGCCGTGGCTTCAGCCCCCCTGCATCAGGCGGGACACGCGCTTCGCGTCGGCGATGCCCACATCCGTGGCCGCCTCGCCACCCTGCCCGTTTGTTGGGAAGCCTGGCTGTGTCCCCCAGTTGCGGGACGCTCAGCGTGTTCATGTCTCCTCTGGAGCAGAGAGAACAACACTGGTTGGCTTCGCTTCCCCGGGGCCAACTGTGGGCGAGTGGTTCGTCGCCACGCGGAGCGCAAGCCCTCCGTCCGCATGAGGGAGTCACTTGTCTTCACCTCGTTGAGGTGATTTTAAGTTAGAAAAGTAGTTCTGTCTGCAAGGTGGTTGAAGTTGTGCATGCGAGGCCTGGCGAGGACAGGCGTGCAAAAACTAGGAGCTGTGAAATCGCGAAACCTAGACCAGAAGGCATTCTCCTTTAAGCAACATCCTGGTTTAAAATGGCCCGGGAGTACCCTCAGGAAGACCCATGCGCTGGGTTTTTTCCACCTTGATATTAGGCACTGTTTGCCTGGTTTAAAATTGCCCCAAGCAGACCCCATGTGGCTTTTTTTTTTCACCCCACCTTGATCTTGTTGTTTCGTGAGGTTGTATATAAAGTTTTGTTCCTCCTGGATGTCAATATAAAGGGAGGGAAAAATACATCCCCCCGACTGGGGTGTTTGTTTTTGTGAGCCTACACATTGCATAGCTTGCAGAAACTTTTTGTGAGATCCCAGGTAGCAATAAATTGCTGGGGAGCAAGGAGGAGAATGGCGCTTGGTTAGGGATGCGCTTGTTTTCTCGTGCACACCGTTCCCCGCGGAAATGGTGGTGGTGCGGGTCTAGGTATCAACACCGAACAGCTGTAGTTCTCAGGGCCCAGTCCGGGCACGACATGCTCCCGCTTAACGTTAATTTAAAAGACATTTTAAAATTGTCATTTCATATGTACACGGAGATTGCAGGGTGACTTCTTGAATGGGAGAGAGTTCTAGTATTGTCATCTGAAGTTGTAACTTGAATTGAGCCATGTGGTGCTGAAATACTGACATTCAGCTGAGTCTTGTTTCAGTGCTTCAGCCACTGGTCGTAGTTGCCAGTGAGAGTGAATGCCTTTAAAAATGCCATGTGCTGTGTCTAGCATTGATTTATTCAGAACAGTCTTGCATTTAGTATCCAGTATCAGAAGTCCTGAATACTTGGAGCGTAGCTTTAAAAAAATGTATTTGTGCACTTTTCTAAAATGCTTACATGGGGGCAAGGTTCTCATTACTTCATTTGTAACAGTTCCGTTCTCTTTGCATTCTGCACTTTATTACTCATACTGCCTTGACAGATCTATATTTTTTTTTTATATTTGTTCTTTGTACATTAAACAGAAAGTTAATTGTATTGACTTCCAACCATTGAATATACACACCCACAAACTTGCTATTAATAACCTGTCTTTGGATGTTTTTCTCTTTCTGAAGTTCTCCTGGATGTTGCCACCTTTTTCTGTTCCTGATAAACTTGTTTGTTGTTGACAAAACATCGTTCTTGTTCTGCTGCTGTTCAGAAAACCGGTGACTTTATTTAACGTACTTCAGAAGACCTAAGAAAGAGAATATATAAAGACAGCTGGTCACATAACAGCACTAAGATAGCCAGTGAAATCTAGAAACTGAATTTTTGTCTATATGTTGGAATATAAATCCTTGAACAACAACGATGACAGTGACAAAAATATAGAGAGGCTACGAGTTCATTCTGTTTCAGAATTTGTAAAACCTTCTTTATTGGACAAATCTGT
>NW_017729001.1:30595216-30599405 GCF_001723915.1 Gavialis gangeticus
ATTCAGAAGACCTAAGAAAGAGAATATATAAAGACAGCTGGTCACATAACAGCACTAAGATAGCCAGTGAAATCTAGAAACTGAATTTTTGTCTATATGTTGGAATATAAATCCTTGAACAACAACGATGACAGTGACAAAAATATAGAGAGGCTACGAGTTCATTCTGTTTCAGAATTTGTAAAACCTTCTTTATTGGACAAATCTGTATCTGAATTTTAATACCAGTATAGAATAGCATGCACATGCTACAACCTCCCCCCCCCACCCCCAAAAAAAACAATCCAACTACTTGACTCATATATTACATGAGAGATTTTTGCTTAATTACTTGAAATACTTCAAAGATTTTTGCTTTAGTGTGGACAGCGTGCATCCTTTGTGCTTTAACTTTACAAGATGCCTGTTCAGTTAGCTGTGGCTTAATTCTCCTGCACAGACATGGCCTTAGAGGCAAGTATTAAAGGTCACTTAAGGTAAATCTTAATAAAGTAGTGTACACATTGTGTATCATTTGCCAAGAAATTACTAAAGTACACTTTTTAAATTACACTTTTTAAATGCGTCACAGTGAGAACTGTAGTCATCATTTAAAAAAAAAAAGAATGTAATATACTTTAATTAGGAATACTTTAATTGGGTCTTTAGGTCTGTTGCAGTAGCATTAAAACTTTTGGCCGTGCAAGCCAGGTGAGTGGCTCAAGAGCAGATGGGGCCCTGTGCAGCCTTGGCAGCCCGCTAGGATAGAGTTGTACACTGCCTCTGCATGCTGGGATCAGGCACCGGGGCCTGTTTCAGGATTGGGCTCTGTACATCTGGTCCAGCATACAGGGCCACACTCGCTGGCCTGCGAGACCTCCCATGGTTGGCAGCAAGGAATTGGTGCCGCATTCTCCTGCTGCTAAATTTTCAGGCTCCCAAGCCAGGGATTGAGAACCCCTGGTCAGCTGGATCTGGCTTATTTGTTCTGCGCTAGGGCTAATATGTCTCAAGGTTTGATGCGGCACAAAGATTGCATTGGTTTATTCTTTTTTAAAATGAGTCTCTTATTCTGCTATTTGTAATGTGACTACATGTCATTGCAACTGCAAGTAATGGTATAAAATTGAGAAAAAGAAAAACTGGCTATGCAGCTGACATTTTTAACAGTTGAAACTGTAGTAGATAATAGAATAATCTCCCTAGGGAAGGTGGAAGCTTTATTTTTTGAATCCTTTAAAACTGGGCTGTGCAAAGCACTATAAAATGTTGGTGAAGAGCAAACCTGCATTGACTGAGAATGAGAAAACCTAGTGGGTCTTCCAATTTACTGTTATGTTAGACTGCATGTCTCTAGGACCTAATCCACTGTCTGGTAACGTCTATTGAAACTCCCATTGACACACCAGCTTAGTTTCTACTGCTTACCAAAGCAAAGGTATCAGTCCAATTTACAGAAGAGACTGTTTTACCTGGCTCCCTTGTACCACTTAGCCTTTACGTTATGAAAGCTCTGGGTAGATTTTTATAAGGAATAACCAAAAGAGCCTCTTACGGCACTTTGTGTTGGGATAACTAAACCCAGAATAAAATCCCCAATGTGTCAGTGAATGCTAAGAACTTTTTTCCAACTACTCAGTTGGTCTAATGAAAGATATCACACCTATCCAAAGAACCTTCCCTGGCAATGACCACTAAACATTTAGATCAATGAAAAATACATTTTTGAATAAAGGTACTACCTTTCCAGCACAGGCCCTCACCAAGTATAGAGAACAGACATCCAGCTATTTTTGCTATATCTTGTAACCACTGTGTATGTTCTTTTCACATAGATTATCTTGATAATGGTAATAATAAAATGGCAATCCAGCAGGCAGATAAACTGCTGAAAAAACACAAGGATCTTCACTGTGCTAAGGTAAGCCCGATTGGTTTTTCATCAGTTTACTTTTATTTAGTTAACAGAGTTCTGAAATTTGGGGGCATTCAACTGTACTTTTTAAGCATCCAGTTTTCTCTGCCATTTTTTGAGCACACTGTGGTCTCTAAATGTTCAGAATGTGAATGGCCATAGAGAACACTAGCAAGGCTTGTTAGCTGTTTATTGTGACAGTTCTCCACTTACCATAGTTAAGATGACATTTGTTTCTAACTAGTTGATTTCTTCATGAGCTGCTAAGAGTAATGTTTAATAGCTTCTGCTTTATCAACTCAATAGGTTCTAAAGGCAATTGGCTTGCAGAGAACTGGGAAGCAAGATGAAGCATTTGCTCTAGCACAGGAAGTAGCAGCGCTTGAACCCACGGATGACAACTCTTTGCAAGCATTAACTATCCTTTACCGAGAAATGCATAGACGTAGGTTTTTTGTTTCGCTTCTCTTCCCTTTCTTTTATTGTTTTCCTATATATACTGAACTGTTTCAGTTCTTGAAAAGAAATGAGATCCATAATTTAATGGGAAAGATGCCAAGCTAAGTTTTCAGATGCAGGCATATGAATAAGAAGCACAGATGTAGAATATAGATGTGCAGTTCAGCTCCTGAAGCCAAAGTGCTTCCTCTAGGCATCTTACAGGAAAACGAGCCCACAGAAATGTTAACGAACGGCAGGTTAATCCTAATATCAAATGAGTGCACTTGTTTATTCTAGTGAAAATCATTTGAACATGTTTCCTTAAGGCTGTAGTTAGAAAATGGTTACTGCAATATGTGTGAATGTCTGAGGAGCAGAATAGGCAACATGACATCCAGTAGACAGTGTCAGGAATGTAGGCAGCTGTGCTGCAAAGTCGGAGGACAAACCCTGGCTCTTCCTTCCCCTACATTACTTGCTTTTTGCAGTGTTAGGGTAGTACAACAAAACTAAATCTTGGCTCCTTTAAGCAGCCTGGCAAACAAGCTGGGCATTCTCATTCTGAAAGGGAAACCATATATGTGCAACACACATACAACACCAAGAGGTCACTCTTTTTCTTCTAGAAATCTTTTCACTATTCTGCAGTTGTGGCAGGCATGTTGATTGCCTTATCTGCAGCATAAAATTATTGTAAAGCAGAGGTTTTTTCATGCATATGGCAGATGTAAAACCAGTCCTTAATACGTAGCAACCTCTTGCATCATTTTAGATTATTTCATGTCTGAAAACCTTGATTTGCTAAAGCCCCTTTACTGCAGCATCTTAATGCCAGCCCTTTTTTTTCTACAAGTCTTAGCAACTTGCTTAAAGGTCACCAGTCATATTGTTTTTTAAAGGTGTTGAGATGTCAACATTTTGCTGTAATGCTGCAGAATGTATAAGTTTCTCTAAGGGGATATTTGTAAACACTTGAAGCCAAGCTTTCAGTGTACCTGAGACCTTGTTTTTGAGCAATTTACACATTTTTTACACCAGTTATTTTTGTTTGGAACATTTTGTTTCTGGTCCAGTGTATATTTTTATGGTTTAGCATGTTGAAAGGGAGAACCTGTGGGTGTTGAGCCTAATTAGGTTGCTCTGCACAGTATCCCAGATGTTACCTTGAGATGGCTGCTTTATAAACTTATCCCATATGTGTCTGAATTGAGTGTCTGGTTTTGGTTTAGCGGAGTTGGTAACTAAGCTTTACGAGGCAGCTGTAAAGAAAGTTCCCAACAGCGAGGAGTATCATTCTCATCTCTTCATGGCCTATGCCAGGGTTGGGGAATACAAGAAGATGCAACAGGTATGTTCATCTATTCCAGTTACTGTCAATTTGGGTGTCACTTGTACTGACTGGAGGGGAGAGCTGTCAGCAGCATCTCGGTAACAAAACAATGTATTTACCAAATTTAACGTTTCCTCAAGGGTCTTTCCTATACTATACTGTATTGCCGAGCACACTTTTAAATTATATTTTAGTCGCTTATAAAGTTGACCTAAAGCAATTACTTAAAAAAATCCTCATGTTTAATACTTGATACAGAGTAAAAGAGCCATTGTTTCTATTTGCTTGTTGTGTATAGAAGACTGTTGATTCTCTTTTCTTTAAAAGGGAAGGATAGCTTCCTCTCTTGTATGTTTGTCCTCCTTGGGACATTAGCTGCCTGTTGGTGCCAGTTTCAAAAAGCACTCAGTTTACATGCAACAAAAATCCCAGAACATGTATATGATATAATAAGAGCTTTGAGCCATGTAGTCCAATTTAACATGGTCTGGGTTACTATTTTTTTTTTTTTTTTTTTTTTTTTT
>NW_017729001.1:30599470-30602653 GCF_001723915.1 Gavialis gangeticus
TTTTTTTTTTTTTTTTTTTTTTTTTTACTTTAAGTGCATCTTAGTTTTCATTTGGCAAAGCAATCTTGTGCCTGTTAGTTTTGTTTCTGTCCTTTCCAAATTAGGTGCCTGGAGAATGCCTATAAATGGAAGTTTCTTTCCCAAGCATGCATACTCCCTCTTTCACGTATGCAAAAATAATAAATAAAAGGACAGAGAAGCAGGCCAGTCAGTTCCAAGCTTTCTCTCTTCCCACTAATAAGGTGACTGGTATCCTTACATGAAATCTCAGTCTGTATAACCAAAACCAGAGCAGAACAATGGTGCTAATCTCTGTCATGGCTCAACTGGGTTGTAGCACAGCTTAGTTCAGATTGGGGAAAGGGCTGAACTGTACTTGGCACTTTGCAGAATGAGAAACTTTTAAATAGATTACTTCACAAAAGGATTAGTCTTATGGTATCATAGTGTGTCTGATGTCACATTTATGCCCAAGACTGCTAGTTTGCAGCAATTCTCACTGTTCTCAATGACTTTGAAATTCATTTAAAAATAGCTCTAGATTTGACCACAGCACAAAAAAAAAAATCTCTGGGTTGTTAGTCTCTAAATTTGCAATGATTGCAGTGGTTAATTATTTGGCTGGTGTCAGCGAGACTGATGTCTTACAAGAGCTAACTGCATCTGAAGTCGGTATCTAGGTGAGTGGTGGCTTTCTGGTGGTGTATGTATAGCACCAAGTTACAGGATTATTAATAAGGGAATATACATGCCTGCCAAGTGCTAGATACTAATTCAGAGTGATCTGATTTATTCCTGTTTAAAATGCCCTGGGTCAGAAGTTAACAGCTTTTATACTAAAAGGGCAGGAATGTAGTTTGACATGAAGTGTATTGCAGCATATGTGATGTTGCTGTTCTACAGAAACACGGCATGCTTATTTGGTACTAGTCTAAACTTAACACTCTGCTTATTTACTGTGTTTTTGTTTGCATAGACAGATCCTTCAAATCATCCATGATTGTCATTCCTTTTGAATTAATGCCTTAAATAAGGATTATGATTATTCAGACGAAGCAGAACCCAGAATTATTTTGTTTCATGCATGGTCATATTAAAACAATTGTTTTATTTAGGAATTTTCCAAAAAAAAGGCAGAATCATTGCTCACTTAATTTTTCAGATATTTTATATAATTTTAGCTATTTCTATGTGTGTACCTCTTTTAAAGATTATATTTCTTTTGAAGTCAGCACAGATGAGCATGTGTTTTACACTTCAGGGTTCAGAATCAGCAAGGACCTGAGATCACATCAGTACTAGGTCATTTCAAATTGAATAGTATTGCAGTCCCAGTTTAGTTATGGGTAAAGAGCAAAGGCCTAGAAAACGAAAAATCTGTTTATAGGTGAAGCTTGAATTTATTACTGAACTAAGCAAGACTCTTTTTCCTACCCTGAATGTGTAGAACTCTGCCTGCAGTTCAAAAAACCCTCCAGCAATTGCAACTTTTGCAGATGTCCTCCAGTGAAAAGAACTTCAGTGAAGAGGCCCCATTGTTTACTCTAGCCCAGTACATTGTGCTGCGTTAGGAGCTTTATGTGACAGCCCAAAATTCAGACGATTGACCTTCTAATAATTGTACTCCTAGCTGGAATAATGAATGAAAAATGCCAGTTTTAAATAGATAACATTACTTAACATTGACTTGACCTTTGGTATGTTCAGGGCCCCATGCAAACGTATCTGGTTTAATTATCCAGATTTATCCTCATGAATAGTAAATTAAATTGGTACATGCCATTTTACCGAAAGACTTAGAGATGAAGACCTCAAACCATTAATAGGATTGGGGGTGAAAAATAAACCATCATCTCTTCAGTTCTGTCTAATCTCAAATGAAAGCCCTGAATATGTAATTGAGTATCATCATCAGAAAACTGGCAAAGAACATAGAAATCAAAAGGAAAAGTTTGCGCCTCCTGTAAAGGCGGATTAGGTAGTTTAAAATACCAAATACTGTAAGTATCTGTTATTTCTTCTCAAATTAAAACTGCTAAAGTACAGGAGGAAAGTTAAGCCCCTGTTTATATAAAGAATTAATGCAGTTGTGAGAAGACTGTGAAAACTTCTGTTCACAGCTAAATATCTTTGAAAACTTTGGCTAGGCCTTGATACTCAGGGCTACATTTTCAGCTGGGCCTCCTCAGTCATCCCTGTGCACATGCATTTGTGTTTCCAGGGACTTGTTCTAAAAATCATAGCACAAGCACGTATGTACGAATTAAGTGTACATGTGCAATTGTTACATTCACAAGGTCTGAGTTTGGTTATGTGTATATTAATGAGCATGTGCACAAGTGGAGATCAGAGCTGAAAACATCCATAATCTGCAGGCATAAGTGCTCTGTTTTACCGTGCATGTGTCAGCCTGGTAATGAAATCCATTGTCTGTTAAGGCAATCATCTAATTTGCCATTCCTCTAGAAATGCTTTGTCAGGCCTGCTAAAACAGTAATCCTTAAGAACTGGAGGCTTATACAGCTTCTTCCATTTGCTGCTGCTTTTGTAATATATGTTGGGATAAAAAGGGTCTTTTTGAGATTGTGGTCAAATGGAGTCAATAACCCCTCCCGTCTGTCCATTAATCCCCAGATATTGTCCTCTGTTTTAGTCACACTGTTTAACTTGCATTTGCTAAAATTACAGCTTATAAATTGATTCACTTTGGGGGATGATATGTGCACATCTTTTCTTTTTCAGGCTGGAATGGCACTTTATAAGATTGTTCCCAAAAACCCTTACTATTTTTGGTCTGTGATGAGCCTAATTATGCAGGTGAGTACAGCAGTGCAGGTGAATTTAAGACTTCAGCAGTGGATGTAACGTTAGTGGAGATAGTTTCATAGTTTCTAGGGTCGGAAGGGACCTGAGCAGATCATCTAGTCCGACCCCCTGCCATGGCAGGAAAGAGTACTGGGGTCAAGGTGGTCATCGAACCTCCTCTTAAAAACCCCCAGGGTGGGAGCCTGCACCACCTCACTTGGAAGCTGGTTCCAGACCCTAGCCGCCCTGACCGTGAAGTAGTGCCTCCTGATGTCCAACTTAAACCTTCCCTCTGCCAGCTTGTGACTGTTGTTCCTGGTCACTCCTTGCGGCGCTCGGGGGAACAGGGACTCCCCCAGCACCTGCTGATCCCCCCTA
>NW_017729001.1:30603032-30631189 GCF_001723915.1 Gavialis gangeticus
CTGATGAACCTGTGCTGGTTGCCCCTAAGCATGCAGTTCCCTGCTGGCCCCTCCTGGATGTGTGTCAGAATAATTTTCTTGAACAGCTTGCCCAGGATCGAGGTAAGACTGACTGGCCTGTAGTTTTCCGGGTCCTCCTTCCTCCCTTTTTTGAAGATGAGAACCACGTTGGCCCTCTTCCAGTCCTCCGGCACCTCTCCAGAGCACCACGAGTGTTCATAAAGCCGCGCCAGGGGACTTGCAATGACCCCAGCCAGTTCCTTCAGGACTCTAGGGTGAAGATCATCCGGGCCGGCTGACTTAAAAACGTCCAGCCCCTCCAGAAGCTCCCTAACTAAATCCTCACTCACCCTAGGCCCAGGTGAGCCTCCCCCGGGGCCAAAGGGGGCCCAGCAGGGAGGTGGCAGTTCTGGTCCTTACTGAGGAAGACAGAGGCAAAGAAGTTATTAAATATGTTCCGGGCCTGTTGTGAAAATGGCTCAGTTGCTTTAAGTAAACCAGCTGCTCTTTCTGTGTAATACTAGAGTAAATATTAATCCCTCCCCAGACTGCCTCCTTTGTGTAGTGCAGATATTTATCTGGCATTTCTTTTCTGTATAAGTGAATGGGATCATACTTTTTGATATAATTCATGATCAACAAAATCACTTCACTTCAGTTGTTAATGCAAAGACTTCGTGCCATACTTCTCCTTTTAGTTCTGTTTACTTAGAACTAAAAAGTGAATTGTCTGCCCAATCACTTTCTGCAATGCCTCAAAACGGAACTGCTCCTTTCTGTGACTGGGTTATAAAGCATCTAGGACGTCAGGCCTGCCCTTACCAGGGTGTCTTTTGGGCACAGGAGGTGGAAGCAAAACATGCTTTGTTGTAATCAGTAAAGGTAACAGACTTAAAGATTAAGTAAATTTCCTTTGTGCCTTGATCAGGCCAAAAATAAGTAGGGAAATAATAACTGTGCTTGAAAATAGTTTGATTGTAGAAGAAATTAATTTGTTCTTCAGATGTGGTATTTACTAGTTATGTTTGATCATGGAGGTCTGAATACAGAGAGTCCCACATTGTCATTAGGTTTTTAGCAGAAACTCATTTTGCACACACAGACACAGTACTATTAATGATGCTAGCCCCAAATGGGTATTCTTTGGTTGTAGCATGATTCATTTCACAAGAAGGAAAACAAATGCAGTTTTCACTGGGGCAAAGTGAAAGGCTGATGAGACATTACAGTAATTCTTCTCTGTGCCTAGTCTATTTCAGCCCAGGATGAAAACCTCTCGAAAACTATGTTTTTGCCTCTAGCCGAAAGAATGGTGGAAAAAATGGTGAAGGAGGAGAAGATTGAAGCAGAGGCCGAAGTAAGATTTACAGATGTTTTCTACTTGACTTCAGCATCACTGATAGATTGTACGAGTGCTGTGTTATGACAGCAGCGTAACTCAAACACATTTATAGCATATTTGGTAAAGAGTGTGGTTTCCATTATGGTGCTTCATAACATTTTATTATTAAATGTACAGAGCACTGTGGTAGGGATCCAGGGACAGCTGGCCAGTCAGTGCTAGCTCTCTCACTTCAGATCATGATGAAAACTCACTACCAAATCACGATGAAAACATCAAAAAGAGGTTCAGAGAGGTATGAGCTTTTTTCAGAGGGGCTGTCAGTGAAACTCACATCCCATTCCCTTTTTTTGCTGGCATACATCTGCTCATGCTGTCTGGGGTTCTCTTCTTGGTCGTGCAAACCAGTGTGGTAAAGCACCTTTTCTTACACAGTTATGTGCGGACTGAAAACGTGAAATAAGTTCTGCAAAGAGCCTCATTTTTTTGAAGGAGTTTTTAAAAAACAATTTTCACAACTAATGAAAAGAATATCTACACAAATTTGTGTAGTGGCAATTCATGTGAACCTATACAACAGTTTTCTAGAAAGTTACAAAGCATACCAATAACCAGCTACACCATGAAAATGAATATTAAAAAATTATAACTGAAAACTGAAATTAGAAGATAAACGGGGGAGCCATTTAGATGCAAAAAGGGCTAAGAATCTCAGCAGTCAGCTCGTTGCTCAGAAAAGAAGGATGTGTTTGAGATGGGTGTTGTGGGGAGAGGTTGGTTTGTCTGCAGGGAACAGAGGACTGTTACAAGTATCAGGAATACATGAAGAAGGTGTGAAATAGAGGCAGAGGAGGAGGAATACAAAGAGTAATGAGGAGAGAGGATGTAGAAGAGCACAGGAACTGGGGGTAGGGCAAAATTATGAGTTGATTGATACATGAAGTGATTCCTTTCTAGCATGTGCAAATCCCTGGAGATACTGTAGGACAAAAAGTAGGAAAAAATCTTCTTGAATTTTCCTCTGTGACACTTGGCATCACTAGTCTAACAGGTAGTGTTGGCTGTCTCCTCTTCCTAATGACAGTAACACAAACCGCTATTTATTTCCAGACACTCTTGTTTTCTTTGCACATAAACCGCTTTTTTTCTAACTTGTTTTCTTCGCGCATGTCAACATACCCTAATCTCTTTCTTCAAGGTTGAACTTTACTACATGATTCTGGAACGCTTGGAGAAGTATCAAGAAGCCTTGAGTGTTGTTAGAGGAAAACTAGGAGGTAATTTTTAGAGAAAGGTTTGTCAAGTAATAACTATGGTTGTATGGAGGTGTGATATGTTCAGACTTTTTTGGGGAAGGTTTTCAGTGTATTTAATTGGCAAATTCTGCATATGTACTACAGTATAATTTTGTGAATCTGGCATGCTTAGGACCAAGCACCTGCCAGAAATGCGAACATTTCAGATTTTTTAAACCAGAGCTGAGGGAGGGCGGGGGGTAGTAGGGGGTAGCGGTGGCCAGTCCTGGGGCAGTGGCTGCATGCAAAGTGGCAGTGTGGAGTGGTGGATGGCAGTGGCAGCCGCTGTGTGCAAACTTCCCCTTCCACTGCTCCAGGACTGGCTCCCACTACTCCCCCAATGGAGTATAGTTTTTAAAAGTGCCTGATATTCGATAATTCTAGATTTTTGAGGTTATACTGTACTTTGAAGTTAAACATAAACTAATTTAACTCATAACAGTAGTTACAAACTTTGCGGCTAGTTCCATCTGCTCCTCAGCACCAGCCTAGAATTAGTGCTTCCAGAAATTAGATTATGCCCCTTACTCCATGTTTATGCCATAAAAGTGCATTTGTTGGTGAAGAACTAGGTTCCTGTTGGACTCTGCAGTTCTGTATTTAGCCTGATCTACTTTCTAAAGGAAAGGTGTGAATAGCTGAGTGGATGCTTGTTTTATTAGATTGTATAAATGTGCAGGTTCATTCCCCTCTTGTCTTCTGTTGGCCCCAAAGTAGGATAAAATATTTCCTTTCTGATCACAGTTACAGCATGTTCCCTTGTTTGAAAAAATACGTGCTTATCCACCAAAACATAGCAGAGCTAGAATACCAGCTCTTAAAATAATTGTTAGGGCTGTCAATTTTATGCTAACTGAAGTGCTCATTTCCAGTGCTATTGACTTGAAGGCTTATACGAGCTTCAGCCTGTCCATTGATTTCCTAGTTAAGGTGGTGCTTTGTAGCACTAGTTTTGGACCTTGCTTCTGGCCCTCTAGTCCCTGAGACCGTTTTCCCTTTTGCATTCTTGTAATTGGGTAAGAGTCTCTGTTCTGAGTGTATGGATAGATGGCGACTGACTAAATTCACAACTTTCTCTTAATTTAGAGAAGTTGACAAGTGAACTCCAAAGTCGAGAGAATAAGTGTATGGCAATGTACAAGAAGCTGGGCAAGTGGCCAGAATGCAACGCGCTGTCTCGGAGGCTGCTATTGAAAAAGTAAGTTGGAATTTTGGCTACTGTAAAATAAATAAAAAATAACTAAAAATGAGCAGAAGATTAAAATTGCCCCAGGGAAATCTATGTTGCCCTGTTTGGTTGCTATTGTGGAGATTGTGCCTGAAGCAGTTGAAAACGAAGACTTCAAGTTAAGATGTCTACAGAGTGTTTGAGTTTCTGTGCTGCTGACTCACCCTGTAACCTTGGGTATGTCACTTTGTCACTGGTATCTCTTTCTCAAGGCTTGTGAGACTAGTAATGTACTTCTGGGGTTTTCTGATAAGAAGTGCTTATGACTGCAAATTATCATTAGTCCAGTCCTAAGCCTGGCTGACTTCCACAGTGAACAAAGAGTCATGCAGTATGTCCTTTTTCCAAAATAAGTTGATTTAATTTCCTTCTATGCTTCCAGAGAGCCAGCCCAGAAAGAATATAAAAAATTATATTTGCATTTTATTTCCGAGATCTGCTCAGCTCCCTTAATCTGTCAGGTGTCCTTCTGGGAAGTGTACTAAGTGGTTTGAACCCATGTGTGTCTGTGCATCGAAGCGAGCCAGGATGATCAGATCTGCCTGTGAGAGCAGCTGTATGAGTTTTATTATGGACTGAAACACAGTTAATGGCATCCGGTCTGGAACCACCATCCAAAGGGTCACTAAAAACATCTTACTGAGGAAAAAAATGTTCTTTCCTTAAAGACTGACTGTATTTGTAGTGGAAAATTTAGACAGGGACTTTAAAGCATCTGCTTAGAGAGACACCCACTCAAAATTCGTGTATCTGACAAAAAAATCACCTAGTAACACTGAAGGTTGCCACAGCTGAAAAACAAATGCATTCAAGTTTTTTTAGTCTACTTTCTAGATTTTACAGTACCCTGCTTATAGCTGGTTTCACTGTTTTGTTGATTGTCAGTTGGAACCTCCTGTCTCCTGCATTAGCAGTCTGGTGGAATAGCTTTTGAACCCATATGTTTCCCCTTGCTGGAAAGACATCTTTATAAATGTCAACAAGAGATCAGAAATCCCAGAAAAGAATTATGGTACAGGAACTTAAAAATCAGGCTAAGCTGTATCACAAACAGTTTCTCAAATTAAGTCATGTTAGGTAATTTAGATGATGTGTCGCTCCAGGGTGAAGCTTTTTGCAGTAGAAATAATTCTTGGTACAGTATTGTTTTTCTACCTGTAACCTTCAGTAGTCTACTCATCTTGTCCTTTATTTAACACTTATATTTTGCAAGGAGTAGAGTTGCATGTATGAGTCGCTTGGTTTGCACTTTTCTAAATTTCGCATCTTGTCTTTTTGCTTCAGCTCAGATGATTGGCAGTTCTATATAACTTATTTTGAGTCAATTTTCCAACTGATTGACTACAACTGGACTCCTCCAGCAGAAGGAGAGCAGTAAGTTAACAAATACCGCTCAGGTTTTTTCTCTGTGCTGTAGAGTGCCAAAATATTCGTAAGTCCTGTCCCTTACTAATTTATCTTAGTAGATGTATGTAAGGAATTGGTGTAAGAGCTACATACCTAGTGTATTCCTGGCTGTAGGCCCATGTTGCTTGAATGTTGAGACTGGTCCTTTCTGGAAGCACTGGTGTAAATAACAGTTTTGGCATGATCAAGGCTTCCCAGCCTGCTTCCTGTGCAGGAGTTAATCTACCACCCTGGACTACCTTGAGGGAATGTTTATGGGGCATTTTGACAAATTATTGCCTGGGCTTCATGAGTAGGAAAAGGCCGAGCCTGTTCATCTCTTTAATTGCACAGCTCTTTGGAAGGAGAGGTGCATTATTCTGTAGAGCAAGCTGTGAAGTTTGTAGAAGAAAGGATAACAGAAGAAGCAAAGAGCTCTCGGCCACTTCGGGGACCATACCTAGCTAAACTGGAGCTGATTAGACGTTTGCAGCACAGAGGTTGCAACAATGAATATAAACTAGGTAAGAGCCACTAATTGGATGAAAAATTAATCCTTAAGGGAGAGAACATAAAACTAGAGCAAGCCCTTCATATTTGGATTATCAGTTTAATGGTGCCTGGTGTTTAGTGTGTTGCAAAGGTTTCACATATGAAGTATTTTGAAATGTTCAGATGAAAAGTGTTTGAGAGGGACAAGATTTTTTTTTTCCAGGGCTTTGGGAAACGGTCTTTGGGAAAGGCTGTCAAAGATGTCTAATGGATTTAGGAATGTAAACTCCCAATAAATGTACATTTCTTTGGCCCTTTGGAAAAACCCCTCTGTCATTTTTTGGTTTTTAATTAGTGGGTGATGTTTCTTTGAGTGCATTAGCAGCCTTGTGTGGTTGCAAACAATTTGGCTTATTGGACATACTTATGGGGAGTTATTAGTGGCTTTAACAAACACATTTGGGAAGGAAGTGAGGGAGAGAATTTGATGCCTGTTAATGACATTTCTGCATTCCAGTAGTCTCCTTTGTACTAAAATCTAAGTGAATAAACTTTTTATATTATTATTTAAGATGAAGCCACTGCATTGAGTTTTTGTCTATTTGGATAGCTTGAAAGATTCTCCTAGATTTGTCATTTGTCACTCATTGGTTATCAGTAGTTAGGCCGTCTTGTTGACTCTAAAATCTGAAGGGGGATATCATAGTTTGTAAATCACTGTTTAAATTTGAATGTAGGAAATTGCATATGACTATGCTCATATTTATCGTACCAGTATTATAGACCTTGCTTTTAATGGAACCTTTTACAAAATTGAACTGGCCTTTCTGTTAGGTGACCCAGAAGAACTAATGTTTCAATACTTCAAAAAGTTTGGGGACAAACCCTGCTGTTTAACTGATTTAAAGGTGTTTGTGGACCTCCTTCCATCCAGCCAGTACACAAAGGTAAGGATAACAGCATTGGGTAAAATGAAGAAGTGCTGCTGGGAACTGCTGAGTGCACGTGCAGTCTGGTGCTGTAACAAAGATTTGCTGGTAGCTTAGGGCTCTGATAGTGTTTGAAGGAAACCTTCCTCCCCCCTCTCTCTCTCTCTCTCTCTTTTTTTTTTTTAAGATCTGTTTTGGGGAAACTACCAGTTGTTAACATGATGGAATTGTCTAATATTTCCTCAAAACTCTTCTTCAAGCAGAAAAAAAATACAGATTTTTGAAAAGCCAGAGTCCCTCAGCTCTCTGAGTAACTTCATCAAAGGCATAGGGACTTGGGGTTGGATCCACAAAGCCTTGCTACCCGGCACACTACTCGCTTGCAGGAGTAGCTCCAGTGGAACAGTTAGTAACTCTCTGTAGGTCTTAGGCCTGAGCTTTTTGTCTTTCAGTCTTAACGTGTCCAATTGCCTTGAGGTGGTCTTGGTTGAATTCCTGTCCCTCTGGATTAGTACATCAGGAAATGCAGTTTAATTGATAAATTGCCAGGTTTTTTTCATTTTTCAACCAAGTATTCCCCTGCTGCTCTTGTTCTTAAATTATCTGTCACAGTCTGAGATGTGGAGTAGAGCCCAAATGTCCAACACCCCAAGGAGGCTTATCTTCCTTTTTTAAATGTGCACAACTCCCAGTGACCCAAATATCAGATGCAGACAAGTCCACGTGGAAATTGAGGTTCATTCTGTTGGAAAGATTAGGCTGGATAATGTGGGCTTACTGTCTACTAGCTCTCATTGCTTTTGTTTTTAAACATTTTTCTCCTTTCACCTCGTTTGTCCCATTCGCATTCTGTGTCAAATCTCCTAATCCCAGTGAGGGCACTGCGTGAATCTTTGATAACATAACAGGAGATCCAGCTAAAAGAGCGGTCACATCAGCAACAATAAAGAGGTGACCAAAAAACTCTCTCTTTCCAGAGTCTGTCCGTGAGACATGCCCTATCTACACTTGAATTGAGAGAGAGCATTTCTGCAGTCATGAGTAGTTTGTTGGGTGATTTTTGGCATCTGGGAATCCAGCCACTCTCCCTTGATGTATAATTACTGAGGATAAGGATTAGCAATACAAACCTGGGAAGGATTAGAAACACAAACCTAGTGGAAGCCATTAACAAATGTTTGTAAATTATAAATTGACAATTTGTGTGTGTCAGGGGTACATTTAAATAACAAATCCCTGTTGTGTATAGTGCATATCTTCTATTAGACATAATGCATTATATTATGTAATATACTATATGTAAAATGTATGAATTGTATACATTGTACAATGATATGTTGTTTAAAAAAACAAAACCAAGCCCCCACCTATTAACACTGACTCAAATTCCCCAGCGATAGCAATTTTGGGAGCATTTTTACAACTGGTTCACTGCTAACATTTTAAGCTCCATATAGCCATCCCAGACAGCATTAAAGTCATAATCATTGCAGTGTTGGAGCCATTTTTAGCTAGGGGAAGGTGCTGGGGATGTGTCAAATTGAAATTTAAAAAACCAAGCTCGATTCTTGATGCCTTTTACAGGTTGAATTCTAACTTTCCAAGAAAATCACTTGCAGCCCAGAGTAAAAGTTATCTTAACTGGTGCTGATGGACATTATTTTTAATTTACTTCATGTAAATTTCACTGGGACCTCTCGTTTTTGTAAAGTTAAGCACTTAACAGAATTGGGACCAGACTGTTCACCACATTACAGTGTCAAGCTCTTAACTGTAAATTTCAAAATGGCCTTATAGACTTGATGGTTCCGGTTCATGAAAAAGGAATTTAAGGTTTGTTGCTTGCTTCATGTGACTTAGATATGTTGTCCCCATTGCTGCTACTGATTATTGGAGGTTCTTGGATACATTGCAAAATGCAGTCTTGTGTTTGCTTTATAGTTCATCAATCAGTTGCTTGGAGTCATACCTTTGTCAGCACCAGTAGATGGTGATCTTGCATTACCAGCTGACATCAAAGCTTTGCAACAGCACTTGTGCGTGGTACAACTATCAAGAGTGCTAGGCCTCTATCACAGCATTGACAAGACACAAAAGCTGAGTGTTGTCCGAGAGTTGATGTTAAGATACCATCATGGACTGCAGTTTGGTGAGAGAACTTGAAACAAATGTATTTCTGTACCCTTATACTTGGGCCTTTTCATGGACTGTTTCCAAAATATGTCTTTGTTGCCCACCGCCTGTGTTAAAAGCACAGTTTCTAAGAAACTTTTAGGCAATGTTTTACATTTTCTCTTTGTTGGCAACATTGTAGGTATTATATAAAATGTTGGGGGGGTTCTTTTTAAAGTTACTTTTTTTTTCAGTTGACTGGTGCCTTAAATATAAATTAGAGGACGTAGTTGTTGTTCCTTGTCACATCTTCAGATTCAGTGTTTTGCTAAATCATGTTTGTCTTAAAACAATTGGTATGCTTTAGAAATGTGTTAGCCAAGATGTTTACTAATAAATCATTGAATTTTGCATATCTGAAAAGGTGTGATTTAAAAAATGTATTCATGATTTTATTTTTTTCAGTACTGCTCAGTGGTGTCTTAACCCAGTATCTTCGGTATTAAATTAGTGTTTACAACAAGTATGAAAGTGGCTTTACTCACAAATGAAATGGCTCCATGAGTGACTTGAGAAATGGCAGGTTCCAAATTGAAAGAATCAAAAAAGCACAAACAAGGAAAAGCAACAGGCTTACAATTCTTTCACACTTCCTACTCTTAACAATAACAGATAAAGATATTTTGGGTTTATTAATAAATCTGGCAGTGTCCTGCAAATGTTGCTAGCCTGAAAGACAGCCACCTTCATTAAATGATGCAGTTATTGGCCCCATTTGTAGAATGCATTAACTTTTGCCATTTTAACTCTGTGCATTGTGAATTAGTGCCATCTTTTATCTTTTAGGGAAATCTTGTTTGAAAACTGAATTGCAGTTTTCAGATTATTACTGTCTGCTTGCAGTTCACCTGCTCCTTGATCTGTGGCTAGACGAAGGTAAGTCCCTGCTTGCTTTTTCTTCAGAACACTGTTCTCCTTACATCAGTGTGTTGTGTTCGCTTATCAAGAAACTGAACCATACTCCCTTCAGATTAGATAATCATTAGTTTGCAGAGGCCAAAAGATCTGCTCTGCTATACAGCTGGCATAGATCTGTATGCCCTCCAAGTCTGAGATTCAGAGGGTTGCACAGCTATTCTCCCTCCCTACCTCTCTGTTTTTCTGTCAGCCAGTTCAGCAGGTCCTCACCCTAGCAAATCCCATGGTGGGCTCCCCACAGCAGGTGAACTTGCCCCTTAGATCCCCCAGCTTGGCTGGGGCACAGGGATTGCTCAAGTAGCTCTTTGTACAGCAGTATCTAAAAGCACCTGGCTATGACCTAGAAATACTAAGTTGTCTAGGATTCACTTGTCCCACACACATAGCACTGCACTGTATGTGGTGGATGATAGCAAGATGTTTCTAGTGGGAGCCCCACTCTGCTAGAACCTCCTTCCCCCTGCCCACCCAAGGAGAATATTGCGTTACCTGTTTCTGAGACACTGACATGCCTTGGCTTGGTGATGAGCACAATTTAAATGTGCAATTTAAAGGTGGCAGAAACTTTCCAGTCCATTATGGCATTGTATGTTTCAAACATTGCTCTATAAATCCCTGTTCACACTTAACTCCTGTGTACATTTGTCTCCTCGTCTCCAGGTGAAGAGTTGGCTGTGTGGCAATCCCTGACTTTATTAGAAGAAGGATTATCTCACAGCCCTTCTAATGCTCAGTTTAAATTACTGCTTATTCGAATCTACTGCATGCTTGGTGCATTTGAACCTGTTGTGGAGCTCTATTCCAGCCTTGATGCAAAGCACATACAGCACGACACCATCGGGTGGGTAGTATGTACTCAGAACAACTGGTCACACCAGCTTGCCACTAGCCATGTTTAACTTTCTTACTGTTTTCAGTATCTTATAATGTTAGAAGTCAGTAATATATATTTTTTAGTTTTAATAAAAGATGTTATGTGTAAATGTGTATTAGTCTTGCAAGTAAAACATAGACCTGAAATCTGTTTCAGCTGTACCATAGCATTTATCTATCTGCTTTTTGTTGTAGCATTCATTTCTTGCATATTAGTATTTGGTGGCTTCAAAATCTTGGTACCACTGGCTTTTACAGTGTTCTTGCTGTGAAAACGTCCTTTTGAAATTGTAAGTCTAGCACTGAGAGAGCTTAGCCTGATGTGCAGGACTAGTCATAGAAGCTCAAGATAGCTGTTGTACAGTGCACTTGATAAATTCCCTGAAGACTCTTGAATAGTTTGTAATGTCACTTGTTTGTAGGTATAGTCTACTTAAAGAGACTATTGTGGCTAGAAGGAAATGGAAATGGCATCTGTGCACTGTCACTGTTAAATATATAGCTTCTCCCACTAATAAAACTGGCATCTTTAGGTAAAAGCAAGCCAGTTTGAGAGCCCTCTCTTTCCCTGTTGAGTATTGTGTACAAAGGCCAAAGTTTGCTTCAGCTCTCTGTTCAGAGCAATCTTAAAGAAATTGCAGTTCCTGGGGCACGGTGTACTGGTGTTTAACTCCAATTATTGTGTTGTATTGCAGTTACCTTCTGACACGCTATGCAGAGGCACTGGGTCAATATGCTGCTGCATCCCAATCCTGCAATTTTGCACTCAGGTTTTTCCACTCCAACCAGAAAGATGTAAGTGAAAGTAACTTCTACCCTGACTGCTATCAGAACAGTTGTGTCCAGACAGCTTATAGGAGACCATGTCTAATATCAAGACTTGTATGGGACTTACACTGGTGGGATTGCAGTAAAAAAAATTGCAGAGATAATATGCTGGTTTGTCATGGTTATGGTAAATCTTATTTAGCCATCATTTCTTGTTTATATGGTTAACTTCACCATAGGACATCATTTCACTCTGGAGTTCTGCTTCCAGCTCCTTAGTTTCTTGAATCCTACATATTCTAGTTACATTTGGGAAATGGTGTTGCCATCTTTGTATGATGCCTAAGAATAAGTACTTTCTGCATTAACATAACTAAAACATAATACAGCCAGCTTCTGTGATTTACACCATCACATTTAGGATTTGGGGAAGACCCTTTTGGCATGGGGTGCCTTGTTAAGATCCTGATGTTCTAAACATTTAGATCTGAAACCTTGCAGTGCATTGGTTGAAATGGGATAACTTTCTAATGACTGTACTCGGGAGTCCCAGGCTGCTGGGATGCAGCTCCTGCGGGAGCATGGTGGCAAAGTGAAAAGAATACAAATAACACTAACTTTATCGGAAACTTCCACACCAGTAAAGCAGAATAAAACTGAAGAGTAGAAACAATATTTTGGAGTAAAAGATGAAGGTTGTGGGTTTTGCAGAGGTAATAGAAGCTTTTGTTTCATCTGCCTTTAGCAAGTGGCATGACTTAAAGCAGTGGTCTTCAAACTGGGGTAGGCATACCCCCAGGGGCTTGCAGTGCTTTGCCAAGGGGTACATGCCTAAATCTTAATAATGGCAGTGGAGCTTTTGATTTCTCAGTGCATGGTGAGTAATAGCATTGCTGCTCATGGGCACAGGTGTTGACACACTTTCAGTGGGATGAATATGCAGAGTCATGAAGAATATAGGGGACACGAGCAGCTGTGTTTTACAGGCAGGAATACACAAGCAGTAAAGCTTGAAAATTAAAGAAAGTGCTTCCTGATTGAATAACAGACTTTAATGGGACTGATGGTGAAGAAAGGTAGCTGAACTCCCAGAAGAGCACTGATGCTTCCTAAACCTGTGTCCCTTGGCTAGGCCTCCAGAGCTGTTCACTTCTTTGTTTGTGTAATGGTGGTTGTCGTGACTTTCCTACTCGAGCACCACATTTTCTGGAAGAATCTTGGTATGCCCATATGGAAAATGCCAGAATTTTCCTGGTATCCAGTCCTAGCACTACACCAAAATGCCATTGGCTGAATAGAACACTATAGTCAGTAATTAAAATGATGTTGCACTTACTGATTTCCCTGATCTGTTGGCAAGAATTTATTGTAGAAAACATTGGTTTAGTGGAGGATGCATGTAAACTGTTGCTCCCCAGGAAGAATTCATGAGGCATATCCCTTGGAGCAGGGAACAAACAGTCCATGTAATAATATTTACACTGCAGTGATCACACCTTTGATTGTCAAAATATCCCTGGAGTTTCTGCAGGAGAAAGCGATTCCCAGTTTCCCAGTGTAAAGGACCTGACGCAGAGGGGTGGTGACTTTGCCATGCTTTGTGGCTCAGCAGAGATTAATGTTCCAGGAGTTTGTGGTTCCTAAGCCAATGTCCAATCTAATAGTTCACTTTGCTGTGTAAAAATGCTTATATGATACCTGCAATGCAAGCATCTTACAGGAAAATTCTCTGGGTCTCTCAGTAGCTGTCAGTTCTTTTACTCCTAAAGGTGGAAATCAGAAAAATAGGGCTAGTCCATCTTTCTGCTCGAGGCAAGATCAATCCAAACCTTTGGTACAGTAGCAGAGAAAGATGTGAATGTATGGCGTTTTAAGAACTTGTTCTGTTACTTTATCTTAACTTACGTGTGTGTTTTAAACTGCTGATCTTAACTTTTGAAGATCAAGTGTCTGGTGGGTACATACCACTGAAGTAAGGGCATGACACCAAAACAAAAACTTTCCACCAAGCAGGAGTTTGGAGTCTGTTGCTGGTAGTCACTTTTATTATTGTTTCCATGAGGGGTGAATCTCGCTTTTTGTTAAAATGTTTTGGATTTGTTTCAAAGTAATTCAGCGGTTGTTAGTGGAGAAGGACACAGATAAGACAAACTTCTGCTCTGTGAAAGCGATTCTGACTGCAGCATGCCAAAAGGAAGATATGAAGATTTGAAGAAAACATTTAATGGATGCAGTTTACTTAATCTAGAGCCCTACGTTGTAGAGGCAAGGGATCAGCTGGAAGACAGCCCAGATTTAGCTAACATTACTGTCTTGGCATCAACTTTGGACAAGGATCTTTTGTTTTGTATGAATCATAAAGGAGCTTCAGATGGAAAAGACCCTGGCCTCTTTTTTTGGTAGCTCAGAGTACCTGTCCACGTAATAAGCCACTAAGCCCCATTCCTTGTGGCATTAGGATACGCCTGATGTGAGAAGCACTGCCACCCAGTTCTACAATTCAGATGCTTTTCAGGATTCGTGGAGTACCTCTTGCCTATTATACTCCATTAGTACCTCCTCTCAAAGGGTTTGAATCACAAGTGGAAAAAGATTAACTTGGACAATTTTGTTCTTTGTACAACTGGACCAAGGATACAATTCAGAAGACTGGCACGTGTTTTCCTTTCCTTCTTGTGGAAGGAAGACAGTCTATTTTGAAAAGGCTAGACAGACCTGCCCTTGACTTCCTTGAGACGAGCATCGATTTACACTGTCACTAGTCCTAGATTATTTCTGATTAAATATCAGCATTTAAGCTTGTAAAATGGGAAGTAGGCTGTTGTAAGGATTGCTTGCTTGCACGTTAGTATTCATCTTTAATCCTGCTTGATTATAGGAAAATGCCAGAATCCCTCTGGCATTTTTCAGATTTTCCTAGAATTACAAGAGATGAAGGTTTGTTTCCAGAGTGGTGTTTGTACAGGATGATGGCATGTAAACTAGGGGGAAGATAGGTTTCCAAATGCAGAGGCCATCTCACAAGTTCAGCACCTCCTGGTCCCTTCCCTTCTGCTGTTCATTTAGGATTGCCTCTTTATCCCGCTAACAGCGCTTACATCGGTTTAGTGGATCCCCTTCCAATCCCAGCACAGCATCTAACTGCAGTGTTAAAGGAGGACTGTTATTTAAAAGCTATCTTTTTCACTGGGCTAAGATATACTGCCTGCTCCGTGCTTTGAAGAGTCTGTGTTGAAAAGTTTTCCAGATTTCCCTAGAATACATACAGTCTCTGTGGTCCTGAGATCGAATACTGCATGCCATGCAGTGTTCTGACCACGGGATTCTCCCTGAAGCAGTCCGTCTCTCAAAAGTGCAGCTGTCCTTGGTGAACAGTAGCAATAGTTGTAAGTGAATGTATTTTCAGCTAGCTTGCTGCTTTGATACTCTGTTGTAAGGTGAATTAAATCCCAGTCAGAGTCCTAAAATGAACATGCAGGAATTTCATGGGACACTGCATCATTTTTGTGTTATGAGAGAATATAAAGGACAGGTAGAAGGAAAGAGCAGCAATTGTAACTGTACTGACCAAAACTAAAAAGGCATCATCCTTTTAAAGGCAGTCCTCCTTTAAATCTGCAGAATCGCAAGTAATCTCTCCAATTTTCTTGTGTCCGTCCGTCTTTAATCTCTCCAGGCAAACAGAACACCAAGCTGTCCCATGGGGATTTAAAAGCCACGTCAATGCAGTTGAATTAGCGCCCATGGCGCAATCCCACAGCCTGACATGAGCTCTGCAAGGCTGTTTATCAGAGGGTACGTTGTTGACTATTGACATACCTTTCATATAATGCACATGTCCAAATTATGAGACAGAACCGGCTAAGAGGACATTGTCAGAAATAAGGAAATGTGGTAGCAGTTGGCTGGTGTGGTATCCAGTGTGCGACAGGAGGAGGCTGACCAGCTATCCTTGATACAGGGTCTGTCAGGTGTAAACTCATCCCCTAATTTTGTTCATGGGTGGTGTTCTGATTTGCCAGGGTTTCACATTTGTTGGCTTAGTTTTGATTAAAATCTTGTCTTAGTGCATGTGTTGTATTGTATTTCTTTAAATGTAGATGCTGACATCAACATAGGTATTTGTATAGGGCCCCCTACCCTTAGAGATCCTTCCATTGGATGGACCTGCAGTGTTGGTCGAGAGCCTTTATCGCTGCATTTTGTCGAAGCGGGAAAGCAAGCTGTCGCATTCAACCCAGTGTTTCCTTCAGCATTGTGTTCGTATTCTGTTGTAATGTGTGCGTGTTACACAGTGCTGTCCTATGACCCTGCATTCAAAACCTAATAAAAATGAGAAGCAAAAGTATAGTGTAATTCTTTACACCTGTGTTAAAATGACACAGTGGCATGTGTCTGTGTTAGATGCAAGAAAATGCAGACTAGATTTTTTTTGGTAACAGCTTTCTCAAATGAGATGATCCATGTCTATCGCATACATCACGAGGTTCAAGAAAAGCAGAAACTTCCATGGTTTAAAACAAGTTGCCTGTCAGTTATGTTGGTGGCAGCAGTCTGATATTTCTTACCATTAGCTCCTTTATTTAATAAAGGCATCCGTACCACGATAGACATGCTGTCCAAGGAACGGTCTGGCTTTGTGAAAGGGGGCATCAAGGCTACATAAGAATCTGAGTCTGGGAGACTTGGGTGCGTAGGACTGCCAGCTTCTGGCAGATGAGTGCTTGCTGACTTCATGCCTCCATTTAGTAATAGCTGTCGTAATTTGATTTGTTGAAATAACCCTATTAAGACTCTTGACACTTTTTAAAATTCCCTAAGTAACTAATGCAGAAAACGGTGTGTGTTCTGTCCTAGACCTCAGAATATATCATTCAAGCCTACAAGTATGGTGCATTTGAGAAGATCCCAGAATTCATTGCTTTTAGGAACAGGCTGAACTCCTCACTCCATTTTGCACAAGTCCGCACTGAACGGATGTTGCTAGACCTCTTACTTGAAGCAAATATGTAAGTGTGGGGCAGAGGCAAGTACACTGGCAGGAACAGTAACCCAGTGAGGGACTTCTGCATGGGGAAGATGGCCTTTTCTGAGCAGGCACTGCTATCCTACCTAATCCAAGTCTTCAGCGCTGCCTTCCTTATTCTGTCTAAGCTTTAGTTTCCCCTTCTGTAAATTGTGCTGTGCTGTGCTATTGCTGCCCAGGAGCTGGGGAAGCTTATGCTTGAGGGCCCTGATGGAATATGTTGAAATTAAAAAAACAAACAAATACCCTTGCTAGATGCTCCTAATTTCTGCAGTAACATTTGCTACCTTCAGCTAGGCTGCAACCCAGCTAGTCCATCTCTGTTACCAGAGTCCTGTCCCCATAAGCATTTCTTTTAACACTAGTAAGTTATTTATAATAGTTTTGATATTTTAACATGCCATGGTTAACTGTTCTCTTTAGGGATCATGGCCTAGATCAGTGGGTTGGGCTTTTGCCTTTAACTTTTAAACCTTTGGTTTAATGATACTAATATTTATGTGCTAGATCAACCAGTTTAGAAGAAAGTATAAAGTCCATGAGTCTGAGTCCAGAGGAGGACGACATTCCATGGAAAGATTTGCGTGACAACAGAGACTTAACGGTCTTATTTAATTGGGATCCAAAAGACAGGTGAGTAGAAAGGTCCCAAACTGTAGCATGACAACCTTTCAAAGAGAAAAAAGTCCTTTCAAGGCACATTCTGTTACTTAAGTATTCCTTAGACTGGCTAACTGTACCAATTTAACCATAGCAGCTTCGTTCATAATTTCTAACTATGCACTTACCTTGCTCGTATTAACAGAACAGCGTTTCCAGCCATCCCTGTGCTCTCTGCACGTTGTTCCTAAGCTTTGTGCCCGAGAATAATAAAGTGTATGCAGAAGCTTGCTACCATGTTATGCATATAAAACATTTGCCTGAAAGCATTTTGGTGCCTTTTTTTTAGGGATATTTCTGAAGAACACAGGAGACTGTCATTAGAGGAAGAAACCATCTGGTTGCAAATCCGATCTTTAACTTTAAGGCTAATAAGCGGACTTCCAAGTCTTAGTCATGCTTTTCAGCCAAAGAACTCTGAAAAGGCTGCTGAGAATGGAGTTTCATCCAAGATTGATACAATTCGCACTCTGCTTCAGCAGCTGGAAGTGGCCATGGATTCAGGGAAGAGGTTTCTAGAGCAGACAATTCAGGTATCCATTAAGAAACACTATCCCAGAATCTTAAATGAACGTGGATGCAAGCAGAGAAACTGAATGCATCTTGTAACATCCAGCAGGCTGCAAAGTACAGTTAACTGATCCTGAGTTTATAGCTGTGAAATCTGCCTGAGATGTGCCAAAGACTGACACTGTTACCCAATTAAGGAAAAGCTGCAACACCTTTATCTTTTTCTTTGCTTCTTGCCTAGTATCCTGTCCTTGGCCCTCCTCCTACCCGGATGGCTGGCTTCTTCAGCAATGGCAGCTGTCAGTGCCAGACTAGCTTGTTTTATCTTGTTAGTGATATTTATGAACTAGATACCAATGGCTTAGGTAAGTATGTGGGGAGGGCAAAAGCTTAACAGATGCTCATGGGGTGTAGTGGGGGTTAGACCAACAGTTTGAAATTACTGTGTGTTAGTTAATTATGTGAATGAATTGCAGTCAACCCAATAAATTAACTGCATGTCCATTTTTGAATGACACTTCAGCTTGTGTCATTCAGGGAAGTGGGTTTTATTTAATCTTGTATACTTAAGTTGTCTATTTTTACAATGATACTGAGGTACTAGTTGAAAGCAATTCCATTTATTTTTGGGGGCATTGCATATTGTCCTTTTTTTTAAATGCCTCTTGAGTTTTTGTAAGCAGATCTATCTCTAACATATATAAGAGAGTTAACAATAGCCTTTTTTATTTCAGAAGATTCAACAGACATCCAGGAGAGGATAGGGAATAGTTTAAAATCATTACTAGAACAATTAACAGGTAAGTAGTAATGCAGGGACAAGTATGTAGTCCAGGTATTATTCAAACATTGTTATTTCTAACGGGAAGGGCTTTTTCGTAGCATGGGTCTTGGAGTGTAGTGTAGCAAAGTGGCTCAAAGCATTTTAAAAACAAAATAGGACATTTGCAAGTGAAGGCAGGATTTCCTTAGGCTCCACTGATCTCGTCCTCAGATTGCTGCATACCGAGGAATGTTCTGTCCTGTTGTGGTCCTGTTTTTCTCCAAGTAGAAAGGATGGTCTTGTACCAGCTTTCTAGTCCTGGTTCATGGTGAGCTAAGAATAAGCCAGGCAGTTAATCTACTTTTTTTTTAAATACTTATTCTTTACTCCAGGTGTTCATGCAATTTTAAAGCAAAGAGCCAGGGTCACTGCAATTCTAGATTGCATTTTTAAGCAGAGTGATTTCATTATTGCAAAGATCCCTATGCAGCAGTAGAGGCCTACTCTGGCACGTTTTACATGTAATTATAATCTCACATTCTTTTTAAAAGGGGAAGAAAAATGGCTTAAGCTATTTAATGCAATTTACTGTCTTGCATCAGCCAAAAGTTGCAAATGTCTGAATTCTGGCTGGGGTTACATGAAATTAGTTAGATCTGAGCCAGATCTTCAGTTTGCGGGCTAGTTTATCCAATGAGGCAAGGTAACCTCATCAGCAGTCTGAGGAACCAAGGAGTAAAAGAACCTCACCTGCAGGTCAAGGTGAAGGTATTCTTATGAGATGGGCTCAGAGAACTGGGACTGCCCTTATTGCATCAGATGTGTGCACAAGTGTGCTGCATTCCCTGGGTCTGTCAGCCCAGCACCTGTTGCAAGCAGTGAAATCTGCATAGAAAGGATCAAAAAAAACCCTGCTTTGGAATCAAATCACTTAGTAAGCTTAACAGTCAGCTTCTGCCACCGTGATGGGAAATACATCACTTGCATCAGTAGAGCAGTTGTAGAGAACGAGATCATACTTTCTCTGTCTGGGCAGGGAAGGCACTGTAAAAAAAAAAACAAACAAAAAACAATCCAGGTGGAAAGGGAAATATAAAAATCCCCCAAACCTGGCTTTTTTTCTATTCTTATTATCTTCCTGTCACCTGCTGCACTCTAGCTGTCTTGCTTGTAAGCAGAGTTCCTGGCTTTTGATTTTAAATTAATGTTTAATTAAAAAGAAGGTAGCAGAACTTCTTGGTATCTCCCACCTTAAACAAGCTGGTGCCAAATCTTGGAAACCCCTCGTTGTGTGACCTTCTGCTTTGTTCCTGGCTATAGATTGACTTAGGGAATGCACACAGCCCAAAACACTGGAGACTGTATTGAATGCTTTTTGTCAAATGCTTTGTATGCAGGGCAGTTCACAGCAGTTCAGAATGTTATTCATACGAGAAAAGGCTTTCAATCATACACCAATTTGTAGCTAGCTCTTTTTATAGTTTTTGTGTCTTAAGTTGTGCACCATACAGAAAATTCAGAAGTAAATATGTTGGTCCTTATTCAGAACATAAGGTTTTCTCATCCCCTTTTTAGATTTGTTCAATAAATGTAAAGGTGACTTGATTGAAGTCAGAGATGGCATCTTGAAAACTCATCCGAATGTTTTAGAAAACTTAGTCTTCTTTGTTGAGGTAAGTATTTTTCCTTTGCTGTAATTCTTAGTGTCTTTGGAAAATTTGCAGAGCTAATTTAAAATTCTTTCCACCTGAACAATCATCCTCGGATTGCAAGGTGAAATGCATATTCTGCCCTCTTTTTTAAATTCTTCTCCAGTACCTTACTTCTACTGCCTGGGACTTTTCAAGTAGTGATGATGCAAAAATACACCTATTTATTTCGTCTTGAAATTAAGAGGAGCACATTCTGTCACCTTAACATTTTTGTATCTTGGTGTAACAGCCCATTCCTTTTGATTATTGGGAAGTGAGTTGTTACTTGGAAAACAAGGGATATGATATTTTAAAATAGACTGTCCAGACCTACCAGAATACAGTAATTAAGGTACTTCCTTTGCTCAGTGCTGCTTTTGCATTCCTTTCATCTTCTAACTATTGGGGGGGGCGTTAAATAAAGGATGAAACACTGATTTAACATCATCTTGGATGCTGTTGATGCTACTTGTTAATGTACTTGTGTATTTGTCTGTCTTCCTTTCAGACGCTCTCCATCACCCTGTGGGTTTCAAGTTACTGTGACAGTGTCCTCCGACCCTTCAAATCAAACTTGCAAAAAAAGAAGAAGAAAAAAAAAGAAACCAGCATAGTTATGGTAGGTGATTCAGCAGAGACAAGTTTCAAGTCTTACGTGGCTTCCCAAACGTTGGTGGGTAGAATTTTCAAAAATAATTTAAGAACCTGAATCCCATTATAACATTTAAGGTTCTCAAGTTGCTTTAGAAGATGGAATCCTAAATCACTTAGACACACCTCTTTTTAAAAAATTATCATGCATCTCTACAGGAGCTGCCTTATTCTTTGGAGAAATTATGGTTATATTTTCTCTGTTTTGAAACCTGCGTGGAGTAGATAACTTCAGTTGCAAAACTTGTCCTTAATTTTGCAGGTTGCAGTTACTATTTGTACAGATTAGTGCTGAAGTACAGTGCTGAGATTGGTAGCCCATTACTAGAAAATCCATTCTAGCTCTACCTGAAGGAATCTATTGTTTTACCCAATAATAACCTTTTAAAATTGAGTGGTGAAAGTGTATTATCCATAACTTTGATATAGCCTGTGAAAGTTTTGTTTCTTAATGGCATATAACTTATTAACAGTCTTGTGTATACACTAGTCTGTATGGAGTTGGTATGATTTTTTTGTGTGGAGCTATTTTGAGTTCATGTCTTTGTTTTGAAAATGATAGATTTCTGCAATGAGGTTATCATCAAATTCAATGAACTTTTAGGTCTTACATGCAACAAAACTGCACTTCTCATCCTCCTAGTTCTTTAAATTCCCAGACTAGTTAATGTTTGTAATCTTGAATAGAGCTGTTAGGAATTTTTTGGATGAAAATTGGTTTTTTGTTGGTGTTCTTTTTTTTTGTTATTGTTGGAAAATTCCAGTTCATTTAAACCAAAACTTGACACCTTCCCCTCCCCCTGTCCATCCATTTCAATAACCTTTTCTCAATGAGAGTTGTCAGGTTCAGGATGCAACTGAGAGACAGGCATGCTTTCATGTCTGGGATGTGGGAAACTGCCATTTTGCAAAATGAAAATATTGTCAGCAAAAGTTGAGAAGCTATATTTAAAAACCACATCTCTAGGTTTGACATATATATAGCAGTCTATTTTTATCAATATAGTAGGCTGAATGTTTTGTGATATGTAAAATGGACATAAATACAAGTATTTTAACATCACTTTTTGCCTAACTTTTTTATAGCCTCCTGTATTCACCAGTTTTTTGGATTATGTTACTGAGCTACAAACATTAACTTCCAATGTTATAGATCATATCAAAGGGCTTGAAGTAATGTTGACTGCACTAAAACTTGAAGAACTGTCCCTTGAGGACACTTTACTTTCACAGGTAAGGAACTGCACCTCATTTGACATGATCTTTCAAAAACAGCTGGAAAAAAACAAACCCTAGAGAACCTCTTGAATAAATCTTATTCTTTCAACTATATAAATTGAAAAATCCTTGTCCATCCAAATGATTTGACTCAGTTTTGCCTGTGTGTAATTTCCTTATCTTGGCTCACAGATTGTTTGCGATGCTAGTTGTCATCACACATGCTTGTACCATGACAGAGCCAGATAATATGTTTAAGCAATTTAACACTACTCAGAGCCAGTGTATTAAAAATGGGTGTGTATCTTTGCACAGAGAATTCTGGACACATGCAATTTCCAGACCAAATTAGGGACTGCTTATGGAAGTTATCCCCGGCATGCTAGGTGTTGAAGAGGAAATGCTGATTTGTTATGGAATATAACTAACAATGTACTAGCCAGGGCCTACCATGGTTGTGTAACATTCACTTTTGCAGTGCATAGAAAAATATGTTGCCCTGTCTTGAGTGTATTTGAAAGGTGTCTTGTGAGGTGGCAAGTCCTCCCCTCCAGTGAAATGGTGGTTATGGTTGCTGTTTGTTTGACGGCACAACTCACCCTTTAGATCTGCACAGAAACAATGACATGCAACATAGGGAAGCAGATGTTACTTTGTTTTCGCTCTGGCTATACTGTAATGTGAAGGGGTGTCATGTATGATGGGAATTAAAGAAGCATGAAGATGATGAGACTCTTCTCAGCCATCTAACTCCCGCATGTTTGGAAACCTGGGAGTGGGAAGGTTGTTTAGAATTGTTTCATAACATGGGGGAAACTGATGCCGATATTCTTGAGCTCCAGTTTCCCACCTTGAGCCATAGCCCAATCGTGTCTATAGGATTTGGGGTGAGACTCCTTGTTTATTGCTCGCTGCTGGATTGAATTTGTCATTGTTTCTGTAAGTGACTCCTGGTTTAATATGTATTTGGTAGATCCAGATATCTTTATTTTGTAACTAACGTGGATGCTGTTTTACAGTGTTAAATGCAAGGATATCTCCTGCAAGTATTAAAGAATGTAAATTTTCTATGGGTTCTGCGATAGGTAAAATTCATATTGATATAAGTAGGGAAAAATTACTGTCTTGGGGTGTTTTAGACAGGATTTGACTGCATTATAATTTGAGTCAACTCAAATACTGCCCTTAATGTTGTTGTTGCAAGAGTTCAGTCTGACTTCCTTCCCTCCCCATTCCCTCCTTTCACTGGTACAGAGGACTAGAGCGGAGTTATGTGGGGATTTAAGTGATTACATTATTAGGCTGACTTTTTTTCTTGATGATTTACAGGAAGAAAAAAAGTTTACAAAGACTGTGCAAGGAAAGGTCCAGAGCAGTTACCAGCATTCAGTTCAGGAAATTGGAGAGCTGCTGAAAAAGAGACTTGATACTGTTAAAAAATTAAAGATTTAAGAAATGCACCATAGGCATAAAGTCTCCATGACAGAGTGACATCAGAATCCCAGACAGAAGCAACATCCGACGTACCATCACTTTAATCCAGAACTTCCTCACAAATGCATGAAGGACTTAAAACCATAAAATTACTTTTTATTTTTTTTTAGGTATTAAAGGTATATTCAGCCAATTAAATTATTGTACATAAATCGGAAGCAGGGACCCTCCATTGGGGTTTGACCACTTTTTATACATGTTCATAAGCATATTGCGACAGGAAAAATTCAACTTTCTTCCCTTTTGATCTCCAGGAACAACTGGAGATGGTCTTTAGAAGCAGCAATAGAAATCCAGTGTAAAGCATATATCTCAAAGGAGTTGTATTTGATCACCATACAGTGTTTATACTTTTTATGTACGGTCCTTGCCTTAGAAAAGCAGAAATTGTAGATGCCCAAATTCAACATTGGAGCTTGTGTGGCCTCTTCCACTGAAGCAGGTTAGTTCTGGAGCTCTCCATTTCGTTGGCAAGCCACCTGGCCCTGCTTAGCTTACGAGTCCAGCATGGAGAGGTGACCTTGTGTTGGAAGCACATCTTTTATTTATACAAAAAGCCTTCCAGCAATGCTCACTGTTCACCAGATAGGGTCGTACGTAAGTAACAATACAGCTTCCTCTAAGGATTGAACCCCAGAGAGGGCTGTTTGCACACAGATCACTTTCTAATGGAAAGGTAACTTAAAAAAGTACGAGCCTGATGTAAAACAAAACATGGTCATTCAGATTTAGAAAGGTGGGAATTGGTGGTTCAGCTAAAAGCTAGAGACCTTGTACATATCTGCAGTGAAGTCTGACACCACAATCTCTGATTTTTATGTCAGTTTAATGTAAAACAGCAATCATCATGACTTTAAAAAAGTGTACTTAGGTGCTTGAAACTTTAAAACTTAAATATTTTTAATGGAATTGAGTTCTATTGACTTACTATGGTTTTAAGTTGGCAGAGGTCATTTTTGCTTCCACTGTGGTATGAGGCTGAGAATGTTGCTCTTTTAAAAAAGAAAAAAATGTATGCTTGCTTTTGCAATTGATCTTTTATGAGTATCCAAGTACTAGTTCTGTTAGAAAAATGTAATTGCATCATCTGCTCCCATCAGATCTGCATTTCTGCTATTTTAGTTTTTTAAAAAGTAATACGGTCTATTACAAATAGGCACAAGAAATACATGTTGCACCTAGTATCCGAGGGACACTTCAGACTTTTACAGATTCCTTATCTTCTGATGGGGAAAAAAGCAACTATAATCTGAAATCTATATTTAAAGTTCTAAGAGAGCTGATAATCCTAGCGTTGTCATCTCTGCTGAATACATTTTTGTTAGAAATGCTACAGTGTTGACGAGAATATTTTTTTAAAACAAATCCCTGTGTAAAATTTTAAGTTCCTGCTCTTGCTGGATTTGGTTTTACTTAGCCCCATCCTAAAAGGGAAAGAGGAGTTTGTACAAGTTTGAATTGTAATGGATGTGCTCTGGTTTAGTCGCAGTGTCTGGTAAGTGCTTTGGACCCAGTGAAAACAATATCAAAATGTGTTAGGTCTGCTTTATAGCAAGACACTTTGCTGAGCAAACGCAGCTATCTTTCATTATGTAGAAATACCTTTGGAACAATGAATGTGCCGTTTTAAATTAAGAGTCATTACCAGGCATGTGAAATACGAAGTTTAAGTGGAAAAAAAAAATTCATTGCTAAGATAGTGCAGTTACTATAGTGGAACTGAGGAGAGGCCCTGCAAAACTGTTTTGCTAAAATAAATAAATAAATAATCCAATTACACAGGGCTAACTCCAGCAGAACCCCACCTGCGATGCTGCTCTTATATACAGGACTCTGGGCAAATGCTGGCATGGGAATACCGACATGCCAGATAGATCTGAACAAGACCAGATAGCACAGTGATCTACGCTGCACCTGCCGCCTCTTTGGTGCCGCTGTCAGAACTGAACCAGCCCTAGCACCAGGCAGAAATCCTAGTGAAATAAGCTTAGTGTGATTGAGCCTTAAAGCCTTGTGTACATGAGGTGGTAGAACTTGCTGAAAACATGATTTTCAGCATCAGTTCCCTTTGAAGCAGGAGCGAAACAGCTGGGTGCTATGTCTGGATATGCTGGCTTTAGACAGCTACATTGAGCTCTGGTGACGGATGGACGTTTCAGTCACTTCCTGAAATAGCATTGGATGAATTTGTGCCCGGTCCACGCTAGTATGAAACCATTTTCTTACCAGTTCAGGGAAAACATTCAATATTTCCCAGTGTAGATAGCATCTACCTAATTGATTGTAAGTTAAATGTCAAACCATATGACTTTTGTTACTCTGTAGATGTTTTATACTAACTGTAGTGTAAAATCTCTAAAAGAGGAGACTGAATGGGTGTGCACACAAATGGCTAAATACGACTGATTTTCCTCGGGAAACTTCTCTCAATTCCTATAAATTGTGTACAGTTAAATATTATATATTTCTTACTAAAGAGCAGGTTCCCCTCCAGCACACATCCTAATGAGATTTGATAAGAAATCTAAGATATAACCCATTGCTGCTGTTTGTCCTTTTTTTTTTTTTTTTTGGGTGGTGAATTGAAATACAAAGTTAGAAAAAAGCTATCAAGACTACTGTTTACAGACTGAGAAATTATTGCTTTTATACTACTGGGATCATGAGCCAAGATCCTTCTCTAGATTTTCTTTTCAACTGTTTTCTTTGCTTTAAATCATAAATCTTCTGTGGATGGAGGTCAAGAGTTCACCACCTACCTTTCTCTGCATAAAAGAAAAATGTACAATGCCTCCTGTGTTGCCCATCATTTTTGGTATCATTTTAGCAGTTTTAACTGTTCAAAAATTGCATTTATTTTGCGAGCATTATGTTAAATCATGTTTTCCTTTTATTTTAACCTTTATTAATATAAAAGGATTTTTTTGCTGCATCTACAGCCTTACCTGAACTTTCTCTTGATTATTCATTGTAATTTATGACTGTGGAAGATATGTATGCTTCGGCCTTCTACGGAATTAAGTGACACAACTGCAAGCAATCTGCTTTAAACTGGATGGGTTTATAATTTATATAAAGGTCAGTTTCGTTATAAATTATCCTTGCTGCCTTTTTTTCTTTGTCTCATCCAGATCTTTGGGAGTAGATGAAGTACCAGTCTGTGCAGCTTCACTTTATACGGTTGCTGTCCTGGTGAACTCGAGCCAGATGCTTCCTTTGTTTGTGAGTAGGGGAGTAAAAGCTGCCTGGAAAGTAGGGCTGTGGGGCAGGACAAAGTGCTTACATGCTGACCTCTGCATTTTCATGCAAACCAAAGAGGTTGGTTGCTGGCAGGAGCAGAGAGGAGAAATGGTTATTCATATGGCTGATTGATGCATGCGTTAATATTGAATTACTTCTGCATTACCTACTTGCCAAGCTTTCGGATGCAATAGAGGCTTGCAGTAAGCAGGGATCTGGAAATGGGACTTGGAGTAAGCCTAGCCCCTGTGGCGGACTTGGACAAGAGTATATGTAGTGGCCTCTGGCGATCTGTACCCCTGGCCTCTCTGCAGTTGGCAGGCTCTGTGCCCCCTCGTCCGTTCCAACACCAGATTCTGGAGCAATACAGACTTGTCTTCTCAAGCTGCCTCTTGCAGTGCTTCCAGCCTTCCTCTGCCCGGAAGGGGATGATCTAAGTAACTCCGTTCTGTTGTGGAACATAATCTCCACGTTGCGCTCTCTTGCTTCCGAGTGTAGTGTGGATTTATTGTCGAAATCCTGTTGAAGGGTTTCCAGATCTTAATGACGGTCTTGCCAAAAGCGGCACCAGCACCTCTGTCTCCTCCCTCTAGCTCTGACTTGGCCCTGGCCTTTGAGCAGTGCTGTGTCTGATGGGTTGCTACCCTCTGCCCATTGGGGCGCAGGCACACTGATGATCATGCTCATCTATTACAACTTCTTGACCTTAAATGTTTGAGTCGCGTTTGAAATTGAAACCCAGTAACCAGAGCGTACTGTGCGCCCGTTCTTAGCTCAGCTGCCCTAGGGTGTTTGGATGGAAACCTAGAAATGCGTTATCAAACACTAGTCTCCCTTTATCTCCTTGTTCGTGTAGTATCTCCAGGTGCTCACCTGGTTACATTTGGAAGGACTCGAGGCTGTAGTAATCAGTAAAGCTGGTAGGGGAGTTTTATAACAGCAGAGAAAGGCCCCTGAACTATATGCATGCTCAAGGTAAGCCCCGAGAGTAGGGGTTGTGGCTGCTGCTTGGTCTGTTCTGGTTTTTAGGGAATGGAGGTGGTGCTTTGCCCATTGTTTGCATGTCCCTTAAATACTTCACCTGTCCATGGCATCACCTCAACAGCAGCTATGTGCAGAGCTGCTCAATTTGTTTTAAGAGGGGGTTGTTGCTTAGGGCGCTCTAGGGGAAAAGGACCAGCAGGAGACTGTTGTAAGCACTGGTGGAAACACTGCATGGAAGAAGGGAAGAGTCCCATTAAATGAGAAAACGGGCACACAAACGCCCGGCGGCTGACTCCCACGAGACGCCACGCTGGGAGAGCCGGGGGCGCCAGGAGCGCGGGGCAGCCGCGTGCTGCTGCTGCCGCCTCCACCGCGCAGCAGGGAGGCATCTCGCCCCTGGAGCGGAATCGCAGCCTGCAGACCGCTCCCCCTGCGGCGCGGAGGCTGCTGAGGAGCGGGGCCGGGGGCGGGCTCGCGGCGGCGCCTCCCCCGGCAGCACGTGACGGCGGGCAGGGCA
>NW_017729001.1:30631559-30686918 GCF_001723915.1 Gavialis gangeticus
AGGGAGCGGGGTTCGCAAAGCGGAGTGGGGAGAAGGGTCTTCTTGATCTGCCGAAAGGGGGGGTTTGGTTGCAAGAAGGACCCGGCGTCCAGCCCCGCTTAGGAGCGAAAGGAGGAAGGGAAACCCAGGAGACGCAGAAACGTGTTTGGGGAAGCGAGAAATGAAGTGGGCTGTGGCAGACGGAAGCCAACCCCTTCCCCCCCCGCCTGGGTGAGCAAAGCGGCCCGGGAGGGAAACACCTGCCCCAAGCAAACCAAGTGTTGGGAGACCCCCGCTGCCTGCAGCTGGGTTTTGCTGCACTGGCCCCAGGGTCCTTGGACACCTCCTCGTCTTTAGCTTTTAGCTCTTCTGTAGGGAGGTTGAGGCAGCTTCAGTGACACATTGCAGGAAGGAGTTTGAAAAGCCAGGCCAAAATGGTAAAGCCACACTAATTGCAACGCTTGAACCGCAGCAGGGAGGAAATGTAAATGTAGGTTTCTGATTCAGGGGGCCGAAACCAAAGAATTGGCTTCAGGTGTTGCAATCAGCCTACCGCCCACCAGTGCTTGCAAAATGCCCGCGGTGGAGGCTAGCTGCTGCAGTCTCAGAGTGCGCCTAGCACAGACATGTTGCAACACCGGCTCCCTTAGCATAGGAGCTGTCGGAGCAGGTGCTAGAGTTGCCAAAGTGGGGTTGTATGTGCAGAGCAAACATGCACTCATTGCTAATCTCACTGCAAACAGTTAAATGGACAGGCTGAGTTCAATGCCCAACAGGACAAATGATGGAAAGTTTAAAAAAAAAAAAAGGCTTGTTATCAAAATGCAAGATTTTTTTAAAATATCTTTCCACTTTCTGAACAGCGCTGTAATTTGGTTCTCACAATGTCTCAGTTTTAAACATTTGTTGTCCTATTGCTGTATCTCTCTGGCCTAAATCCTATTTGCATTGCTTGTTTGGGATGTCTTGCTGAACTCAGTTGGCTTGATACTGACTCCTTCCAAACACTCACAGGCAGATCCCCTGAGTAAGGTGAGCATAATGTGATCTGCTAGGTCACTGATACTCAGCGAGGATGCTGCAGCATGCTAGGGTGCCTCGAGATCCCTTCAAGGGTGCTGCGAGGTGCCACACACTTTAGTACAAACAAGAGTCACAGTATGAATTAAGAGATTTCAACTAAAAATCTATCATTATGGTCTTTCTGTATTCTCTGCAACAGAAAATCTGCTCTCCTTTTCCGTAGGCAAAAAAAAAAGTGCAAACTAAGAGCGGGCATTTTCCAAGGGTGCTTCAAGTCTGTCCAGGGGTGCTAGGAGCCTAAAAAGGTTGAGGACCACTGCATTATGGCAGTTGGATGTTGCCATTACAGAAACGATATGAACGTAGGGTGTAATTACAAACAACAGTAGCAAATGCTGAAACCCACAATATTGAATTTATTCTAATGGCAGGCCCGGAAATGCACACATGCACTCCCTGCTCACTTCTTCCCTCCTTGTTGCCATAGTGACAGTTATGTTCACTACCTGAACACATGTTAATTGATTACACTGATCATTCCTCATCATCCCCCAGACTCCATATTAATTTCACAGGGAAAGTCAAAATAAGCTAGAGCATACTCGTGTGCAATTATAAATGATACGATTATGGAGCAGTCAAGAATTGCTCCCTTAATTTCCGTTGTTATTCCAGGTGATTCCAAAGAATAAGTTTGTCCTGGTGAAGTTTGACACCCAGTATCCTTATGGCGAGAAGCAAGATGAGTTCAAGAAGCTGGCAGAAAGTTCAGTGTCCAGCGAAGAGCTGCTGGTGGCTGAAGTGGGAATATCAGGTGAGATGCTGTAATGTAACAAACTAATACGGTGTCACCCATGGGGGCCCGGGAATAAAATGCTGGTGCTAATCAACCTTTAAAGCAGCCACTGGCAAACCATGCAGGCCTGTTTTCCAGCAGGCCTTTGAGGGAGCTCTGGTGGTGAGTGGTCACAGAAGAATTACAGTGATCCAGTTTGACTCGGGGGATCTAAGAATAAGTTTGCCGAAAGGCTCCCTTTTTAGTTGCTCTTGTTCTAATTCCCCCTTTATTGTGGTTAGTAGCAGAGTGGACTGCCCCCACACGTGCTGGGTGTAGGAGTGCTGAAGTTCATGAAGGCACTTTAATTAAAGTAAATATACCTTTTTCTTTGCAGCTGCTCCTGACTAGAGGAGGGGTGTCTGTCCTTTATGCCTCAGTAGAACAAGCCAAATCCCTGGGTTCATATCCTGGTGTCTCTTCCAGGAATTCATGTGAGACCTGCTTGTCCTCAGATCATGTCTTTTAAATTTGTTTGGTGTGTTCTCGCTATGAGTGTCTGCACTGATGTGAGTTTAGGAATAAAATTGCAAAGAGCTGGCGCAGTCTGCACCCTTCACACGTTAAGCTGATCTCCAAGAAGAAATGAAACCATCAGAACATGACTGAGAAACCAAATCAGTGGGAGAGTTAGAGCAAGGTTAAATAAATGCATTATGGGGGTGGGATTTGCATCTTTCTCTGAAGGACATAATGGACTTTTAAATAGGCTTTTATTTTTGTTCCAGTGGATGGCAAAGGCTGTTACAGTTACAAACGCAGACGTCTACTGGTTTGGAGAAGAAATAATCTGATCGATGTCCTGAGCCTTTTTGTGTCTGGTTTCTCTTCACAGATTACGGTGATAAACTGAACACTGAGTTGGGTGAGAGATACAAGCTGGATAAGGACAAGTATCCTATTTTTTACCTGTTCCGGGATGGTGACCTTGATAATCCCTTACCTTATAGCGGCCAAGTGAAAGTGAGCGCTATTCAGCGTTGGCTGAAGAGTAACGGCATCTATCTGGGCATGACAGGCTGCCTGAAAGAATATGACATCCTGGCAGGCAAGTTCATGAGCACCACTGAAGAATCAGAGCGCCGAGCCCTTCTCAAACAGGGCCAGACAACTTTAGAAAGAGCCAAGGAGATGGAGAAGAAATCCGCTGAGCAGTACTTGAAAATCATGAGCAAAATCCTGGAGCAAGGAGAAGAGTTTGCTGCTAACGAAGTTGTCAGGATCACAAAACTGATTGAGAAGAACAAAATGAGTGATGGGAAGAAGGAAGAATTACAGAAAAGTCTCAATATTCTTGCCTCCTTCCAGAAGAAGAACGAAAAAGATGAGCTCTAACAAGCTGGAGAACTCGGTACAAGCTGTGATACACTGGTGGGAGGAGTCCCCTTCCCTTCTCCTTACGCAGGCAAACTTCCCATCGACTTCAGGGGAGCAGCAAAAGTCCTTCTAACGTCCTTGGTGCTGTCAACTACTAAGAGGATGACATTCCTTTCACAATAACAGTATTCTGTAGTTGGAGTTCAAAAAAAACCATCACCGTCTAAAGTGAGACTGCAGTGTTTGTGGTGATCAGTATTACAACCTTTCTCCTTCCCCTTCCCCTCCAAAAAAGAATTATGGTAAAAAAAAAAAAAAACTAAGCATGGAGCAGCACGTGAGGGGCATGCAGCACTCTTCCCAGTGGGAATTACTGGGGTTCTTTCACGGCAAATCAGTGACAAACGTTGAGTCCCTTGCGCTCCAGTCCAGGGTCTCGAGGGGAGTGTGATTCTAGACAGTTCTTACTTCTGGCCCCGCTTCCCCCCAGCTCTGAACCCTTCAGCCTTGTCCTTCCTAAACTTTTCCCCATTCTGGTTCTTTTCCTCCACTTCTGGCTCTGTGGCTTCCCAGTTCTGGTTTCTACCCCTTTGGGACTAACATGGTTTTTTTTTAACATAAGCCTATGTCCTTGTGCCTAGTCCTCATTACCTGCTCCTTTCCAAACTCAGTTGGTTCAGCAGCTCCCACACCTCTGTGCGCTCTCAGATCTCTTTCACACACGTGTCTCAGTCCTGTCTTCCCTTTCTCTCTGCCTAGCTCCCAGTTTCATTGCCCAGGTGCTCCTTACCCAGTGTGTCCCAATAAACTTGTCCTGATCTACTCTTTCCCTCCCCTGAGGGCCCGCTTTTGTCCTTTCTGCATTCAAATCAAATGCGTTGCTGTACGCTGTTTGGGGACCAGCAAGAAGTCATCGATGGCAGGAAAGATAGGCATCATCCTCTGCGTTTCTGTGGCCAGTCCTGTCACTCAGGGCAGCCATGACAGCCACCATCCTCACAGCAACGGATTGCGATCCTGGCCAAGCCAGAAATTTTCCCGTTTTTGCTAATAACTCCTAGCCTATCTTCATTGAGTCAATGTGAACTATGCTCCCCTTTTTCCCTCCCCCTAAATACTTGGCCAGACTTTTTTTTTCCTCGCCCATGGTGGCCAAAGTGTATGCCTGCTACAAAGGCCACCAGACCTCCCTTCCTGTCAAATTTTACATTCCCTTTCTCGAAGTATAGGAGCAAGAAGGGAGGAGAAGGGCACAAAAGCATTTAAAAGGTGGCACTTTAAACAAGAATTAAGGCTTCATTTTCCATAATGGCTGAACACCTAGCGTAGAAAGGTAAAGCTCCCCCGTAATATTTTGGCACGGTTTCTAAGCCACTGAAACTGGATCTTAATAATGGGAAGGGCTGGCAACCACTGGCAAGTGTATGTGCACCCGCTACAACCAGGTGCCGCTGCTGGCACCTGCAAGTGGTCACCATGTGCCACCCTCCTCCCCCTTGCTGCCAACACTGCCGGTGGTGTCTGACGCATCCATGAGCAGTCGCTGACTGGCGGTCGGCGCTTGCTGCCGCTGCCACCGCCTGCGGAAGCTTGCCATGCCCCCCCTTGCTGGCAAGCAGTGCTAGTAGCCCCCTCTATAATTCAAGAGGGGTCTCCGTGCAGAAATCCGTCGCCTTCCCAGGGATGGCCGTCGCAGGCGCTGCCGTTGCTCTCGTTGCATTGGTGGCGGAGGGATGCGCCTGGTGCGTTTCACCCACGGACCAAGGAACCGGGGTTGTGACAGTGCTGCCTTGCTGTGGGAGGGGGTTGCTGCCAAGCGGGCTGTGCTCCAATAAAGGAGTGTGCACCCCGCCCGCCTCTGCAGGGCAGCCAGGGCTGGGTCCCTGCTGCTGTCAATCACGGGCACCCCCTGAGGCGAGCGCGCCTCTGATTGGTCTCTCCCCCTCCTGCCCGACCCCTGCAGCGGAGCGGCCAATCGCAGCCCTCCTCGCCGGCCCCGCCCTCACGCCTCTCCCTAGGGCTGCGGCGCGACCAGTTCCCTGCTGGCTGTGGGGGAAGCCTGGGGGCGGGGTTAGCCAAGTGACGTCAGGCGGAGGGGCGCGTAGAGCCCGGCGGGCGGCACGTGTAGTGGGGAGTCGCTTGTTGCCGCGTGCGTGGGGCGCTGACCCGCGCTCAGGAGCCTGTTGGCGGGGTTCTTTTTAGGGGATTTTTATTTGTCTTTCGTGCTCCAGGTGCGGCGCAGCCGGGCTCCGTGCGCGGGTCTTTGCGGGGGGCGGGCGCAACCTCCACTGCTCCCGCCCAGGCATGCCTCTGTCTGCGAGATGCCAGCTGCTCCCGGAGCTGAGCCGAGGCTCAGCCCCTCCCCAGAGGAGGGGCACGGGGAGGCGGGTGGCAAGCCAGCCCTCGCCGCCTGTATCGGGGTGGGAGGCAGCTGGTCCTGTCCGGTCCCTGCAGCAAGCCCATGGCCGGGCCCCAGCTCAGCCGGCGGGATGGGGACGGGGACGGGGACGGGGACTGGCAGGAGGTGAGGGGGGCCCGGAGTCTCCCGTCCAGCGCTGTCCAGCTGCCCAGCCTCTCCTCTCCTCTCTTCTCCCCTCCCCAGCTGCTAGTCCCGTCCCTTTTGGTGTCTTTGCCTCTAGTCTCTCTCCATCTCCCTTGCTGGATCCCTCTTCTCTTCTTCCAGCTGCTCTCCGTCCAGACCCAGTGTCTCTCCACATCTCCTCTGTTCTTTTGAGCTGCTCTTTCTCCCCCAATTCCTGGAGGCAATCCCTCTTTCCAATTTTTCTCTCTCTCCATCCACCTATCCTTCTCTCTCGGTTCTTCCATCCGCCTCCTCTCTCGTCTGGTTGCAATGTCGGGGTGCTTTTTAACACCCCTCATCTGGCAAGAAATAATTTGATCCACTTGGCTTTCATTTCCCATGCAGGAACCCAGCCTCAGGGTTTTCTGCCAGGCATCACAATCAACTGTAGTTAGGACTGAATTTAAACAATAATTTCTCCTTCCAGGTGGAAAATAAGGATTGCTTAGTGTAAAAAGTATTATTACAATAAAAAGTATAATAATAATAGTGAAAAAGCTTCTTTGACAACACTTTTTTTTCAATCCTCCCCAGGTTTATTCTGCAGTACAATGGATCCAGTTTGTCATGGCCACTTTAAGGTACGGTATTTAAGCAATATATAGATGTGAGGAATTGCGTGTAGGTTTAGTAACATCCTTTAAATCTCTTTTTGTGTTGTTCCAGCTAAATAATGTGACTTTATTAATTTTTATTTCAATGTTAATAAACTAAGTAAAAGTAGATGTGCTGCTCCGTAACCATAGAAGAAATGAAACAAAATTCCAGGTTTTGGTCTCATGCCAACTTCTCAATTGTCAGTGTTACAGGCTCCAGCTCCATCATTGCCTACGCTGTCTTCCAAAACACAGTGCGCTCTCCGGAGGTAAGGACTCTGCCTTTCATTTTTTAAGAGCCTTTGTTTGGTGCCCTGCGGATAAATGGGACTTTATGTAACCAAGCAGATGTTTGTGCATGAGCTCTCCACTAGGAATACGCAGAATTTTTAGGCACATCCTCTTTTTATTGCTAACCCTTAAAAAAAATGTTTAGGACTCGGAAGCAGATGTCTGAACAATTCATTGGCTTGTTATCTGAAATCATACGTTGTTTTATGCAACAGATACTCTTTCTAGGATTTTTTTCCTTCCCCGCTGCATGGATTTAAGAGGATAATGAGAAATTGTGGTGCTGTGGTCTGACCCAAGGACTGGGAATGGAAAGCTTCTCACAGTAGTCTCGATCCTTGCTCTGACCCTGACTGTTTCTGTTGCTCTGGGGGTGTCACTTAACCTCTCCGACGCAAAAAATATGCCAAACAATGGAATAAATAATACTTGATTTACTTCATGAAATGGAAGAAAAGAGGCGGTGAAGATTAATTGGTTAGCAGGATAAAACTGGATCAAGCTCTGTGGCCACCGACTAGTACACATCTGCCAACTAAGCACGGAGAGTGGAATTGAGCCCCCCTTTCTGAGAGCACAAATGAACCAACATCAGTGTGTGCGCAGCTACATCCTGTAGCCAAACTATAGATCAGTGAACAACTTTGGGCAAACCATTTAATAATTTGCATTTCACCTCTTTTTCTAATGCTTAGCTATTGTAAACTTTAAAATATGTTCATGATTTTTTTGTGGCATTTGCTCTACATATGAAGAGTTTTTAAAAACAGTTTTGATACAAATCTCCAGAATTCAAACTTTAGTATTTGCAAGGTTTGGTAATTATGTCAGTCACTTGGAGTTGCCTCCATTCTCTGGTTAAGTGGCCTGTGTAAGTAACCTATATAGCAAATGTTCCAATAGGAAATCATTTTAAATGAACTTTCATTTTAAATTAACTTAAATGAAAAATGAATGGGGCTGAAAAGTAATAAAAAGGTATAAACTAGTTGAGTTCTGCTGACTCCTAAGGATTAATTCTGACATAATTATAACAAAGTTTTCTGTTTTATGCACCTTCCTCGTCTTTAAAAAATATTACACACCTCATGAGTCAGATCTTTGATTCCTATGTACCCACATCCCCATGGGGCATAGCACAGAATTGGGATGTGTGCACAGAGTCGAGTAAACATAACACAACATTGGGTGATAGTGGAGAAGGGAAAGGATGTTTAGGCTGTTCCTAGAGATTGGGGTCTTATCTACAGGATGTCAGGATTTCAGATCTCTTACACAGAAGCCATCTAACACACAGAGTAAAGAGTATGCAACTTATTCACCTCGGAAGAACAAGGGCTAGGTCAACCTTGTTAAGATTTGAGGTGGTGGCTTTAGGTAGTTCAAGTATTTCCACCCTCATGCCGTCTCTGTTTCTGAAGGCTTCTGCAGAAGCACTGCCTGCCCTGGCTGTCAATTCCTGATGCTTCAGAGGCAAGTGAGCTCTGCAGTACCTGTGCACTGCTATGCACCCTGGCAAGAATCCAGGCAGTTGCCCAATTGTGTAAAGATTTGGGGGTGAATTCTTCCTAACGCTTGTAGCAATAATCTTATTCCTCGACTCATGATTTTTATGAGTAAAGTATGATAAACCAGGTGTTCATTTCCAAGCTACGCCAGGTGGGGGATAGAATTATAAACATTGATTCATCCAGTCTGGGACCTGCTGCTGAATTTCAAAACACTGAAGCGCACTTTCTGGGTGTATGTTGCCTAGAAAACCCCCAGCACTAACTGTTATTTAAGGTGTGACACATTACCAAAAGAATTCCCCCAGCCAGCCTTGTGTGGGAGAAAAACTGGAGGGACTCAAAAACATGGGCTATCTGCAGGTAGATGTGCTCTGGGGAACTTCCAGTCAGGTTGCACACAATACCCACACTTTTTTTTCCTGTCAACTATCTGTTCTAAACCATTACATTGTAAACTAGAGGGAAAAAAATGTAAAAGAAAGCATTCTGGTTTTTCTTTTTGAAAATGAGAACAAGTTTGCCTTCCACTTTAACAACAGTATCATCTGCTTCCTTGTACGCTTCTGTACCTAAATGTTTCCCTATGGGTGAACTGTTAGACAATGACTGGGGTCACCTGTTTGCTCAATAAAGTTGCTGATCCACTTCTTCCAGGGTTGTTTTCTTTTAGTCTACCCATGGGAACAACCATCAGCGAGTTCTAGACTTCTGTACATACACTGCTTGTCACCGGTCCAGTTCTGCATTCACAAGTGGGTGGCAGCATTTAAAAAAAACGTTATAGGAAGAACGAGTAAATACAATGAACTCAGTTATAAAAACTAGCTGAAGATATTTACACAGAGACTAAAGGTTTGATTCACTGGTTGGCAGGTATTAGATGGTGCTACTCAGAGCTAAAATCTAGAGATCCATGTTCTCAGGCACTATAAAGCAAGAGGTGCTTAAACTACAGGCGAAACAAAGACTGAGACATAGAAAGACCCTGAAGAGAATCCATTGCTGCTTCTTTGTAGCCATAGAATAAGCACCAAACTGATGGCCAGATTTTTCACCAATGTGAAATTTAGCAAGCCGTTTTTCTTCATCTGGTATGAAGGAGACTGTTATAAGTAAACACTTGTGCTGGTGTGCAGTTGTTTTTAATTAAAGAAGAGTGCCAAGTTGCATTCAGTCCAAAACATTGGTTTTGTAAAATAAATGACCTTTCAAAAAACTAAATCCTGGAGAAATGTTTCCAGATTTGTTCAAGCTTTAAAAATTCCTATAGAAAAAAGTACCAGCATATTTTCTTGTGGATGCTGAAATTTAGGCACCAAAACTTACATTTTAATGTCTGCATAATTGGCCTGGTTTTCAGAGGTTGTGCCCTAGTAACTCCAGCTGGCCCAGAAAATGTTGTCCAGTGTTTTTAACCGACTGAATATTTCCCTGTAGTGTTTACAGCCCAACTTAAACAGCTTTTTGCTTGTGTATGAGAATGTGAAATTGTCTAGAAACTGCTGATAAACAGGGATTGTTCTAGTGCTTAAACTCAGAAAGATGCAGCAGCGAAACAGCCACATTGCATATGCTTCAGGTGTGTAAAATTATTTCAGACTTAAGTCACTATGGGCACTAATTGTAAGATATGGAAGGACAACCTCTTTATCAAATTATAGGATTTTGAACCTTTAAACCACTTACAGCCAAATTCAGTGCAGCTCAGTAGATTTGTTTAAAGTTGATAAAGTGTTCATTTATTCTGGGCACTTCTGGTATAAACCTTCCCTAAGTGCACAAAGCAACACCACTTTCTAGTGTAGGGATAACAGCACTAGCTGGGTACCTGGGCATGAAAGTTAATCAGAGGAAGGATAGCAAAGTTCTAACTTTTGAAGTTGGTTCAGACTACCTAGAGCATTCATCAAACTAACTAATCCATTTGACTTTTCTAGGTGCGCCCTCTTTTCTACCTAAGCCTCTCTGACCTGTTCCTGGGGGTTTGCTGGCTTGCTGGGGCTCTGCTCTATAGCACACAAACTGCAAATCAGGATATCATATGCTATAACCTGCAAGCAGCTGGGCAGGTGAGTAACGTTGGATTATCAACTTATGCTGTCAGGTTGCTTTGCTTGAACTATTGACTGAACTGCCCTAGAACAAAACTCCGAATGCAGTTCTAAATGCAGCTCAGGCACTGGCTTCCTCTCTGATCTTAATATGAAAGATTGCCATGCCTCATCTGTACAGTGTTGTAAATAATATAGATCCATAGCTCATGGCAGGGCAGCAATGTGGCTGCAGTGTTTGATTATCTGTCATAAAAATAGTTGATGGTTTCTCTCTTTTTGAAAGTGTACCAAGACTGCCATTATGTGTAACATAGCATTGTGTTTTTGCTTCAATTAGAAGTTTTCTCCTCCCTGCAAAAGACCCAATTCTCATGTTCCTTTAGGCCAAGACCTGAAAACCTCAGTCGCCAAAGCATCCTCTTACATTGATAGTCCTTGCCCTCACAGTTTGTCCCAAGGAAGCTCAGTAGTTACTCAGTTGCCAGAGTGCTTCTCCTGAGGTTTGCTGCTTGCGTCTGCTGCCCATTCCTGTTCTGCACTCAATTCATGTGAAGGGGCATCAATGAAGTGGAAGCATTTTCCTGACAGTTCTCTTTGTCTTGATGGCTTGCCTTGGCATCATTAGGGTTTCTTCTTGTCAGAACCTATTTGTCATTACCTGGTACACATCAGACATCCATCTACTTCAGGGAGAAGAGAGGAGAAGGGGGAGAAGGAGGCCCCAAAAAAGGTGCCACTGGTTCAGCAAAAAAACCCATTGCCCTCTGGTGGCTACAGCACTTTGGAATGGCTTGAGCTGCAAGGAACGCATGGGGTGTATGCAGTCGAGACTTTGGGGCTATGTAAACTCACAGAGGCTGCAGAAGTTTAAAGTTACTGTTATGTCCAAAAGGACAAGGGGGCTCCAGCTGGTGTTTGGACGAGTTTAGTGTGCACCCTAGAACAGGAGAAGACAAAGTACTGGCAAGCCTGCTGTAAACAGAAATACTGTACTGGCTTTGTGTGTGATGGAGATAATGATCCACTCAGTCTCTTTTCCTTCTCTAATTCTTTTATTGCAGTCAAGATGTGGACCAAACCTATCTGGTCTGTAGGCTGCAAATTGTCCAAGTGGGCTAACAGGACATTTCCCACCCTTTTCCTTCAAACCTAGTCAGTGGGAGTTGGAAATAGCTCTCTGTAAATCTTAGAGAGGCAGGAAGACAGCTCAGTGTATAGTATTGCATGAGACCTCGCAGTGCTTTACATTTTGTAGTCAGGTTACCATGACTTAGGTTTTTTTTTAAAGATCAGTACTCTTAGGTAAGCCATGTGACTCATCATAGCAAGAGCTGTACTTATGCAGAACTATTCCACTTGTAGCTTATCTCTGACTTCTCCAGTTCCTCTTGTGCTACTGTAAAAACAATGATATACATTTGCCTTGGGGTAGGGAACAAACAGGTTTGTTAGGGAATGTGCTGTAGTGGTCCTTTGGCAAGGAGGAGAGGGATGTATTCTAGCTGGGGTCACATAAAGGAGAGCAGTGGGGGAGAAATAAGGGAAGTATGTGAAAGGATTTTCTGGGCACGTGGCTGCTGGGAGCTTTGAGGATGGAAGTCGTTTTGTAGGCCAAGTAGGTAAGCTTCTCATTGCGGCATGGTTTTCAAGCGCTACACCATCCATCCAGACATGGCCCAAAAAAGTCAGAGCGTTGCATTGCCATGATACATATATATTTGGAAAGCAATCATATCCACTATTTTTGCTGGTTCTGTCTGCTCAGGGAAAGATGGGAATGCAGGTTTGCTTGGAAGCAGTGCACTGTTGCATCTCAGGAGATGTGGGCTTGGTGGTGACTTCAGAGACACCTCCTCTTGCCCTAAGTGCAGTGAAGGAGCCAGTGTGCTTAAGGCCCTGAAGGTTCATGGCATTAATTGTAAGGCTTCATCACCATTGAACTCAGGGGACTACACTCCATGCCTTCCCAGCCCCTGGCAAGGTCCCTTGGTGGCATCTGCAGGCACCTGGAGAACATGGAGGTGAGAGGGGCAGCTGAAAAACAACAGAGTTTTACTTTCTCTGGAAGCAAGAAATCCAGACCATGGCTTGGGGCAGGACACTACTCTAAATGGATAAGGATTACATTGAGGTACAGCGAGTCCTGCATCCATTTGAGACACTTCCAGCCATCACCTGTGTTTCAGCCCCAGGGGGGGCAGTACTACAGCTCAAGGTTCCCACTGCTGTTTCCTAGGTGCAGTGGAAGTTGAATGAAGCCTTTACCCTAGGTCCATGTTACAGTGGAAATAAGTGGCCAGCTCCCCACAGTACAGGAAAGGGGGATCAAGTGGACTTTCCCTGGGTAAAGACGAAGGCAGTCAGTCTCTGATGGAAGGGTGCTCCAGCCTTCAGCCCTATTGAAATCCCTCTCTACTGTTGACTCTAACAGGAGTTAAAACACCTCAAGTACTTCCCATAGCAACCTGTGGCGTATATGCACCATATGATAAAATACAGGACAATTCGTTAAAGAAACATGCTCGCTACAACTGTGTGTAGTGAGAACTTCACACACACACGAATTGGTAATCACATTTGAGCAACACCTCAGCCAGCCACAAGTGATCTGCGTTATAATTAAATAAAGAAATATCTCCTCACCACCATCTACAGCTCCCTTCTAGTCCCCTGGCTTAGGAATCTCACATTGTGTTCATAGACATTTTGTTTAAAATAGTCCAAGCCTTTAATCCATGCCCCAGGGCACATTCTGGTAATGTTTATAAATGCTCTGAACTTCGTAAGTAGAAGGGGCCAGAGATAGGCAAGGAACTGATATTTCTTAGTGTTCTCAGATTAATGGCACAGGGACATCAGTGCAAGCCTCTCCATACTGTTCCACCATGTGAGATGCCTGCAGAAAACACACAAAAGCAGTTGAGCCTGTTTGGCCCATTCATTATGGCCTAAAAGAAATCAATACAAACTAGTGCCTATAAATTTCTAACTCTGAGGGAGGTTAAGTACTGAAACAGGTTACCTAGAGAGGTTGTGGAATATTGATCAGTGCAAGTGTTTAAGTGCAGAAACGTACCTAGAAAGTCTTAGACAGGGATTTTTCTCCACTGCAGTCTCCAACAGATTGTTAAATAAATTAAATAAAAATGTAGCATATGTTCCCTTCTGCTGGCCTGTGAGTTTATCTTTTTTCCGTCATGGCCATCAATTCCATGCTACAAGAAACAGAGGAGGTGCCACGGTAATTATGAAATGTACCCACAGTCTCCCAATTAATTCTAATGAAACAGTGAGATCTTTTGTGGATTCCACTCTGTTTGGCTGACACAGTGGGAAACTAATTATAATTAAGGACCAAAGAAGAGAAAACTAAGTGCTTTCCATTCTCTTATATTCCAGCCTCATTCCTACATGCCAAGCGGTGATGGGGATGGCAGCCCGGGGCCTGGAAGTTTATCCTCAATACCAGAAGTTGAGGGGGGAGAGTCAGGAGAGCAAGGCTCTTTTCTTAGTTCCGCCAGTGACTCAGTGAGTGGCTTTGCATAGGTCTCTGTGCCTCAGTTTCTTATACGTGAGAGGCGAGAACAATAGTTACCTGGCTTTCACGGAGGACTGTGATATACATAAGAATTAAAATGAGTTATGTTTGCAGACTGTCCTGTGGAAGACGCTACAGAAGAGCAAAGGATTCTCATTCAACTCCCACCGTGAGTTGGAGAGCCGTTCCAACATTCCTGACTCAGAAACAGTCGTCCGTTCTTTCTTGATCTTCTTGCCCAAGAACATCTGTTGTCTTGATTAAAACGAAGTCTCAAGTTTCTCTTACTTCATTAATGTTTCCCAGGATAAGATGGGAAGCCCCTAGCATAGTCCTTCTGCTGGAGCTCATCATTGCTTAAAGTAGCCTGAAAAAGCGGGTCTGTCATCACATCTCTGTCTGCCTATGTCCAGTGGTTAGTTCTGGCTCCAACCTTCAAATCAATCTTGTTCCCTTAGCCCCCACATCAGCTCTGTCCTTCAGCCTCCATCAATTTTGGCCTCTGTTCAATTTGCACCCTCTCATTGCCAATCACTTCTGCCTCTTTAGTTCCCAAATCAGTCTTGTTCTTCATCCCCTCCTCTACCAGACCTATGGTAGCAGGTGTAGCAGGGACGTGGACTAGAATCAGCCTTTTAATTTTTGGCATGTCCTTGATCTCTCCACAGTGTTTAATATTTTACCTCCAATGCTGTATCATGGTATGTTTTTGCAGTTAGTATACAGTAGATTGATTAGTGGTTGGGGTTCATTGGAGATGTAAAGCATCATAAAAACACAAATGTTATCGATGGAATAAAATCAAGCCTGTTCTTATTTCTCAGATTTTCTATATGGCTTCTTTTCTCTACACCATTAACTATACCTGGCATCTATACATGGATTTGAAAGTGAAATACAGTCAGAACCTTCACAGGATGTCCTCTTTGGTGAGTGCTGTTGGATGGTTTTTCATTGTATTACATATTAAGAAACCGTGCTAAGACTTACAATGCTGTCCAAGACATAAATAAGAAAGACAATTCTGGTCACAATGAATTTACAGTCTGAAGCTCCATCCCTGTCATTCTTTCTTTAGTGATTGACAGGTTAAGGTCAAGAGGGCTCCATGTGGGTCTGTATTATAGGTCCTGATAGCTAAAGTAGGTCTGAAAGACCAAAACAGAGAAGATAATCTACACTGTAACTCTCGGAGGGAAGAATAATTCAGAGGACCAGATACTCAGGCAGTGCATGATGGCATCTTTCTGTCATCAGTAATGCAGAAAAGAGAGACAGCCTGACTGAGGAGCAGTCCAGGCATGAAGAGCAACATGGAAAAAGGATGAAAGAAATGCATGTAGGGACAGATTCTCCTCTACCTATTGAGTGCCCAAGTGCTCCTTTTCCACCCTGCTTGAGTCCATGGAAAAATTTTCATACAAAAGGTGGGTGCATCCTCCTTATTATTTTTTTTTGTGACTTAGTTTTAAGGATAAGAGGACAGCCTGTTACAAAAAAATAGTTGTATTAATGGACTTTCAAGGACTCAAAAAAGGTGGAATAGGACTGTATTTAGGCACCTAAGTCAAATTAGGCACCAAACAGGTTGAGTAGGATGTGTTCTTTAATATTACTGTGCTTCTCTTGCTCCATCTATAAAATAGGCATAATACTTACCTAGGATCATACAGGCTTATTGTACAGCTCCATTCATGAATACCTGCCTGTAAAATATGTTGAGAGTTCGAGTGGGAGGACATTGAGCAGGACAGGTTGGTACTCCAGCATAGGCTTTTTTGAGCTACTGTTGTCAGGAGCCTTTAGACGCACTGTTCAAGATCTAGCATAATCTTTAGGAATGAAGGAATACAAAGACACAACTCAGAAACACACCCTTCAAGTACAGGCTAAACAAACACTTCACATGTCATTCTTCACACCCAGCTCTACCTTGAGCAACTGCTATCTCTCTGGAGAGAGAATTCCTCCTGACGTATTACTGCCCGACAAGAGGCTCTTTATCCAGCACTTCCTGATGAATTTGTCAGTTGAATTTCTCTGTGTATCTGTCCTTTTTCCCGGTGAGAAATCCCTTTGCCAACTATCCCACGCTTCCCTGCACAGACAGTTGCTCCTTACGTTTCCACGCTTCTGTTGGTGGAAAGCAGACATGACAGATCACAACGCAGTTGAGAATTTCCCAGATGTTGAACCAGCTCAAAGGGGCATTTCTCCCTCTTCGCTAGTTCTTACAAACACCCACCCCATTTTTACACAGCAGGCCAGTCTGAAGTCTCGTGTTTAAAATTCAGCTCTGAGCACTGTAAATTGAGACCATTGCCACTTCTTCTGTGCCTACTGGTTTAACTTCTCTGATTTAAACTAAGGCTGGAACAACCTGGACCTTTGTGGTCCCATTAATATTGATAACCTGTCTTGATTTTTAGGGCGACTTTTGTCCACAGACTGTAAGAGTTCTGCTTTATCTCTGCCTCACTATCTAGGTGCCTCTGGGAAAGAGGAAGGCAGGATGCCAGTTAAGTTCTTCTTCTCTGCCTTAAAGGGGAAATCAAGATGTGTGTTTATGTACCCACCCTGCACTCTGGTTTCTCTCATTGTTCAACAGAAAAGGTGGCACATGATTACCCTACAATGCGATTGCATGAATGTGTCTGTAGAACTATGCAAACTTGAGCAAGAAGGAGCTCTGATCAAGAAAAACATTTAAACTCAGACTCTTGCTGGGAGTTTTTACTTATGCCACCGGTTTTCCACAACTGCAGAACTGGACGGTGTTGTGGGCCATGCCCACCGCTTCCTGGGGGCAGTCTAATGCGAGCAGCCATGGTGTGTCTCCCAGCAAGCAGACTCTGACTCTCATACTTCCTCTCACAGTTTGGTTATGCTTCTGCAAAGCCTGCCAATTTCTATTGCACAAAATTGTGTGCAAAGACCTCATCAAGAGTCTGTTTTCCATTTTGAAGTTTTCCCTCTGGATCCTTCCAGCTTCTGAAGGGCAGCCATTCAACAAATTGTTGGGAGAAGCAGCTACAAAAGTTAAATCTGTTTAACTTCCATTGCACTATGCATTCCTCAGTGCATTTTATATCCCTCATTTTGGGTTGAATAAGGATTAACGTGCCTTGAAACCACAGTGGGGAAATGCTTCCAAAGTTTAGAAATGTAGCTTAATGGTCAGAATGAATTACTGAGAGCCAGGATCTTCTGTCTGAGACCCTATCTCTGACCCTACATTTCCCTATCTGCAAAATACAGGTAGAAACAAAGCTGTTTAATTACCTCAGAGGGCTGACACAAGGATTAACTAATGAGTGTTTGTTAACCACTTCCACCTCATAAAGGTCTCAATACATTTTATTGTTTGCAATTCCCTTCTGCTTTGGGCTGATACCTCAGAGATGTTATACAGCAGAGCCATGTGGATCAAGAGGATTTTGGTTCCAAGTGTATGTGGCCATCAAGTGACTCATTTCTCAAGGGAAGATGTTTCCATGCTATTCAGTGGAATCTCTATTTTGTTTTTTTGGCCTTTTTCATGGATTCTCACGCTAATACTTGCTTCAGCATCTGGTAAATGTAATGAATTACATACTGGTCTTCAGGGCTTAAATGTCACATGTTCATTTACTCCTCCCAAGGAAGACAGCATCAAAACTACATCCATGTGTCTTATTCTTTCCTTAATGCAATCTGGTGTGATATTATAGAACAGGTCCTACGGTGAAGGGAAAATCACATGTCAATTGATGGAGAGAATTCCCATTGATTTAACTGAGGTCATGATTTAGTCCAGCGAACGAGTATTCATGTGGCTTACATGCCAAGAGAATGAGAATGGAGCTGGACAAGAAAACAAGGGGGGAAGTGTAAGGAGGCTTAAGATAGACTGCAAGTCTATCGTATGCTTTCTTGCTCGTGGCTTTTCTAGACACAGCCTCACCCTGTTTCTTATGTTTCAGCTTACACTCATCAGTACAGCTCATGCTGACTTACTGATGTGTACCTTACCCCCTTTCACCTCTGACTTTTCTCTCTCATTTTTCCTGTGTAGTCAGGAATCTGACTGTGGCTGTTCAAGACCTCTCTCTTCATTTGGTTTCCTTGGAGGAGAATGATTAAGTGAGAATCATTCTAGGAGAGCCTCATGCATGGGACTACTGGGCTTGGTCTCAGAAGCCAAGATTTGTGGCTTATCTTACATGTCAATTGTTAATTTGGTACTTCCCCCTCAGTAATTTGGTAAGATTCACTACCTCTACTAAAGCACAGGTATCATTATGGAACTGAGCTACTGATAACTTATCCTCCTAGCATGAATCCTCTTAAGTTGACAGCTCTCATGACATACAAGGAATGATTGTTCAACTAAATGTTTTGACTCTTGCAGGTTTTAGATTATGGTAGTTGTCTTGGCCGAACAGCAACAATTTTATGCAGGTAAGGTCTATTTCTCTCTGAGATTGGGTGTTTTCAGCGAATTGGTGCTAGCTCAAAGCTCATCTTTATATTTGAAGCCATTATTATTATTAAATCCTGACTCTGTATTGCATGACTTGGTAGTAGTGGAGTCTTTGACCAACAGACTCAGAATCCCAGCGGACACGGATCGCTTTTCCTCCAGTTAAATTAGCTATAATGTGTCCAACTGTAATGAGCCATTGTTTACGTGCTTCCATGTATGAATGTGTGGGAGAGAGACAGTGTGTACACTTCCTTCTGCTTCATGGAAATGGGACTTGATCAGTGTGTCCTGGATCCCCTGGTGCTTACACCAAATGACGATTCTCCCTTTGGAGGATCTAGGTTTTATTCTTATCATCTTAGTGCCTGTTCCAAGCGATTTTGATATGACCATGAAATTATTATAATTTCTAGTAGGGATCACATCCAGTTTTTAAATTCTTTGAAAATATAAAGTACCGTTGCTTAGATATACATTATTGTGATTATGAGGATCCTTCTGGGTTATCAGAAGCACAGCAGAAGTGCCCACGTCGTAGCCCTGTCAGATTCTAATGAATCTGCAAATTCTGCTAAATACCTGTCCTCAACAGTCTCAGACAGGACACAAGAAGTAGTAGTACGAGACTATTAAAATATACTGAAATAATTTATACTCCGTTACCGAGGTATATCTCCTGCTGTCCATGTGAATGAAAGCACAGAAGCTAGAAGTTATATTAGATGGATGTTAGAGAACTATTATTTCACTGTATATCCATGAAAGCACAAAAGAAAATGCTAGTCAGGTCAGGAGAGAGCAGCTTCTTTAACTGAGCTACTGTCGTTTTCTCTCTCCAGCTTGATCCCTTTCCTACTTATGGTTCCTGTGTTTTGCCTGGGCAACAGTAGTGATTGCTATGGGAACTTCAGTCAGAAACATGGGTAAGCCACACCTCAATTCTGAATGCCTCGCTCCCTCCGAGGTGGATATAAGGAGCCCCCCCAAGTAAATACACAGGCTCTCCCCTTTCTGGTTCCAGGTGTCTCCTGATGCACACAGAAATAACCAAACCCACTGGTCAGCTGCAACCTGTTGGTGGCTCTCTTTGTTCTGTGATATATTTGTATGGCATCGGGATCTTCCTGATCTCTTTCTGGGTCAGCTTCATAGCCATTCTGGTAAGAACATTTTTTTTCCTTGTCCATCAGACTGCGAGTACAGTGAGTAAGGCTAGTGCTTCCCATCTGGATGATCCCCCTGTCACTTTACAGTCACAGGTGGGTTATATTAGCAGCCCTTATATTCACTCTTGGATTCATCAAAAGAACTATTAAATTACCTTTCTTTTGGCAGTCCCAAGAGCCCAGCTTTGTTTGCCTTCAGAGCACTGATGCAAAGCTTACGTTTGAGCCAGGCCTTTGCTTGACCAGGTCAAGTGAGCTATGGAGGGATTTCTCTTTTCTTTTCTCATATCCTTCTGTGAGGATCGGTGACCAAAGAGGAAGTTTCAAACAGCGGTGGGCAGTTATAAACAGATGTTGGTTTCTGTGTGTGATATACCCACATATCAAGGTGAGGGCCAGAGTATAAATATCTCTATATGTGATAGTTTTAAAATACGTTGGCTGTGAATGTCTGATTCCCACTGGGTACCTGTAGGTGTTCCACCCAAAAAACTACCCCTTTGTGCACATTTAGGAATGATTCCACTTCCCACTGAAATGCTTCCACATCTGAAGTGGAAAGTAGCAGTTGTTTAACAGAACCTAGCAATGCCATCCAATAACTTAAGGCAGGACAAATACCAGAAGTGTTAGTGTGTGATCAGGAATTTCGTAAGAGTGGGATGCATTGTTACAAGAGCTGCTAAGGGTGATTGCTTATTTCCTGGGGTCCAGATCTACTATCTAGAGGTGCAGTAGCTGGGAAAAAAATGTATAACAAGTCAATCACTGTTTTCCACACAGACAAATTATTGTTTTAATAATACTTTATATTGCATTGTTAAGCATGTGGTCCTGGCCACTGTACGAGGGCAGATGCCAAACAAAAGGGAGTGTTGCTCATATCTGGCATTGCAGGGTCTATTTACCAGAGGTTTCCTAGATTAAATTCTACCCAAATGGCTTGAATCAGGGGTCAGAAATCTATGATGTGCAGGCTGGATTTGGCCTGCAGACATGGGGTTTCAGTGTCATTTGGCAGCAGAGGGCTTCAGCAACAGTCATTTTTCCCTGCTCCCACAGGGAGAGGACCCGGTTGCAAGCACTTTCTCTGTGCTGCTATGGGAAAAAACACCAGCAGCAGGTGTGGCTGGGTCCTAGTCCCACTGGTCCTCTCTGACCCAAACTGGATTACTCTGGCCTGCAGTCTAAAAAAGGTTGCCAACTGCTGGCTTAGATACTCTAGATCAGTGCTTCTCAAAGTGGTGGTCCGCGGACCAGTGCTGGTCCGTGAACCACCGGTCGCCAGTCCACAGCGAGTTGGCAGGAAAGAAAGAAATATATTTTCAGAAGCATAACATTGATATGTCATAGCGCCACAGTTCATATGTTCCAACACTCCAGGTGACGTCACATTGTGCAAAGTGAGGAAAGAGAAAGAAACAGCCGGTTGCACATTTGTGTAGCGCTGTTGCACACAGTTGCTGCCACCAGCTGAATGGGGCACCAGTCCCTGGCCCACTGGGAAAAAAATTGCTGGTCCACCACATGAAATAGTTTGAGAAGCACTGCTCTAATTGAACATGTGTCCAACTGCAACTGTGCATGAGATGCAATGAATTTTCCAGTTACACATACGTAATCATATATATTAAGAAATGCAGTTTCTTTTCTAGGTTCTACTCATTCAAGCCCAAGGGTTGTACAAAAGATATGTAAACTCATCAGGATTCTTGGGCAGTCAGCAGTGGGCAATGATTAAGATGGTGGAACAAAGAGTGGTTTTTTACCCCATCGCTTATTTCTGTTGCTGGGGTCCAGGTTGGTAGAGAACTAAATTACTTTTTACAAGATTCCCAATCTTGTGTTCTAGCTAGTAGCTATAAAGAGAGAACAAGTGATAACGCAAAGGTATAAAGGCAACAGCAAAATCATGTTACCAATTTCTTTTCCAGCTGTCCTCCTTGGAATAATGAAGTTGACTGTTTCAGAGAACGGCAGACTCTACATGGCTCTTTATATTCTGCAGGTAAAACTCAGCGTATGAAATCTCCCAGAACAGGTCTTTTTGACATTCACCTGTGCTTTCAAAAAAATCTGTAGGCAGATTTTGAACTGACCTCTCAAATGTCACCCACCACCTGCAGTTAGTTTTCGAAGAATATCAGCTGCCATGTGGAACTTCTGACTATCCATTTGTGCTCAACAACAGTGGAAGGATACTGCACTGACTTCCAAGGGCAGGTGGGGTAGTTTAGCACACTGAAACTTCTGCCAGAGCGCACTCAGGTCATTGAATATTCCTCTGCTGACTTCACCAGGCTCTGAAGCAGCATTCCCTCTACGCTGCATGGCCGCACAGGCATGCATGGCAACGCAGCATGAGCATGCCTGTGCACACTACACAGCTTAGAGGGAACACTGCTCTGGAGCAGGACTTCCAAGATCATGCCCTAATGGGACTCTAACATCCTATTCCAATTTCAAGAAATCTTGCATTTCCCTTAAAATGTAGCCTCACTTTAAGCCAGATCCAGTAACAAATGTGTAAGAGGTACAGAAGGCAAGGAAAAATACATAATTTAATTCCTAATACTTACTATGCATGATGTAGGACAAAACAGACTGTTTACCTCTCTGGGGTCTTTCTTAGGCACTCACTGCAGCTTCCCAGGGGCTCTTAAACTGTATCGTGTATGGGTGGACCCAGAATGCATTCCAGTCCATGAAACGCAAAGCTTGCCGCGACGTTGACACACAGACACCTCTCCTTCGCTCCCAGAAGAAGTTTTATGCCAGCGTGCCCAACCCCAGCACCCAGGCAGTAGCAGTATCTACATCCACAGTGCTCTGACAGTTCTCTGTCAGCAAAGAGGAATAGATGGCCTGCTACCTTCCAGCCCTGGCCTGGTCACAGCTGGTACATGTCAGGCACAGCCACTTTCTTGCCGAATGAACTTAACTGCTTTGTCAGTTATAGGCATTAAGAGTTACATTTAGCCTGTACAAATCTGGATGGAGATGAACTGTTCTCAGTGAAGATCGTTATTTATTTCATAGGGTTTTAATGCATTATTTTACCTTGTAATATATTTAGAGCAGTCTCTTCTTTATGGGAATATCTGAGAGTTGCACGGATCACTACGGTGTCTCAGTCCTTAACTGCCTAGCTCATAAGGAGAGATGGCCAGGGGATATTTTTCTTGCCTTGGTGATTGTCACATTGTACTGACAGATTTCTGACAATAAAGTAAAGAGGAATATTTTAAAATCATGCTCTTATTACCAAAATATAAAAAAGAAAGAAGTGCAACAATAGAAGCTGAATGCACTACAATGTAAAATAATGATGGCAGGTTGAATTAGAGAGGTCAGCCTAACCCCCTGTCCTGTAAACTCACTGAAATATCAAGTGTTGTACTTTCTGAAAACCGATTTCCTTACCTTTAGACTATTAACATGGAAATAATGCTTAAGACTTAACTTCCTTTATATGCCTCATTCCACTTTGACTCTAAACAGCCAAGTACATTTCAGTTCTCTCCTCCAAACTGGTCATCGATCAGCTGAGTGTACCAAGACGAATAATCCCATTTTAAGTCAGTGAGGTTCTTTACATGAGCAAAGTAAGCAGGATTTAGCCTGTTGTCTATTTCTACAGAATATTGCTTCTTTAAAACATTTCCTGCTCCTTCAAATCAGAGGGCAAAAAACCAGCTTTCCCTTTGAGACAGAAGCTTTGATTTTCTGTGCTGTGAGTTTACGTGTTTGTTAATTTACAATCTCAGAGAAGATCCCTAAAGCTCTGGAGCTAGTTCGCCTCCTGTGTCTTAAAAATACCTGTCAGCATGCTCCATAGGATCTCTCCTTACCTGGCTTTTGCAGAAGGGGAAGTTTGGTGGGATCAGGTGGGTTATAATTCAGTATTTAACATCAAAGGCCCCAGAGTCTTAGATGCACCTTTTTCAAACCTTTTAAATACATCATTATATATACAATGTGGTCATGCATGCACTCAGGTTAGTTACTGAAGTCCTACTTTTAAATGTTTTTCTTCCATGTTCTGTGGTTAGCTGGAAAGAAAAACCTTAAAAACTTTAACTTTCATGTTGTTTATTTGCCAACATCTTCACTTCTTTCTTCCTATGCACAGTAAACTTATTTACATATTATTTAAAAAATAGAAATATAATGTTGGAGTTTTGGGTAATAAAACAACTTCATGGGAACCCTCTAGGTCTAGTAATCTAGATCCACAGATGCTGTAGTAGGAACTGCCAGGCTGTGGCAAAGCAATACCAGGTAACCCTAAATGATGGTCCTTCCACTTCTTTCACTTTTGTGAACTAATTTTGCCTTCTTTCAACTGTCTCTTTGCATCCTGTTCAGGAGGAAGACTTCTCTTTTGGCCCCACCATATACCTGTATTAAGCACTAATGGTCTGATACTCTTCTTAAATGCAGTAGTCATTTAAGGAGAAAATCATCAAGTTGCTATTACTGCTTATATCTCTAAAAGGGTGGAAACAAATATTGCCTATGTGCTGCACTTGTGAGGCTGAGGAAACAGAAATCCTTGCCCTTTGTCATGCTACAAGTGACCAAAAAAAAAAAAGAAAAGAAATTGTGACAATGGGGGTCATACTTTTTTGCACCTCCTTTTAAAAATTATAAAATTGATTGTATGCATTTAGAAAGTAACTTTATGTGAACCCCCTAAACTATCTGAAACCATCAGTTGTTTTTTAAGAATACCTTGGCTTTTCCACAACTGCTCAGAGACCCCCTAAAAAGTGGACTTTCCGTTCTGTATTTTCTTTGTGAAGCTAAACTGTGTCATCTTTCTGCAGGCTTCTACTATCACTCGGGGAAAACAGAGTTCTAGACCGAATGTTTTGAACTGTTCTGCTAACTGCTTGTGTTACAGCAGCACGTCTAAATATTAGAATGGCAAGGATAACAATTATAGCAATAGCACCAAGGACTATTCCTACAATGAGCATAATCAAATTGAGAATTCCTATTTTGGAAACTGGTGGAGGCCCACTGTCACGGCTTCCTCCAAAGCCAGGAAACTGGCAGAATGGAGGGGCCCAGCCATCCTTGCAGTGACAGTTCCCATTATTGTTGCAGACCCCTCTTCCATTGCACATTGAAGAAGGTGAACACGATAATTGCAGCAATACTGAATGATTGAAACAAGTTTGATTATAACATATCTTGTCTGCAGCACATGTTGCACCATCTTCTATTAATCCATAATCAGCTGACTCTGCCAACGAATAATGGTCTGTGCCCCAACACCAGATATTGCTAACAAGAGTCTGAATGATGGTCACATGTTCCTCTAACCAAGGTAGCATTTTAACATCCACACATTGTAACCTCCCACACAATACATTTTCTGGTTTACATTTCTCAAATGTCTTGTTTTCCCCACCGTCCCAGCAGTTGCCAAACCGATCCCCTTTCATGTTCACTTCTCTGAAGCAGCTTATTGGAGCAGCTTTTGCTGGCTTGCCAAAGAGTTTTTCACATTGTATATTGTGACTGTTGCATTTCCCATAAAAACAGTAGCCATCACCACCACATACAGTCCCATCTTGTATGTGCGTATCCTCCGGACAGTATGGAGAAGTCCCATTGCAATACTCTGGCAGGTCACACTCGCCTACAGTGTCTCTACATATTGCCCCTTCTACAAGAAGCTGGCAATTTTTACAGCATTTTCCAGCATTACAAGTAGCCCCTTCTTTTCTTTTGCAAGTGTGATCACAACAGGGGTCCTTTCTACACTGCTTCTCAGAGCCACAATCACATTCTTCTCCTTCTTCTACAATCTGGTTACCGCAGCGCCGCATTAGAAAAAATACCCCAGTCTCTGGAAGGTTATTCAGACAGTTTCCCTTGCCTTGACGCATGAAGTTAAGATAGTATCTCTCACTGCAGTTACTGAATTGATAGACTTCCCTACGAGCTGGGTCCATGATGCAGAAAGATGAATTGCCACATGCACATGCTTGTCCATCGTGCACCATACCAACCTGGTGTCCCAGCAAATGAGCAACAAGCAGAGCAAAGTTTTTTACAGGACTGTCGATGAATGATACCACAGCTGATGCACGTGACAGGTCACAGGCACTGTAATGATAGGATTTTGCAGTCAATTTGTCCTGCTGAACTTTTCCAAAATCGTTAAATGAAAACAGGTGTCCAACATCATGTGGCACACGTGCAAGTGGCTGAGCTTTTCTCCAAATGTTGAAATTATGCAGAACTTCAGCCACGTTCTTTGTTATTTTGATTGGATTGTCGTCTGTCCAAACCTCTAATGCGGTCAGCAGAATGCGAAGACGAAGGGAAGAAAAAAATTCATCCGCCAAATTCACTACTTCAATCACTGACAGTACCACATTAGTCATATTTTTGTCAGCATAGTCGTATCGTTGTTTGTCTACCACTACAAGAAACTCGAGGTATTTAGTCTGCCCCCACACAAAAGGTTTCTTTGATGCCTGCTTCCTAGCCTCCATCACTTCAGCAGTTTGCTTTTCCATCTCTCTATCTGTTGGTTCACACGCTGCAGGCTCAGGACCGGCCTCCCCTATTCGATAGAGAAGGTGCTGGAATATCAAGGAGCTCTCCACAGGTTCAATGGCATACTGCAAGCTCCCAATCTGGAGCAAACCTCTCAGTCCTGAGCAGGTGCTGAGGACCGCAAGAGACTCCAGGCTATCTTCTACATACCCATGATAGTAGCAATCCTCTGGAATGGAGGGGTGATCTACCAACAGCCTCCCCTGGGGGTCATAAGTGTAGACTGGTAAATTTTTTACTATAAATCCTTTTTTCTGCTTCAGGTGAACAATATGATTCCTCCCTTCCACCTTGATGACATAGGACATTTCATCCTTGGCAGCGTTTCCTTCCTTTGATGCAAACTTCCTTGGAACAATTACTTCATAGGAAGCAAATCCTGGAGGCGGATGCGGGCTGCAGTCTGTGCTGGGAAGAAACAGCCCCAGTAGCATAATAGGGACTCCCAATCCAAGGAGCACCCCAGTCTCCTGCGCTCCACCCTCTGCTCTGAACCACGTCCACATTAGTCCTACTGGCCTCTGGATCTGATCCATGGGCACTGCCTCCCAACCTGGAGCAGAGAAAGGAAACATTGGGTTAAGTTAGATCGAGTGCACCACCACCAAGTTGGTCACAGAGAGGTGCCATTATAGCCCAAGGTTTTCCAGTGGAATAGATGACGCCTCTCACAATTTCTCTCCTCTCCACATCCTCTGCCGGCTGCTTCCCTCCTCAACTTAGCTGTAACAATACAGCTGTATCCCATCTGCTTTTACCTGTCTCTTAGGTCAGCCGCAGGTAACACGTAGCATATTCTGCTCCCTTGTATAAATACATTTCCATGGGCCTCTCCCCACCCTCATACTTTCCAAAGCATTTCCATAGTGCAGGGGCAAATGTTACATACCAGAAAGAAAAAGGCTGACCAGAAAGCCGACTTACATAGCATAGAAAATCCAACAAGCCTTGGCAAAATGAAAGGAAATGCTGCGCTCTAAAGCAAGGGGAGGAAAGGCTGGTTTCAGATGGTCCTGTTGCACTCCTGGCGGGGAGTGGCGCAACGGGCGGCCGTTTCCGTTTGCGCCGCTTTGAACGTGAACATTCCGCGGCAGGAGACTAGCGCGGGGCACTGGTCCAAAGCACGGATGGCTCTTCGGGCCTCCTCATTAAGAATTTAATCGGATGTTGCCTTTTTTTTTATTGTAAACAGAAATTTCTTTCCTTAAAATGTATTCCCTCCACCAGTCAAGAGGCATTCGCATAGGATCTGACACACCCATTGGGCCACACTCAATTAATGGGACCTGGGCACGAAAGCAGTTTGTTTTGAAGTGAGGTTTGGTCATTTGGGTTCTTCTGTATCTGAATGAGATGCATCAGAATACAGCTTTGGACAATCAATGTCATCCCCTCCTCTGGTTGCGTTCTCCTAGGGCTCTGGCAATGTCGAACTGATATACTTCCCTGTATTATAGTCTACATTTTATGAGTTTATTAACCTAAAGGGCAAGGAGAAATGTCAGTGAGTGGGATAACGGCTGGAGTGGATCAAAACCTTGGACAAAGCTCTGTTGGAAATGTTACGATGCAATTTTCTGATTGGTTCCCACCAGAAACACTGTTCTGGTCCCAAACTCTCAGCTACCGGTACTCTGAATCATGCGGTACCACCCTTTCCTCCCTGGTTTTGTTTAAGAAGAACAACATTTTCACATCTGTATATTAAAGGAAAAAGGAGACAAGAATTACTGGTTTCCAAGGATTCCCTTATAGGGTGAGTTACCGGGTATAAAAGGCGAGGTGAGATTTGTTACAGTTACATGTGGCCCTAGCTACTGGAGTACAGACATATTCTTTGCCCTCCCCAATTTTATCACTTACAGCTAAATCACATAAGATACTCTCAAGGAATGGGACTAAATGTATATTACTAAATGCATGCTACTGGCACTTACTAGTAGGTCCCATAGTAATTCAAGAAGAGAAGTTTCATTTTATTTGCCCACTGTTACCAGGGCAAGATTGATACCTACTATATTTTTGTAGGTGCTTTGTCTAGTCTAGTTTTGTAGCTTACTTTTAAATACAGTCCTTTTCCTCTAAGCTACTCAAAGCACTTTACAAAGAATAAAGACTCATAGCACTCCTCAGATGCTGTGAGTACAACCACATTCTATGTTTGTGTTATTCTGCTTGGTTTATTTTAGCTTTTATAAAAAACCATGTGACTTCCTATTTACGAAACAGAAGCCAGAAATCTTTTAAATTTAGTAAAATCATTTATGTACACTAATGTAAAATATTTACAATATAATACTGGTCCAAAATAATGTGATAGATAACATTGGAAAAGAAAAATTTAATTTGTTTAATACAAAAAACAAGTTAAACGTGGCCCAAAGGTGTCCAAAAAGGATTTCAAAGGAAAAAATACATGCAGGTGGCGATACCAGAATTTTGACACTTTGCCATTACCAAACTAAAACATCCTCTTTCCTAATCAAGTTCCTCTAATGTTTTTTTTTTTTTTTTTAAATAGCCAACAACAGGAAAACCCAGATATAAAAGAAGATATGTAAAGGTCAAATGATTTCCAGCAAAGATTATTTAAAAAAAAATTAAATAGAATAGCCATGGCAACTTTCTGCTATGCTTTTAGCATTTTTATAAACAATTATTCTTCTGCCGGGCACCCTTCTGAAAATCCTTCTGTTCAAGGATGCTGTATATCCAGTATTCACAGTCTCTCCGCACATAAACAGTGCGTTAGCATCTCATTAATGGACTTTTAATCAACTGAAGGAAAAATGGAAGAAAAAAAAAGAAAATACAATAAAGCATCCCTACACTCTCCTATACATAGCATCCTCTTCCTCCTTGCTGCTCTTTTGTGATCTAGGGCTAGGAGTTTGCCTTTAATGTCACTGTGCTTCACTTCCCCATTTATAAAATGGGCATACTGACCTAGAGTCTCGCAAGTACAGCTCCATTCGTGAGTGCCTGCCTGTAAAATATTTGGAGAGTTCAGGTGGGAGGTGTGATGGAAGGAAGCTAGTCATTCAAACAGTAAGACATTGAACAGGACCAGTTAACACCATCAGCAGAAGCTCCTTTGAGCAACTATTGTCAGGACCCTTTAAAGATGCTGCTCCAGATCCAGCATAATCCTTAGGAATGAAGGAATACAAAGCCATATTATTCAGACACATGTCAAGTACAGGCTCAACAAATGCTTCACGCGCCCTGCGACCAAAATCTCTCTCCTCGCAGCTGTTTCATTCTTTGGACCCAGCTAAACCTTGAGCAGCTGATCCCTCTGGGGTGAGCACTCTTCCTGACGTGTTACTGTCTGGCAAGAGCTCTTTATCCAGCACTTGCCGATCAGCTGAATTTCTTTATGCATCCTACTGTTCCCAGTGAAAAATCCCTTTGCCAAATATCCCATGCTTCAGCACTTCCCCGCGCAGACTGTCACTCCTCAGATTGCCCTGTTCTGCGCACCCGTTGGCAGGTAGCCTGAACAGATCAAAACGTAGTTGAGACTTTCCCAGGTGTTGGACCAGCTCACAGAGGCATGTCCCCCTCTTCACTACTTCTTACTCCGAAGTACCGTCTTGCAACCACCCACCCCTACTTTTAACCAAAAGGCCAGCCTGAGCTTTTGCATTTCAAATTCAGCTCTGAGCACTGTAAATTGAAACCACCTTCACGTCTCTGTGCCTACTGGTTTAACGTCTCTATTTCAGACCAAGGCTGGAACAATTTGGGCTTCTGTGGTCTCACTAATAATACTCGGTCTTAATTTTAGGGCTACTTTTGCGCCCAGACTGTAGGAGTTCTGTTTTATCTGTGCCTTGCTACGGAGATATAAAAACTAGGAAAGGCAGGATGCCGATTGAGTTCTCAACATGTGTTTCTGCGTATCCAACGTGTGCTCGAGTTTTCCCGTCTGTCCCATATTTGTTTCCTTCAGGGACCCCTTCCTTAAAGAAATGAGTCCCCTTCCTACCCATCACGTACCATGGCACTAAGTCCCCTCTTGCCGAGCCTGCAGCCTCCCAGACAAGGCTCTGGCTCCTGCACCCCTACACCGCTCCCCTTGCCCATAGGGCCCCCCGATGCCTGCCATCCCCACTCCACCCCCTTCTCCAGGCATGTTGTAAGGAGAGGTGCCGAGAGGACTCCCCCAGGCAGCATGGCCTCTTTCCCTCTGGGAAAAATGGGTAGGCGCGCTGTCCTTTTCTCTTCAGGGCAACCTACGCCGTCTCCCTTATGGGCTGTTTGGGAAATGGTAGCTGAGGGCTGCCTGCAGCTTCCGCTTCACTGTCAGGCAGCAGCCATTTTGAAAGGGGCATTTTTGTGAAGAAAAATGGCCAAAATCAGAGCCTTCAGCTTAAAACATTTCCTTTTGAAATCCCCCACTTCGGCCTTACCACCCATTTTGCCAGCAACTGTATCAATTATTGCAGTGTTATTAAAAAAAAAACAATTTTAATAAAAGGTACACACTAGCAATGAATCAGGCAGCACTGCTCTTGGGGTTTCAGTTGGACACTGCTCTCACACCCTTGCCGAGAGGAATAGCAGTACAGTAGGGCTGCTCAGGTCGGTTGAGGAAGGTTTAAAACATTTCAGTCTTCCTGTGTTGTTATCCCAGGACAGCATCACTATCATCACACACCAGCCAAACCAGAATTGTTTTTAAAGGAGAATAAAATGCCAAAGCAGATATTAGGAGGTTATATATATGTGTGATGGTATGCACTTAAAACAGGGCTATATTGGCAGGGTAGTTGGAGAATGGCAGTAGTCTCTGTGGCTGACAGGACAGGATGAGAAGTGGTTGCAGACTGCAGTAAGGGACATCTGGAAGTGGGGGTGTGCACACGTGCATGTGGAATTATAATGTACATTTATCATTATAATATATATTTCTATCATTTAAACGATAAACATCCCGTTGTGGTGGCATCACCGGCAGCAGCAGCAGGAAGGAGCTGCCGCCAATGGGAAGCTTGAGTTTGGCCACTGTACCGGGACGGCAGGACCAGGTCCATGCACCACAGCTCAGGATGCACCCCCATGCCTAGGCCAGGTGAGGCAGAGGGACCCACCACAGGCCAAATAAAATCCCCTCGTGGGCCAGATCTGGCCCTTGGGCTTCAGGTCTCAAGACTACCTCTTCCTTCTTTCTGTTCTGTGGAGATTTACATTCACTTGTTCATCTGAACAAAAGAAGCCAGAAGCCTTTTCAGTTTAGTAAAATCATTTATGTACACTGATGCAGAATATTTACAATATAATACTGATCCAAAATAAAACTAACACGTGACAGATAACACTGAAAGAGAAATCAAAATGTTTTTAGTACACGAGTTAAACATGGCCAATGAAGGTCTCCAAGAGGGATTTCAAAAGAGAAAAAAAGACCAAAACCCACATGATGTAATGATACCGAAGCTCTGACATGTTGCTATTACCAACCAAAAACATCTTTTCTAATCAAGTTCCTTTAAACTCTTTTTAAATAGCCAAAAACAGTCAAATTACAGGATAAGTTAATATAAAAGACAATATGTAAAGGTCAAATGATTTCAGCCAAAGATTTTTTTAAAAATTAATAATAATAATAATAATAATAATAATAATAGCCATGGCAACTTTCTTGTATCCGTTTAGTGTTTTTACCAAGAATTATTCTTCTATGGGTACCATCCTGAAGACATTTCCATTTCAAGATATCATATATACAATACTCACAGTCAGCTTTGAAAGATCCATGGGATTTATTTCCAAGTTGAATTTTACACAATCAATAAAAATACCTTGTAGTTCCATTTCCTGAAAACTTAAAGAAAGGTGGAAAGACGAAAATATAACTTTTAAATATTTACATAGGAACCAGTAAAGTATATTTAATTCTGAATTCTAAAATTTAGCCTAAATTTTTAAAAAACAAAACTAATTAAAGTTTTTATAACCAGACATATAAAACCATTTGACCTTTAGGTTTAGCTAGTGTCATCTTACTCTTCTCTTCCTTATACACACACATCAGATCAGCCCAGTTCATCAGCTGATGAACAATATGATCAACAGCAAACCCCTATACAAGTACTTTCTCACCAAAAACATGTCAAAATGCATTTGATTTCTCCCTTCCAAACCTGCACTGTTCAAATATCAAATTGGTTTAGTCAATTGTGAATGAACCCACCTTGCAATTACCAATGGCCCAGAGTAATTCTGTTGCTTAAATAAATTAAAGAGATTCAATGGAGAACAGACACTTGATCACAATGATCAGCAATTAATTAGGCAGTTCTAGGTCTTCCTAACCCATTTGCTATTTCTGTTTCAAGTCTATCTAAAAGCAGTTGCTATGACAGTCTGAGGCTTTCTGTTCCTGATATAACACATACTTTGTATTGTGGAAACAGCTTGAAACCATTTCTAAAAGGATCATTACAAAACAGCGGCAGAGGAAGTCTTGTTGGAATCTCATATTAGTTTGAATCCCAAAGCAAAGGCAGATTAAGACACCAGGTCACCAGTTAAGGCAGAAGTAGCCAAAGGTGACCTATGCTGGAGCTCTACAGGGCAAGCCTTGCCAGAATCCCCTTTCATACTGGGGGCAGCCCACATCAGAAAGCTGGCCGTAGTGCATTTATACTGCATCTTGCTCACCAACCAGAAGTTGTTTGGCTCATGATAGAGGGTAGCATGGCAATACTGCATGTGCAACACCGCTCCTTATTAACCATGAGAGTAGTCACCATCTGATCCCATTTCATACAAGCTAAATCTGGCCTCAAGCTCCTGGGAACTTACTAGTGGCTTGTATGGTAAAGCTTCAAAGTGGTCTGTGGGGAATTAAGCATGTGATTCCTACTAAAAAGACAGTGCAATCTCTCTGTTTTATTCTCCACATCCCATGCCTAAAAATTTGCAACTGAAGACAAGATACATAGTGAGTTTGTTTTTTGAATTTAAAAAAATCTGAACTCTTCAAAGATTTGATGGAGGCTGACATGAGGAAATACAAAAAATGTGATTCCTTTCCTACTAGGTCACTACCTCTCTCATTAGTATGCATCAGTGCACAGGTATTCAAATGTAGTGTTTTAAAGGCTGCAATTCTGTCATTCTTGTGCAAGAAGCAATCTCCCGCTGCAGTCAGGAAAAGATTTGGCTGAGTAAGGACTGTCTGAAATTTGCAATAATCAAGAAGTTTAAAGCTCTGCGATATGGAGGACTGCTGAAACAGATTGGAAGAAAGCTAATGAGGTTAACATATACACTGGAAAAAACCGCAACGTGACATCTCATTTTCGTAAGAAAAACTAAGACATTGTTTACAAAATCCTATAGAAAGAATCAGACACAGGTTGACCATCCAAAGCTAAGAGTCTTGAGGAAATTGGATTTAGAGAGGGGAAAAAAAACAACACAAAATGAACAAGGCCTGACTGCCATAGTGGGTACACTGGGAGATCCATGGCTCAGGTTTTTAAGGTTAAGAATAAAGGTTAAGAGTAATTACTCCTAATAGCCCTGAATTGGCACTTCAGTCAGCAGACCAAACTTTCTCAATGTCTGCACAGGTATGGTACCAAAATATCTCTATAAAAAGCCTTCAACCAGTCTCAAAAGAAAGAAAAGTGTCAGAAGATAGAAAACTAGAAATATGTACAGTTTTGTATTTTTTTAAATTAAAATTAAAAAAGCAGCTTTTTGAACCATTTCAGAGTAGTGTAGGAATTTGCCCTTGGTGGCCTCAGTACCAGCAGCACAGGGACCTCAGGTTAGGGAGGAGTCCTGGTGAACAACTCTGCCAGCAGAAGGGACTCCAGTACAGCAATGCAATGATGGGCTTAGACTCCAGAGGGGCTGCAACCGAGTGACCAGCATCAAACTCACCGCAGCATCGTGTTTATACAAGGGAGAAACCAGGAGTTGTCATCTGATGCAGAGTCAGATATTCCAGCAAAGTGGAGGGAACTCAGGCTCAACTTTTTTTTGTCTGGGGCAAAAGCAAACAAATCCCTTATAGTGTTGTCTGAGGGACGAACCACCATTCAAATAAAAATAAGTAATCAAAGTCACTAAAGTTCTCCCCTGTTTAAAAAATAACATGAAATAAAATCGTGACAGTTCCACTGAATTGTCACTCAGTCTTAGCGAAGCCAGGATGAAGAGGCAGGGCTGAAGAAGAAAAGACTAGAGTTATCACTCAGAACTGAAAATTATAGCAAGCGTATGGGTTTGGATGCACAGCTTCCTGAAAGTGCTAAAAGAGTGGCCCTCAGGTCACTGCCAGGGCAAATTATTCTGCTGCCACTACCAAAAAAAAAATAAATAAATAAAATCATAATTTAGGTAACAAAGGGTGGCTATGAAGTTTATGTTCCACAGCACTTGCTTCAAGTATTCATTGAGCAGAATGCTAAGAAATTGTAGTTGCCTCATTCATAATATATATATATATATATATATATATATATATTAGTCATTGCAGCTGGCTGTATGTATAGCAGATGGAAGGCAGCTATCTGGTTATTAAGAAAACAAATGGTTTTTAAACAATAATTTGCCCCACGTAAGGGACTCATGAGTTAACAGTACATAAGTGATCATATATACCTTGAGGAACTGAGTTTTAAAAAAATATTACAGTACCAATGATTTTTATATCTACAACTATACAGCATCTTCAAGCAGTATGGAAATTTAATGAAATAATTATGATTTATTAATTTACATAAAAATACTTTTTACAGTTAAAGAATAACTCTTAAATGGTAAAAAAAATAAGATTAAGAAGCTTCAGCTATTGTGAATCATGAGAATTTGTCTGTTCTTCAATAACTTGTTTTACTATTTCTGCCAGTTTTAGCCGATCCACCTTATCTGTGAATCCTCTACCTGGAATTAAAGAAAGAGTTGGTCAGTTTTAGGGGTGGCACGAAGAGGAAAGCAGTCCCAAGTGGGACCACATCCTGGCTGAACAGAAAGGGATGCGCAAGAACGGGACACGGGGTAGTGTTCAAAACCTCCAAAACTTGTTAGGAGCCTAAGTTCCATTTTCAAAAGTGATTTGGGCACTTGGAAGCCTCACCTTAAAAACCACCAAGACCACATAGGCTCCTAAGTCACTGAGATTCTTTCTGAAAGCTTTACCTTAAACTTCCTACGCAAATTAAAAGCAGGTTTAAAAAAAAAATTGTGCTCTGTGCTGGCAAGATTGACAGTGTTAGAGCTGTGTACATTTGAATCTATTTTAAATAGTTTCAGGGGCATGGCTCAATTCCCTCCATATGTGAATCCTCACCAGCCCACCCATGGTAACCCTGCCTGTGGTAGCATTCCCTATACGAGAGGGAAGGTGCCTCTTACCATTCCAGCTGAAGCTTTGAAGAGTGTCTCGTAATAACTTGCATTCCCTATTATATTTCCAAGCTTCTTGCATCACTTCATTCAGTTTCTCATCTTCATTCTCTCCTGTTCAAAAGAATTCAGAGATAAGAGTTATACAGCACAAGTGATCCAAAAATATGAATACCTCAAGTAATAGATACATACAGTTCTTACTGTAGGTTAAGTTATAAACATACACAAAGTTAATATAATAAAAAATGAATTTGGGAGGGGACACTGTTTTGAAAGCCACTTTAAAAGCATGCTGTTGGTACAGTGATTTGATGACAATATTACATAGCTATCCTAAATTACAATCCACAGTTAGTTAGAATAAAGTACTCCAGTCTTTTACACAGAAATTCTGCAGCCATATCGCCTTTGTCTCAAGTCCCTCTGTGCTGCACCAAGAATCTACTAACTGCCCCAAAACAGCAACACATTAGGTCTAAAAACATATGAAAAACGCCAGTTACAATGAAGGACCCCAGGTATTGTAAATCTGCATTTATACTCTCTTGCCACTAAGCCAATGGAGACATTTCCTTCAAAAGACTACATGCGACTACACAAACACCTCTCTTTTCAATATGAATTCCAGATCCAGGACCTCTTCTAACTAAATGTCATGCTTAAGTTGACAGAGTCACAACAGTTGTGTGTACAGGTCAGCCTAGTGCAATGCCGTTTTCTCTATGACAGAACAGGGGACACAGGACAGAAAGCAAAGCAGGAGATCAGTCCATGAGCACAGAATGGAGAACAGAAAGCAGAGACGCAGCCTGGGCAGAGGAAGAGAATTGGGTGAGAGACTATAATTTGTAGTACCCCTACCACAAACATTAGCTCCCAGTGTCCTACAGCGATATTAAAAAGAACACAAATGCCTTTCAAGATACCACGTGACAGTCAATGAGCTCCCCACCTCCTCCCAGAGACTATAGTAATAGGAATGATATCCATGCTCCTTCAGTGTTGACAAAGGATCCCATCTTGTAGCACAAACACAACCCTCTCCCTTGCACATTTATGAACTTAGATGTCTTAAAAGCAGCAACCTTTACCAGCCTGTGGTAGAATACACTGTGCAATCACATCTCGGAGTTTCTCCAGAGCCACGTTGGAATCATCACTTCCATTCTCGGGGTCATGGATATAGACACCATCCTTTGGTTTAGTGCTGCAAAAGAATGGTATGAAAGGAAAAACAATTACTATCTGAGCACAACTTGGGTGTGTAAATAAGTTGGCTCAAAGAGGTTTATCAGTTGTTAGTAGCAGCAGTTGTTAGTAGCAGATGGTTCAGACAAATCTCATTGCATCCACTTCTCAGTGAATTCTTCTCCATTGCATCTGGAAAGCTGTAAATGGGAGTAGGAGATATCTCAGCTCTTCTGATATACACCACTCTGAATTACAACAGCGCTTCAGAAGAATCTGACTTAGTGCTCACAAAATCAAGTGCCGTGTCCAACACTCCTTCAAAGCGGAGAAGCAGCATCCACATTTTCAGATGCAGAAAGTCAGGAAGAAACAAGCCATGTGAATTTGTCCATTGAATCAGTAGCAGGTAAGAACCAGCCTTGGAGTCCTGAGTCCCTTCTGTTCTGCTCTAAACACTAATGCACACCTTCCCATTCAAAATTACAAATTATATATTGATATCCTTATTTAATACATATTTTGCACCTACTTTTCAAAATACAATGTCACAAAATACAATGAAATAAAACAGTCCAACTAGTTATATATTTTTTCAAATGTTTATATTCATCTATTTAGCTTTTAACCATTGGAGGAAAAAAAATAGTCCAGCCAAGTATATTTTAATTTATAAGAAACTGATTCAATACATACACAACAGCAGATTTCAGTATGCACTATCTCCTTAACTCAAGTGGAAAATTATTCTAGCCAAAATGCCAGTACGAGTTATAGTTTGCTGCTTCCAACCTTTGTTCTGAAGTCCCAACACTGTCTGAATATTAAAATTAAGGGCAACAACCACTTTAAAAAGCTACATCAGATGTGCTCTAAAGAATATTTTTTCTTATTATTAAGCTTACGCTTAGGTTTCTGGTAAATGTTGTAGCTCTTAAGCCTTGTCTGTAAATTCCTTATATTTGATACTGTACACATTAGCTAACTAGCATCTTAACAGGAATTGCCAAGACCTTTCAAAAAAATAGACTCAAAGAAGGTTTCTTTTCCAAACAGACTTCAAAGTCTTCCTTCTCCTTGTAATGCTGGCACACGTATGACTACATCTTGATATAACCCTTCCTTGCTCTAGGTCAAGGAAAAGGTTTTCATCCTTTTGCTTTTCTACTTCAAAGAAATGATTATGATGTGACTAAGGCAAGAACAGTGCTGAAGATGAAGGGAAAGAAATGATTACAGGTTAACAGGGACAGTGTAACCATAGTGGTACACACTGGGTCACAACTTGGAAAATGAAGGGATTCAAAGCCAGGCTCTGCCTCTGATTTGCCAAGTGGCACTTCATGTCTACCTGCCTCAGCTTCCTTACAAAAAAAGATGAGGATAAGAACATTTTCCTACGTGACAGATATCTGGAAGTGGGGAGCTGTGAAGTTATAGTGATACAGGTTATCTTCACTGCACTTTATCCCAGGAACTAGGAACAAGACAGCCAACCGGAAGTCTTAGGAGGGAGCTTCCCATAAACAAGCCCAAAGCAGCAGCTTGTGTTAAGCATCACGAAGGCATTAGGACTGTTAAAGTTTAGAAAAGATGCCAGATTTAAGGAGACAAACATTTGGAAAGTTACCCCAGCAATTTCCTTTTGCGTAGGATTGGGTTGTTAACAGAGTTGAGAGGTTTGAGGCTGACTTTGAGGTCCTGGATCCTCATGTTAGCGAGCTGTTCTGCATGAGCCTGTTGTATCCCAGCAACCACTGCCTGGAATGGAAAAAATTACACTTAATGTTTTAATTAGTTCCTTTGAGCATAAAAGGCCCATATAAGCCAGCACAAAAATAACCACATAAAAAAAATGGTGCATATTTCAAGGATGCACAATAAAGTTAAGCTTGTGCTACATCAAGTCCATTCAGCACTATTAGCAGAAAACAGCTTCACCTTACAGGTATGAACATAATACATGTATAAAAGGCTTTGACTTTTCCAAATTCCCTGGTCTTACAGACCTGAGTTTGAAACCACTTTTGTGAAAATGAGTTTTCTACTTAGAGGGGAATAAAAACTGCACACATCGTTCATTGTGACCTAATGGAGCAGTAATTGCAGCTGAGTGATAAAAAGTAAAGAAAGGATACAGCTCAGAAGTGAGCAAAAACAGACAGAAGAACCCCAATAAGTGACATCTCCAGTTACACTTCATCTCCTTCCGGCTAGTGTAGGATTCCTCTTTCCAGCTTATCTTCAGCCATTTTCCCAGCCTAATTCTAAACCTACTAGAATTTTGCTTTTCCCTTCCCATAATCACCAATACCTTGCTATGAAAGAGTGTACACTCTTAATCTTGCAGCACACAATTTAAGGCAAAATGCATAGAGACCATCGGGTTTATCTAACTCTGAAATGCAACTTTAAAAAAATAAATAAATAAATATATTGTTTAAACCTTGTCCATCATCAATTGGGCAGAAGGCAAAATATTATCGAGAGCCTCGGTGGAGTTTAGCCAGGGATGATCTAGCACTCCTTCTATCGTCAGCCGTTCCTCAGGCTTCACCTTCAGCAGCCTGAGAGAAAAACAGATCAGTCCTTCACAACGCATTGCTCTTTTCAGATACTGATGTGCTCTTCTGTCTGAAGCCAGAGCATTTTGCACCCAAACTTCAGAGTTGTTGAAGAGAGCTCACCATCTCCTTAAACTAAAATGCAAAAAGTTCATTCCCAATAAGTTATTTTATTTCATTCTGAAATATGTTAGCACTGAGCAATTCCAGTTCAGCTAGCGTATCTTCAGCAACATGATGAGAAGAAAGTTACTTGAATCCCATTTCAGTAATGGAGTTAATTTATCTAATTTATATGTTCAAATCCCCCCAAATAGAAAGTTCTTCCCAGCAAAATATCCAAAGCAAAAATGGATCAGTGTGTTAGAGATTTGCCGGGTGGCAGTACTTACTTAATCAGGAATTTTCTGCATGGTAGACTAAAACAGAATTTCAGAGCTGGATATGTTTATTGAACAGACTGCTGCTATAATGCAACTTCTTAACTCTGTTTCCTCAGCAGCATGATAGACTAGTGGACACCTCTGGGGCAGTACTTAATATAAAAGAAATCTCCAATGGGCTATTAATTTAGGCAACCATTTAATGGCTGCGCTTGCAACAGATGGACAGCCTGCTTTCCCTTCTGTCCCTGGCATTGAACATACAGCCTCCAGAATAGGTTGTTAACGAGAGAAAGCTGCTACATTAGTTATTTTCACCCAAGTCCCAGTGTTGGCAACACTGCCAGACATTGGTTTATGCTTTGCTTTTTTCTCGTACAAACATTCAGAGCACATGCAGAGTCTCACATAGGGCTTTTTTTAAACACATGAAAAAGCAGTTATATAGGGAAACCTATATAATGTGAAAACCTTATGAATTCTGATGGATAGAAGTTTTATATTTGTGACACTAGGAAGTTAAATCATGAGACATGCACCAGAAACAGCAGCCTGGAAAGAAAGATTCTTTGGGTAAATTATTAAGCACAACTGTTCAATAAAAAGATAACGTCATTATTTTGGCTGAAAATGTTATAGGAATTGCTAAAAGACAAACATAATAAGAACAAAGGTGGAACCAGATAAACCCATAAGGACAAATTAAGTCATAGTAAATGTACAGAGCTGGACTGCAAACAAGCAGCCTGACTCTACGGCAGAGCTATTTCACGTACAAAGAGAAAGCTTTTATCCAAGTGTCAGAAGTGCCTCAGGCTAGTTCAGAGTTCGCTGTGAGACTCAGTGGCACACAGGCCTCTATTTCAATTTTTATCAAAGATTCCCCACACATGCCTTTTTCTTTTTAGACTTACAAGTCAAAATTTAGATAATTTAGTCTTCAATAAGTAACCCAATTAGTAAAGATCAAGGACAAAAATCAAGGCAACATGACCGAGGCAAGCAGCCATGTCAGGCCAGAATGTGAACTGCAGAACAACGAGCTCACGTGAATAAAGTTATTTATGATAGGTTTATGACTGCAACCATGAAAATACAACTAGCTTCACTTAAAATACATAAATAATTAAATAAATAGTGTCAGATTCTAATTAACTTTATTTTCTCGTGTTCATGCATTAGCAAGCACACTACTGCAGTGTTTGGGGTGCAAATGTTTCAAGGTATATTAACTGAGGGGAAAAAAATCTCTGGGGTTTAGAAATGAATGGAAGCACTTACTTTAGAGCCTTGTGCTTTGTAACATTGTAATATCCAAATGTGAGAACAAATCTGATCTGGCAACGTCACTTTCATAAGAAAATTAACAGAAATAAACGTCTGCATTCTATCCAAATGCAGGTTTCTGTTCAGCTGCTCCTTTTAGGTTGCATACATGTTCACTTAGCCCTAAACGCTCATTCTGTTTTGTTTTATTTTTTAAAGAATCGTGCATAAGACTGTAACGCTATCAGTCCTGCTAAAGACTATATATGCATATAACAAAATGTTTCGGAGATAGGATGCATCAAAGCTGGAGGACAGTAGGTCAGAAAGGAAGTAGGGGAGAACAGGGAGGAAAGAGGAATATTTACCAACGCTGAGGTCATGCTGAATACAAAATACAATTTTTCAACTTAACATACTGCAAAGTTATTCTTATTTGAAAATAGAGCCTTTAGGGGAAAAAAACCCCAAACCAGTCTTAAAGGTATTTTCCAGTTCCTTAGTATAAAGGGCAATATAAAGTTTTCCTTAGATGACTCACTTTCTCACAATGTCTTTTGCCATTTCTGAGATCTGGCTCCATTCTTCTTCTGGAAATTCAAAACTTCCCGTCATGATCTTTTTCCGCATGTCCTTTGGAATTGTCCGACTCTGATGCTTGGAGTAAAACGGAGGGTATCCGCACAGCATCACATAAATGATGACACCCAGAGACCACAAATCACAGTCCTGAAAGGAAAGAAATCATCATTTCTGGGGTACAAGCAACAACATGCGCTGGTCTAGCCACGTTAAAAGATCTACTTGACTTCTTATGAACACACACATGCATCTTAACCTCTCTGAAAAAAATGGTCTGTCTGAATCAAATCAGGGGAAAAAAAACAAACTAACAAAAAGAGCTAGAATTCCATATGGATTAAGGTGTCAAAAGTCTTTTCCCTCCCATTAGCTGCTTAATATGTGTTAAAAAAACATAAATATACTCCACATTTCTGCCTGTGCAGGGTATGTCTATGCTGCATGACTCTACAGTCAGTAGTGGACACAGCAGAGCTGTGTAGAGATAGAGCTGCTGAAAGATGTAAGGATGAGTGCCTTGAGAGGCTAAGATGTGTAAGGGTGGATTCACAACAGGAACCCACAACATGATGCTTTTACAAAGTGTTAGTTTTATTTATTAAAAAGCCCTAAAGCCTATGTAATTATATAAAATACCCTTCACATGCAAGTTTTCCACGAGGCAGAGAGATCTGACATTTCAAGAACAAATTCTGTGTATAATCCCCTGCATATACACACATATGATCCAGTACACACAGGGCCTAACATGGCAGGAAAGAGAAAACCAACTTTCATTGCTTGGTACTCATTAAGGATTTATAATCAGAACAGCCCTGAATTCCTATGCAAAGGCAGGGCACCTGAGTTTAAACACAAGTATTTCAGAGACCAAGGCATGTCCCAGGTGGTTCTTTGCAATAAGCCATATTTGCCAAGGCGTAGGCTGCAATATTCTGTACAGCATTCCTAATTAATGAAACCACAACTGAAAGCAAATTGAGAATGAGCTGGAACAGTCCTTTAAGTGATCTGCCTCATGCAAAAAGTAGTTTGCCATATCACCGTGCAATCTGATAGGAGATGGAGAGGTCTTAATATGTGGGGCGGGAAAATGGTCAACCTTATCAATACAAGGACAAACAGAGCTGATTTCAGTCCTGTTTGCAAGGCTCTGTCATTTCTCCCTTTACCATATCCTCATCATGAGAAAGTCTGACTCGCACCAATCACTTTATTATGTTCCTGGTTTTTAATTGTTTTCTAATGGGATCATAAATTGTGCTACGTGTCAACAGACCCAAGATAGCTATTTGGGCACAGTTAGCAAGGAGGGGCCTCTGAATTATTAGGTAACTGCATTCTAAATAGTACCGCTGAATGACTAAGTTAGCTCTAACAACCCCTCAAAAAAAAACACCACAAAAAACACAAACTTCAGCAACTGAACAACAGGGAAATCTGTATGTTAAGCTAAGCTGCAATGAGTTGTATTTTTGAAGCAATGTCTGGCCTTTCTCCATGCCATAATACTCAAACAGTGCTTGGCAAATGGTCTTTCCATAAAGTTTGTTACAGTTCTGGCTTTTACATGAGGAACTTCAACGTGAAATATTCATGTACCAGAAAGTTTAGAACATTTACTGCCCCTCATCCCAAATGCTCCAATGTCACGGCAATGCAGTTCTTAACATGAGATGATCCAGCATTACAGCCCACAGTTGCACACATATGTAGAGAGAAAATGCACTGTCCTTAAAAGGTTGTGAACAGCTGAACTATTTGAAAAAAATTACCTTGTTATAAGTGTAGGGTGTGGGTGAGGTAGGGATAATACCAGATTTTTCTTTCTGATGTCGTCTTTGTGCCTCTAAAACCTATTGCCGCATGAAGAAAACAAGAAAAAAAATATTACAAAAGTTACAGTAGAAGAGTTAATTGCTGACAGTACCTGTAGCAATGCCTATATTCAAAGCTATCTGACACTTTCCATTAGACGGTCCTGTTGTCTGCTTGTTACATTCCGGTGCATTAATACAACCAGAGCTCTTTGCAAGTCTAAAAAGTCTCAATCATGGGTACCAGCCCACCTTTCACAGAGGGATCACTCTCTCTAAGCTGGTAATTCACAATTTAACATCTCATTTATTTTCAGAATACCTTTTAACACCTGTACTAAACCCCAAGTGCTGAGCCAGTATCATAACCTTTTTGCCTTCAGAGCAATGGGAAGATTTAAGCAGTTAAACTGCATGAATCCCTTACATTATGGGTAATTACTATAATTCCCATTTTATTAATACATGTTAATACCATACTATCCTGTAGAAAGATGAATAGATTTAACCAAACTGTGCAACAAGATAGTGTGCAGGCTAGAAACACAACGTAAGAACACCATCTCACAGAGACCGATCAGTCTTGGAAATCAACTGGCACATGGTCCTGAAAGAAGGCTTTCCACATGGCTTACACAGTACTTTCAACTCCTTAATAGTACAGAAAGAGACATTTAGTAGTATAAACTGATGGTTTAGATTGCAAGGTTTACAAAGGTGCAGCCATATTATTCCCTTGACAACAGTGCGTTCATTCATTACCTGAGGTGCTACATAATATGGAGTGAACTGGGGTGTCATCAAGTCACCTTGGTCTACCTTGGCAAATCCAAAGTCACACAATTTAACAGGAGCATCCTGAAACAAGCAGGAAAGGTTGTTATGGAAGCGGGCTCTCTTTAAAGCACAGATCTCTCCCTTTCACGTTCAACTTGAAAGCCATTACCTTGGCTGTTGTTCGCTCCTCTTTTGTGACTATTCCCTTACCACTGCCACAAGTCAGAAACTGGCTCACTTCAGCAACAAGAGCCCAAGGCATACCTCAAGCCCAGGCATGGGAAGCTCTAAATGGCAATTCCATTGCACATGCAAGGTAGGAAGGGACAAGACAGGCCATGAGCTACACAGATGCAATAAGCAGAACATCTGTATTAGATGCATGTGGGGGGCGTGGCCTGGAGGCACGTGGGATCTCCGCAATATTAAAAGCAGAACAGGAGGGGTCTAAACCCGTGTAAGGTCTTTCATGCAAGGTCCTTTAGCAGGACTTCTTGCAGAGGTGCAGGATTTGACCTTCAAGCCAGGTCCCCAGTGGAATAAGCAGCCCGCTCCAAGCAGATCAGGGGCACTAGTACAGGAACGGGGGGGATCTTCCTAAAGAAGAGCTGGAAGCTAGGAGCGTTGTGTGAGCCACGTGACAGAATTCAGTGATAAACAAAAAAGATCAAGTGTCCATCTTACCAAAGAGTTATCCTTGAAGAGGAGATTTTCAGGCTTGAGGTCTCTATGTGCAATATTTAGTGAGTGGCAATGCTGCAAAGCCAAAGCTATCTGAAAAAGGGCACAATAAATCAACTACAATTTTAGAACTCCCTTTGACTTGACAGTAACTTTCACTTTAAAGGGACACTGTCCATGCCAGCTACATTTCAAACGTTTTCGCCTGGAGATTCATTTTAAATGCAGACATTCCTGTATGCTGCTGGAAACCTGAACAGGGCAGCACTGGATTACTGCATAAAAACCAGGAATAAAATTACCAGAAGTGCTAACCTTTCACTATGTTTTTCAAGCTAACAGCGTAAGTTTTAATAATTTTTTTTTTTCAATCAAGCTTAATTATTAAAAGCCAGGGCATTCTTACTAATGCAAGCAGGAAATGTCTTCTCTATAATGGGGTTTTGTCATGACAGTGTCCCTTTATATGCAGTACCCCGTCAACAGGGTCACTAACATGCTCAAGTAATTACATTCAACTTAACCTTCAACAGTGACGTTCTTATTTCAGGACTTCAGCTATGAGGATTGATTTTTACCAACACTTTCTTGCTTTTGTTAACTTGTTTGAGAGCCAACATTCAGGCAGCTTTTCCCTTCAGCCCTTGAGGGGACTGCCAGTGCCTACATGTTACCCAATTTGTGCAACATTAAACACTCAGTTCTTCTAAGGAAGAATACAACAGGTTCTTATACCTGAGCAATAGTTTAGAAATTTGAAACTTAAAGAATCTACAGATGTGAAGGTCTAATTCATTTAAAAAGAAAAACAAAGAAAATATCTAAAGAGCATCACTGATGCTAAACACACCCCAGGCCTAATCATGCAGTCCTTATTTGGAAGGACTCCTACTGATTTCAGCAGAATCCCACTAATAAGAGAGATGCGCATTAGAAAAAAGTGCATATATTATTTTAACAAGAATTTTTCAAGGTTAACTTAACACACAAGCATATGCAAAAGTGTAAATATGCACCCTCAAGTAAGACAAGATAGTTTTATGTCAAGGGTTTAATATTTACTGGGAGCAGGGGGTTAAAAATCCAATTGCAGGAATTAATCAGGAAAAAAGAGACACAAGAATAAGATTTTAAAGTAGTTTCTAAAGTCCCTGCTTTGCAAGCATTAACACAAATATGTCACTTTATGCGTCTTTGTAGGCTTGAAGTCTAAGCGAGCTGAATTCAACCCAGGTGATTACTTAACTCCAAATCTTGTTTTAAAAAAAAGAACTTTGAACAAGGTTTTCCTGGAGACTTACGTTTAAGGAGTGCTCAGTTTTACCAAAAACACAACTTTGCATAGGCCTTTAAAGGCAAACTGACGAGAACAATCCCAGACTTCCTATCTAATCTCTATACAGGTTCATAGCAAAGAATGAAAGTAACAGAATGAAGCCATGAAACTACAGTTTTAACATTTCTTTACAAACAATTCACAAAACACGAAGTACTTCATGGAAAACTAGAGATGGAAAGAATTGAGTCCATCCCCTCCCACCCCACCTTCCCTGCCCCCAGAAACCCAGCACAGCGTCCCTAAAACAACCACACACAGAAGTCAGGATATTAATAACTGATCATTATCAATACCATAAAAAGCCAAATACACTTTCTGGTAAACTGTGAAAACCATTTTATTTAGAAACAATGATGTTCATACCACGTTATCTGGTTTTCTCCCCTTTAATTTATGCACAAGGGTCATTTGCATAGGACCAGGATATTTGTTGCTCAAAACGTTCACTTAAGCTTGCGTATTAAAGACCCACCTAGAGCTCACACTTCAGCTACTTGGGACGTTACCATGACGAGGGACGGGGACAACATCCCTTGGATCGGCATGCCATTTGGCATATAGAGGGGCTTAAGCACTTTCACAAGACCCTCCCCTTCCTGCGATTCCTGCCCAAGGTCTTTCCACTCAGATAGTTCTCTGGAAAGGCTCTTATCTCCTTCCTTCAATGTGGGCTTTTTGGTGGGTCTCTAGACTTGGTCAGCAGTGTAGGAGGGAGAAGGAGCGACTAAGGAACGATTCAATAAGCTGTCCCATCCTATCGAGCCCTCTCCTCTACTTTTGCCCACACCCCATCCTTCTCATCAGAGGTAAGCTATAAGAGCAGATGCCCTGCTAAGCAACAAAGAACCTGATGGATGCAAAGGTCCTTAGTAATACAAGCCAGGGAGGTGACTAAGATACCATGGCAAGGAGTATGCTCTAACTGCCTAGAGATAAAATGAGAGGAATGAAAGGAACCACAGAAGATGTGGACTATACACCAGGACACGTCTCCAGAAACTCAACTGAGTTTGAAGTCTTCCATGACATGTTAGCAGTTCCTTAACTCTTTGAGCTTCCAGAAAGAATGAACGCATAGGACATGTATACATTATACAGCATGTCTGCCATCTCCCAAGGCACGAGAGAAACATTCATTAGGTCTTATGCAGGGCAGTGGCTCCTGAACTGTAGCCCTTGAAACCATATACCGTCCACAGAGACCCTCTTCCTGATGGTCTGCTGAACACAGTTCGAGAACCTTAGCGAAAGGGACACAGCAAGGAGATTCAAGTCTCTCTCCAGTGAAGTGCTCCAGAAAGCGAAGAAGTTGGAGAACCACCAGTAAGGACTTTGGAGGTACAAAACCTAGTAAAACTAGCCCAGAACTTATGGCTATCAAAACTCTGATATTGTCAGATTATAACAAAGCAGGCAATGATCACCAGATCAGAACTGAGGGTTATTTTAACTTACTTTTTTCCCTCCCCCCTCCCAGGAAATTGTAAGTACTTTAACCATTATTGCTCATGGCTTGGCTTATACATGGGAATTAACTTGCCTGCTTTGTTACTTGGCTTGCTTGCTTCTCAGTAAAGTGCCGGTGCTGGCTGATTCTGTGAAATAGCTCTCCCCCTTCCATCATCTCCATTACAATTAGGAGCCGAGCCCTGTTTAAAAGCATTTCATTTCATTACATTAAAAAAAATAATCAAAATACAACAAAATTGCTAGTCTAAGAAAGCACATTTCACATCTGTTGATGCAGGGCAAAAAAAAGAGACAGTGTAATTGTTTTTTCTTGTTCCTTCTGCTTTGGTTTAATGATTTGGGCTTTTGGAATGTCAAGTACAGTATTTTCTGGTCTCCTGCACAATTTGAGTGGCTGAATAACGTACTGGACTATCCCATGGGAGACTACAATGTACACGTCACATCAGGTTCTCTCACTTCCAGCTGGAGGGAGCACACCGAGCAGTTATTTTACCAGTGATCTGTGTGCTCATGGACATTTCTGAACAGAAGGCTGACAGGTGTCCTTAAAGTTTCTGAGTCCAGATACCACATCTGGGCTCCTAGTTTTGTTCTTAAACTTCTTCCAGACATAGCACCCAGTTAGGAACTAACGATATTCAATACGTCATCTTAGCTCATGCTAATCGTTCACAGCAGTCCAGGTTTCACTGCACCCCTTTTAGACAGGGCCATGTTTTGACAGCTCAAGGGGATATCTTACTGTCAAGTACAATTTAATATTAGGATTTTGTTTTAATAAAACTGATGCTTTTAAACATTCTTCAGGCCAGCAGTAACCACCCTCTTGCAAAAGAGCCTCACTTGCGAGATTGGGTGAAATGAGAAAACGTCACTGTCAGGGAGAATAAGCGACAGCTTCCGGCCTCTTAATACCAATTTGCAAATGGAAAGCTCCTCCAACTCCAGACTGGTACTAAAGCAGGACAGAAGCCTGTTTTTACCCTCTAGGCAAAATGTGTGTGTTGCAACTGATGGTACTGTTCAAGGAGACAGGATCTAGAAGCATGCAGCTACGAAATCAAACTTCCATCAGAAACAAAACTCAGCACATACAATGTACAAATGCTTTTCACCACACAAAAAGCCGGAGTGCTGTTATAAGAAAAATAGCTTTGGCTTACTCTGAAGAACAACATCACATCCTAATGGGGCTTCATTTCAGTTACATTATTGTTATTATAAAAAATCTTCACTATACCTTGGCCTAAACATGGAAAGCAAGCTGTGGGAATTAATCACCCTATGTAATCTTACCTTGGACTGGATTCATGAGGGAACTGCACACTGTTAGCATAAACTTCAATAATTTGAACAATATTTGTATGTGTTGCACACATCATATGCAGACGTACCTTAAAGAAAAGGTAAGAAAACGATACTGTACACAATGATATGTATCAGACAGCCCAGCTCCTCCCTCTACCCCCAAGGCTGTAGGATGAAACCAAGCTATAAGCCACTGAATGTTCAGCGTAAATTACACAAGTTAAAATTATACAATCCATTCAATTACAATTAAAAACAATATATGGAAAAGTTTTCATTTGACTAACCAAGGAGTCAGTAAGTTATACTTAAAAAAAAAAAAAAAGAGAGAGAGACAAAAAAGCAACAGAATTTATTTACATGTCGCATTTTGTTACGGACCATGGCATCAACTTCAGCAGGCCTCTAGGAAAGCTCAATCTTTAGAAATTATGTATACTTTAAAAAAGAAATGCAAACCTAGAAATAATGTTAACACAATAAGGACATGGCTTTGGCTGACAAGTCTTGAAGTGCAAAAACTCAAAGTCTCTAAGTTATAGCCTGCCTCCTTTACGGGTAGGTGGAACAGCACTAATAATATATACACGAGTATGTTGTGTTCAGACTCTCTGCAGAGCTGGAACCTGATGAATTTCAACCAGTTTTCAACCTCTTAGTTTCCAAGATCAAAATCAGGCCCTTAATATCATTTTATAATGAGTTTTGGGGGCAATTTAAATGAGAATGAACTCTGAGCACAACTTTTTTGGTGGTAAAATAGCAGACAACAGCAAGTTGGCCGTTTCAATGCGAAGGAAAAGAAAGACTACAATAGGTATTAAAAAACATGGCATACTTTTTTATCTAAAACATTCCAGAAGGGAAGAATGGCTTGTAATAGACACTGCTAGAAATACCACATCTCTTTTCATACAAATCGAAGACATTCAGAGGAACAGGAAATAGTTCAAAGCTGCACACACCTAACAGTCACATCCCAGATGACTAACTCCCTGTATTTGTCAGCCACAAATTATACTACTACTACTACTACTAGTGATGCCTAAAAGCAAGATGCATGGAGGCTAAATTACCTCCGAACTATTCCTATTACACTACGGAGAGCAGAGCATGAGAAAGGCACTGTCAGTTCATAATACACCCTTCCAAACTGCACTCGTCCAAAAATAGCAAATTAGCTGCAGTGAATACAGCATATCAACAAATATTCCCAGTATCCCATCCACCACGAAATACATAGCTTAAGGGTCAAGTGTATGACAAAAAGCACACCTTCATGAATTATACTTCCGTGTATCCTGTCAATGGGTGACTTTCTGCTTTGGCTTTTACAAGTGAAACAACTTGCAAAAAGAGGACAAGACTCCATGTTTCAAGAATTATACAGTTTGTTTGGTTTTTGTTTTTTTAAAGAAAAAAGGACTATACCTCATTTCTAGCTTTTGGACGATCAAGAAGAATTTTCAGTGCAAATCGTTCTTGAGTAGATTTTTTCACGCAGACTCTGGTATCATACCAATAAAATTATTCAGTCAGCAGGAAGGTTAATAGGACATTTTAAGCAATTGCTTTGTAATTACTATAGTCAGTTCATTGCGTGGGAACAAAAATCAATGTACACATTCTGTAACATAAAAGGGGTCTGATGTGAATGCAGGCTAGACTGCCTCCAAAGGATGATGGGGTGGCACTATATTTCACCACAAGCACAGGACATACTTTGAAGACACACTTTACACAAATTTTATACTCCAACAGTGTATATGGAGCATCACGAATAAAGAGAAGGCAAGGACTGAAACTAGCAAGCTGTTCTGCAGATAAAGAAGTTTGTTATAGCACACAGGCCCCTCTTAAAGGGATTTTTTTTTTTAAGTTATTATTATTTAAAAAACAAGACAACAACAAAAGCATCTGGAAGGTGGAGTCCGACTTGCAGCAATAAATAAAAGGCAGCAGAATGAAGGCTTTCAATGCAACAAGGCCACAGACCATACTGCACAAATGCTCAGTTTCAATTTGCATTCAGCATCAACTTAAACTGCTCTGGAGAGAAAACCCCAGAAAAAAAGAATAACGAACAAAAGGACATTTCTAACTAGACTGGACACAGTAAGAGAAAAATGTATTGCAAGAGAACATCCTGCCTGGGCAGGGAGACAGAGTAGGTGGCCTCCTAGGCTCTGACCCTTGCAACCTTCCGGGAATTAAATTCATTTAAGGGCTCAGAAGCAAATTTCAGCTCTGTAAAGGGAGGCTGTGATGCCTTCTGGGTAGGGCCTTTTTCTTGTCGTGATAAGTAGATCCATGGCAGTCGGGGCTGGGCCAAAGGCACTATGTGCAATGGCCTCACATGATAACCTGAAAAAGGAGCTGGTAAAAATAGCTAAAGGGCATCTAGAGCTGAAGCCCTGACAGACGATACCACAGAAGAGAGAGGTGCCCTTTGCACTGTATTGACAGTGGTGTTAGAAGGACAAATAGACATTAGAAGAAGAATTTTCTGCCACTGCATTATCCAAACAGACCCCTGATCCTGGTCTGGCTTAGTAATGGTATATCAGGAGCTGGGGCCATGTAAAAGAAATGAGAGGGAGGAGTTTTATTTCATTTTTTCCCCCAGTAACAGCAGTCATTCCTGCGGTACACTGGCTACATGGGCAACCGAGTCAAAAAGAGAAACTGGCACACTGACTTTTCCTATTTTTCTATGAACAAACAAGAGAAACTTTTCAGAGTCACAGCCTCCTACTAGCAGCATAGCTAAAATACATACTCACATCTTTGCTGCCAACAAAACAGTCTGATACTATCCAAAAACCAACAGGTGTGGTGCCTTACCTCACTGGACCGCTGATTCCAGCCCCCAGCTTCTGGGTCCAGTTAATGTTGTATTCCTCTAAAATGAATGTTTCCTAATCAAAGAGGAAAAAATGGATTACCACATCCTGTCTGGAAAATGTGTCTCAGCAGACCTAATCTGGGAGGAAACTGGAGTGCTCTGTTTTTACATTTCCTAGGAAAACTTTACACACACAAATATAAGCTGACTAACATATAGATATATAATATTATATAAAAAAAGATTAGCCAACTAACATGAAGAACATGCATAAACCACATGAGCACCTTCACAGAGAACAGGGGTGGCAGGTGATGGAATCACTGCACTGAAAATTAAACACAGCCGGGCCCAGTGACATAAACTAGTTTGACATTGTCTGGCAAGGGACCAAAATCACCATAGCTCAATTCTGTTCATACAAGCATGCCATGACAGGGCACTGAGATGCTGAAAATATGTTCGGCCTTATTAAAGACAGAGCCTAAATTAACACTTCTGCCCTTTGCCATTAGAGTTAGTGATCTAACAACTCCAAGGAAAAAGAGCATAGAAGAATGCAGGTGCTGTATGTTAATACAGTTCCCAAGAAAAACATCTTAAACTGGTCCTGATCCTGAACATCTTTCCATAAGAAAGTCAATATAAAAATTAAAGAACGGGGCCAAATGTTCTAATGTGTCAAGAGAAACAAGGACGCAACAAAAGTCAACAGGGAGAAAACAGGAGAAGATGACTTTTAAAAGGCTGTGCAGAGACAGAAATAAACCACCTGCCAAGTGACTGTATTTGGATCTGGATTTCTAATGTGCATAAAAACATAAAAGTGGCCAATCCCAATCTAGGCTCTGTTCTAACCATCAGTTTCCCCACCCTACAAGGTCTGAAACACCTGTTTTCCAGTTACCACACTTCAACTCTGTGCACAATAAATGCGTCGTTAAACAGTGGGAACTAGCACAATCAGAGATGTACGTACAGAGAAAGTCGCACCTTACATCACGAAACACACAATATTTGTAGGAAGCAGATGATAGTGTCGAGATGCATTACTGACACGCTGCAAGCTCAAATTATGTGAGTTTTATTTAAATGAGACAAAAACATTTATTACAGCTGGAGCATTAATGTTGACAGGAAGCCCCCAGAAAAAGTGTTATTGAAGGCAGGTTTTGGAAAGGGCTAGAGCTCATATATTCGGAGTCCTTAACATTAATTAAACTGATAAGAGCTAACAGCAATTTCAGCAATCTTGGACAGACATGTTAAAGAGCAGATCAGAGTATCATAGAGTAGGGCTGGAAGGGACCTCAGGAGGTCATCCAGTCCAACACCCTTCTCAAGGCAGGATTGCCTCGGTGTATGTTTTAGTCTATATGCTGTCATTTTGCTACAGGGAGTAGAGTGCGCTACAGGTAAAAGGAAAATACATTCTTAAAAAAAGCCCTGTCTTTTGGCTGGGAATGCACCAAGAAGGTATAGTTCGATGAGATCCACTGTTCCTATGCGGCCCAACCCACAGATACTATCAGACACCGGCAACTTGATGCTTTGTCCAAAGAACAGATACACACACAGAGGTTTTGTTTTTATTTTTTTAAACTTCAATTTATATATTTTTTTCCAAGGAAAGTGAATCTGAACTTAGGACAACCTACTCTGAGGACTACATTTACTAAAACTCTATAAAAATAATTCATCTGAACCAACAACAGTATTCAAGCAGCACATGCGTGTTGGCAGGCTGTCTGAAAAGTCATTAGCTAAGCACCTAGGACCAGGGTTTGGTGAAGAGAGAAACAGCGTTTGACAGCTGGAGCGCCTTCTGCGGCTGCAGAGAAAACATTCGGCCTCTTTCGGATCAGTTCGGTTGAATGACTGGTTCATCCAAGTTTAAGAAACTGAGAATTGAAAGAGCAGGAAACCTTGTTTCCCCCCATGCACTCTATGAATAAAAACAAGGTACAATAGGCTGAGATCTGTTACTAAAATCTTGAAGGACATGGCCACCAGAAACAATCAGCCCAATTCACTGACTAGAGATAATACTTCCTTTCATTAATAAATCAGGAAGCTCTAAATCTAACACACTGAATTTATTTTCCTTCTGTACCCAGCATAATTAATATGGTTTTATTTAAGTAATAATAATTGTTTAAATGCTGCTTTTCTGCATTTGTAGATGAATTCCAGTTTCCATAAAATTAGTTTGACAAAGCAGGAGTAAACAAAACGTCAAGTGACTGGCCAATAAAACACGCTCATTCCCTAATATACTAAAATGTAAAAATTAAGGACCCCAATAAGCATACATTAAGCTGTTTAAATATATGCCTATTATGTTCACTTGGTTAGCAAAAAAGAAGCATTAAAAACTTAGGATAAAGGTTCCATTTATTTGCAAAAAATCAACATCTTAAAGAGTCTGACTAGCACTGGTGAATAACCATTATTTAGGAAGAAAAACTAAAATGTACAAATGCGAGCAAAACTAACAAGATATTTAAATCAAGGCTTCCTCTTTCCTGATTTAAATCAATCCCTTGTAAATTCAAGTAATGAAGGCTGGAACAAAGTAACTTGGAGTAAGTGTTGCAAGGCACAGACCTTGTGAAGTGACTGCGAGAAGTAATTCTGAAGAGCGTGCACATGCTTTATCCAAAACGATGCAGTTTCCTCTTGAAAGTGTTTTACGGCTAAGACTGGAGGAATTTAATATTTCCTCGCCGTCTTAAAAATCAGTCTGAGCATTCATTCATACAAGGGTGATAGTTGCATCAGTGTGAGGTAAAGGATTCTCCTCCACCATACCCATACGATCGGTATATTTTTTCGTTCATCTTGCAGCCCAAGACAACAGTGAGTCCAATTTTGTGGGGCTCTGTCACATTACACCACGTTTCTTCCCAACCTCTCTTCCCCTCAGCTACAACTGCGTTGTGGTAAGACTGAAGTCACAAACACAACGGTGCAGACTTCTCCCTGCGCGCAGACTCATTCCCACGAGGCTCTTGCAGGACACAGGTGTCGGCATCTCGCCTGAATGACCCTGACAACAAAGCCATTCCCAGGCTGCACATTACGACTCTCTGCAAAAACATTCACCCTTTACAAGTTCAGTTTCCCCCAACGCTGTTCACTTCACTGGAAAAGTTGCAGGGATGGATTTGAAGGGCCATTTATATTCAATGTAAAAATGAATGAAAGGTAACAAATGCTTCAAGAATGCTCTTTGCTTCCAAAAGTGAATTGCTAATAACATCGTTACTCTTAGAACGGCATATTGTTCACATACAGGATACTTGTCAACTTTTGCTACGATCTCTTCGTTCCGGCTGGACACGATGATCTTGCCAGGTCCCATCCAGCCCCACCCAATGTCTACAAAACCCACGTGCCGTCCAGCCCCGATATCTACAAAACTCAGGTCCTGTCCAGCCCGAGTGCTCACGAAACCAGGTCCAGTCCAGCCCCAATATCTACAAAACCCAGGTCCCGCCCAGCCCTAATGCCCATGAGGTCCCTTCCAGCCCCAATGTCCACAAAGCCAGGCCCCGGTCCAGTCCCAATGACCATGAAACCTAGCCCCGTCCAGCCACACTGTCTACAAAAGCCAGGCCCCGTCCAGCTCCAGGGCCCACGAAACCAGGTCCCGTCCATCCCTAAGGGGCGAGTCCATGAAGACGCCTCGGGGCAGAGGCGCCTCTCACCTACCTTGATCGTCCTCTCCATGTTGCGCTCGTCCGACATGGCCCCACGGGCCCGGGCCGCGCTAGGCGACGGGCAGCCCCGGCGGAGCCCGCCTCATGCCGCCCGGCCAGGCCGCGGCCGC
>NW_017729001.1:30687430-30705178 GCF_001723915.1 Gavialis gangeticus
ACGGGGCAGCCCCGCCGGGCCGCGCGGCGCCCCGAGCCCACCCAAGCGCCGCTGGCACAGCCCCGCCACGGCCGCGCGGCACGAGCGCTGCCCCCCCCACGCCGCTCCCCGGATTTTAGGAGCTTCCCCCGCCGCGGCGGAGCGATTGACAGGCACTCGCTTAGCCTCCCCAGCCAAAGCGACAGCAGGGGCCTAAGGACCCCCACCGGGGACCTTGCATGACGTCGGGCCCCTTCTTGTGACGTCACCGCGCACGGGAGACTATCGCCGCGCCCCTCAACTGGAAACGTCACCGGGCAGACTGGTGAGGCCCCGGCGTCTCGCGAGATGTGAGTGATATAAAAGCAGCGCGCGCAGCGTTTTGCTCGCCATTTTGTGAGGGGCTCTCTTCTTGGAATTATGAGTATTATTATATTAAATAATGACAATAAATAAAAATACTCCTCACTGGGGAATAATTAATATTTTTGTATTAAATAATAATAATAATAATAATAATGACTAATAATGACAATAAATTGTGACAATAAATAAAAACACTCCTCACTAGGGAATAATTAATATTTTTATATTAAATAATAATAAAGACTCCTCAGTGGGGCATAACTAATATTTTTATATTAATAATAAAAACAACTACTCAGTGGGGAATAATATAATAATAATAGAAGGATGCTTTAGTGGGGAATAATATTATATTAAATAATAATGGAAAAGATGCCTCAGTGGGGAATATTAAATAATAAAAATAGAAAAAACTTAATGGGGAATAATTAATATTATTATAGTAAATAATAATTTAAAAAGAGACTCCTCAGTGGGGAAAGAGCTGGTGCCTCGTAGTCGTGAGGTGGTGGGGGCTAGGCCAGGCTCAGGCCCCCTCATGCCTCAGAGGGCGCTGGGCCAGCGCTCTGCCCCCGCAGCCTCTGGGGAATGTCTCCTGCCTCCAAAAAAGAGGGGTCAATGGCTGCTGCAGAGCTACTGTGGCAATGGGGGCTAGTGGACGAGCGATTCTCACCCAGCCGTGCCTGGCAGTGCTCTCAGGTGCCCCGCTGGGTGCGCAAGCGTGACTTGCAAGATCAACCCAGAGACTGCAAGCCATGTCCAGTGTTAAAAATAATTCTGACTTTGTGGTCTTCCTTATCGTGGCAACAGAAAGGCCCGCTGTCTTATTTTCCATTGTGAAAAGGAAGAGCTAGCATTTTCCAAGAGCTGCCTAAAGTGCAGCATGCGCTGTCTCGAGTCCAAGACAGTTGAGGGGTGCTGGCTTTGCCCCTCACAGGTCAGGCTCCAGGCCCTGGGGACGGCGGAGGCACTTCTACCAGTGGTTACAGCCTCAGGTCGACCTCAGGAAATGCCTCAGCTGGCCTGTGTGTGGTCCAGCCCCTGCTGGGTGCGAGTTAATGGGGGGGGAGGGTCACGTATGGAAGTTATCCTTTTCAGGACCCCTACAGAGGTGCAACTGGAAATCATGTAACTCGCTCCCTTTTAAATAACAAATCACCCTCTGATAAGTAACAGTAACTTAACAGTGCAGCATCCAAGTTCAAGTAAAGTCTACTTGAACTTGGATGCTGCAATGTTAAGACACCCCATTTTTAAAGTAAATTTACATTTGTTTTGGACCAGTGCCGGCCAGCACCCTCCCTCTGGGCTCTCGCTTCTCTATTGCAGCACAGTTGATCAAATAACCGGTAAATTGAGCAGTTCTTAGGTCACTGCTTTCATCGAGCCGGTAGCTGCATTGTGTAAAGAAGGGGCTGTCTCCTGCTTGCTTAATAAAACAGATGCAGAGACCGTCACCATCATGGCAAAGGCCCATCACAATGTGCTACGTGCTGCATGTTAAGACGTCTTAGCGGCCTGTAGATGTCAGTCGAGTACCTTTAACCGAAAGAAGCATTTCCCCATCATCCCTCCTACTTCTCAACTCTTTAGCTTTGTTTGAAGATTAATACCGAGGATGAAGTCCTTCAAGAAAACCTCGCAGCACTGAGTCAGGCCTCAGCTTTGGTTCCTGTGGACTTCATGCCAAAGTGAAGAACTAGGCCAATGTCTTTTGAAAAAATAAATAACGTCTCCACGCTCTTTAAATCAGGCAACGTTTAAGACCACACCAACATCGATGAAATATTCAGCCACAATTCAGGATCAGCTTTATCAAGTAGAGCAGACTGAACAGCATGTTTACTATGAAAGCTATACGTAATGCAAGCAGATTTCAAATGACTGTTTCAAGGCGACAAAAAGGTTTATGCTTCAAGATTCACAGTTTGATACATTATCGAAATCTGAAGCCATATGTACTCCCAGAATATCAGAAGCTAGTATTACACAACCAATCTTTGCTGCTTATAGGACCCAAATCCTGCTTGCAATGTTCACATAAATCAGTGCCTCGTTGTAGACTGAAATTTGGCAAAGAGATTTATTATTTAAAAAAAAAACACAATCATCCACCCAGCCAACTATAAGCTTTTAATTAGCTGTTTAGAGGAACTGTAGTTTCACAATGCATCCAAAATGATGTTTTTAATATTGAAAAGAAAAACAACCCACATTAGAGGCTTCAGGTACAAATGCAACAAGAAATTACCTAAACGCGTCACCCATTAATGTAAAGAGATTTGTGTTTGTTATCAAGAAAATTAAAGCCAACTGATGTTTCAAACAGGTAAAGAACACAGAAGTGCCTCAGGCACCTTTTCTCAAGAATATTATCTTAATATTTAGTTGTATTTAGTACTCTTCACTTTTGTACTTATGTTTTTGTTTGCTTTAAAAAACATTTCCCTATTTCCCTATCCTGGTAAACTTCAATTGCACTGTAGTCTTCAAATGCACCTTGCAGAGAATACGTCCTTTATGAGTTCTTCTGTGGGATTTTGATTGTTACCTAGAAACAATAACATGGGTTACTTTCCTCCATGTCAAAAGCACGTGAGGTTCATTTTGTTCACTTCTATGGTTCTATGCTGTTACCTTCTCACTCTTCTGCTCAAGTGCAAGTACCATGGAAGAAAAGGGACTATGCTCCAGTTATTAAAGGTGCTGATTGATATTCAAGTTCCTATCTAACAGGCAAAACTCCTTTCAGGCAACATACATTAATCACGCAGCCTTCATTCCTTCTTCAAAGGAGTTTATTCAAGAGGCACAATATTTTGAGTAAAATTCAGCATTACCTCATTTACAACTAAATTCAATTAAAACAAATAGATTCCAAGAGGTTTCTCAATTACAGCATTCAGTGGAATTGGCAGCAGATGAGTTAGGACTCTTGGGTTTCATTTGTGAATCTATGATTGGCTATGTTACTGATCTACATTTAGTTACCCATGTCCCTTCACACACTTTCATGAAGTTTTGTTCACTATTTGTGCTGGCATTTTGCAAAGAATGAAGTGCTACAGAAGCTTCAAGCTTTCTCCCTTCCAAGATTAAGGGAGCAAGCTTGAGAATGACCCAGTTTCCATCTACTTACCTGGTGTGAAAAGGCATAAAAAGCCACATCCTTCTGAATTTCTCACCCCACTGCCCTCATTCCAAGACATGCAGATACTCACTGTTTTCACTTCTGTATATGCCTCCAGGCCATACTCCCCTAGCTCTCGCCCGTTCCCAGATTCTTTGTACCCACCAAACGGGGCTTGAGCTCCAAATACATCATAACAGTTGATCCTGGAATAAAAACCAAGTGTTAGAAGCAGTTTCTCTTCCCAGAGCATCTACCAGGATCAAGGACTATCCATGAAGATTTCCTTCTTGTACCCATGTGAACTGTCCATTCGTTAACCAGGGAGGACATTTAATTTTAGGGGACGCTTGTCCACATCTATGAGGATTACCCAATCCACACCACAGTCTTTCTGACTGAACACATCCAAATCACTCAGCATCCAGAGTCAGGCAGGTGGGAGATAAGGGGTTCACTATACAATTTTCCCCAATGCAAAACATGTTCCCTCCTCTTGCTCACCAAGCCTCAGTGGGACCTTGCAAGCTCATCAGATTGCCTAGCTTTTGCTATACAGAAGGGCTGAAACTTTCACTTAGCACTTGGGGTCTTTCATGTTAGGTGCAGCTTGGCTTTGCACTGAACTGTAGCATGAAACGTTGTTCATTGCAAGGAGGCTGCTTAGACAAGAAAGCCAAAGCTTGTGAGACAGCTTCTAAAAAGTTCACGGGAAAGATTGGGCAATAGAGGTCCTATGCATAGGCTCTCACCAGACAGTTCCAGCTCGCAGTGCTTGAGACACGTAGTTTGCTTTGTCGATATCTTTTGTGAAGATAGCTGCTGCCAGGCCATATTTAGAGTCGTTTGCTCTCTCAATGACTTCCTCAACAGTTTTGAACTTCAAGATCTGCATGACTGGCCCAAATATCTGAAACCAAAACAGAACGTGTGACGTACACATGTATGCCATAGCACCAACGGAAATTACAGGCCTGATGCAGAAGTTACTGAGTGTGGTTCTCTGGCTTGTGTTGTATAAGGGGCAAAATAAGTTTCTGGATAATATATTGTCTGTCTCGCCTTGTTCCAGCAAGTTAGAGCTCAGATAAAAGAAAGGCGATTTAGGATTCCCATCTGCAATCTGCAGATGTCTGGTCCCTCGATTCCCAGTTGTGTCAGCATCAAGAGAAGTAAAAGCCACACGCATGAGAAATTTGACATTTTAGCAGCATGAAGGTTCACAAAGACAAAATCTGCATGACGCTATTGTTTTAACCTCCTCTGTAGCAATGGTCATGTTGTCCTGCACATCTCCAAAGATGGTTGGCTGGATAAAATAGCCTCTGTCTGCAGCAGGGTTGCCACCACACAACAGCTTGGCTCCTTCACGCTTCCCAATACTGATGTAACCAAGGATCTTCTTAAACTGCTCCTCATCTACCTAAAACCATTAAAAATAGCAGTAAGTCAGCTTGATCCTATAGAGGAAGAAAAGATTCTGTTTCAACCTGTTCTACATAAGAGCTCTTTATATCAGAGTTAGAAACCCTACTTAATGAGATTTAGGCATGCAACCTCTACACGCCTTTCGTTCTAGCTTACAGATGGACCCTACATGAAAAACTGGAACTACAGATTAGAAGCAGTTCAAGTGAAAGAAAACAAATGTTGTGCTCTCACCTGCGGTCCCTGTTCAGTTTTGAAGTCAAATGGGTTTCCAACCACTCTGGCTTTGGCTCTCTCAACACTCCTCTCCACAAACTCATGATATATATCTTCTTGGACATATGTCCGAGACCCAGCACAGCAGCACTGCCCTTGATTGAAGAACAAGGCAAAGTGGGATTGCTCAACCGCCCAGTCCACTAGGAGATAAATGTGGGCAGACAGAGACAGGTGTTTAGAGGAGAACCAGCCACAGAAACAATCTTCATCACCGTTGAAGGCTACGAACCGCCTTCAGCTAACATCCATTTCACATGGAATGTGTGAAAATGAGAGTCTTCATGCCAAACAGGTCATCCTCTAGCTCAATCCCTCCCTCGGTCTGTGGCATCCATTTGACATGACCCAGGTCTTGATGCCCATTTGTTTGGATCAAAATAAGCTTCCCTTTCCCACTACCACTTAATAGGATGTGCCAGGTTCCTACCTCAAGTGAAGGGAAAATCCATAAGGAAGAAAAATGGGAGAAGGGACTAAAAAACCTGGAAGAAATTAGAAGGAGGTAGGCACAGAAGCATACCAAAACCAAGTGGAAAGAATGGGAGGAGAAACACTGCTCACTACAAAAGATAACAAAAAGCTCAGATGAATAAGCAAAGGAAATAAAGGGAAAAAAAGGAATTGGAAAGTCATTATGAAGCAGAAGTTGAACTTTAGGTTAAATTAAGTTCCTCCACCTCCATCCATTACTTCTGTTGTTTTGAAATGCTGACACATGCACCATAAGCAGAAAAATGGGAAGAATATATTATGCTCTCTGGTCATCTTGGTATACGCTGTGCCCAAGACAAGCCAAGTGGTACTGATGGGTTTCATGGGACAGAAATTCCACGATTCCCCCCAAGCCCATCTCATCATTTCCCCACCAACATCATCAAAATCTACAGCTCAGTCACTATGCTGAATCTTACTGTCAGCGTCAGACAAGATGATGTTTGGGCTCTTCCCTCCAAGCTCCAGCGTCACTTTCTTTAAGTTACTCTCTGCCGCAGCCTTCTGGATCAGATGCCCAACCTGAATCCAAAAAATGAGAACTGTTATTAGGAAACCAAATCTCCTTGACTTAGTTAAGAAGAGTAGGTCTGTTAGTGCTTGTTCCTCAGAGGCTCACTTGGAAGCCACTCACACTGCACCATACTCTGACAGCCCTACCCCTGCCAGGTAGTACTGAGCTCTGCCGGTGCGGCAATCGCTGTACAGATAATCCCACTGATATAAAAGTGGAGTAAGCAGAGCAAAACCCAGCTGCTTGTTTCCCAGCTCTTTCATAGATTACCCTAGTGTCTCTGGGCAAATCACTTAACTTGTCAAACGTCTTTCCTCACAACGAAAGGTTTAATGGAAAGTGCAGAGACCCTAGGACAGATTTGTGTGTTCAGCCTTCAGAAAGTTTTCACGTCCATCCCACTGCCACGCTAAGGAGTCAGCAACCCGATTTTCAGAGAGGTTGCCCACAGCTCCTACCAAAGTCCATTAACGAAAGCTGCCCATGATCAGAACGCCTAATCGTCTGAACCATGTGCACACCTTACGTGGCTTTAATTCTAGAGAGGGTAAACAAGCGTTATTAAAAAAAATACCTATATGAGATTAAGCTCTTTGATTTTTCTGGAAGTCCTAGTTATTGCAACACCAACTAGTGCTGGTCATCTCACCTGGCAGGCCAAGTAGTCTTAGGCATTTGTCAGCAGTTTATTCTAATCCCTTCATTGTCAGGGCCCCAGCCGAATAAAGTCTCAGCAGAGATTAAACTTAACCTACAATAGGAGCAGCTCACCAGAAATAATCTTCTGTAATAAGTACTCTTCCAAATGGACTATCTCAACAGAGAAAGCCTTAATAGGGGTAAAAATAGATCTTGCAGCTTCGAGCCAGCTGCTTTAAAAAAAGACCCCAAAAATGAAGGCGAAATGTTTCTGGTGATAGGTGCAGAACACAATATTAAAATGAACGGAGGCTCCCTTCCAGCCCCACAAGCCGCAAGTATCTAGAAATGTTGCTTCTCACCTCAGTGGAGCCTGTGAAGGCCACTTTATCCACCTGCATGTGGGATGAAATGGCAGCTCCTGCACTCGGCCCGTAGCCCGGAACAATATTAACCACGCCTGCGGGGAACCCAGCCTGTGAGTTCACAAGCAGAAGATAAATGTTACTTCACAATTGCCTCGACGGGTCAAGACAACGTGCACCACTCACTGGTCACACCAGCTTCTTACCTCCCACCGGCAAAGAACAGGGCCCCGTTCTATCCCACTCCCATCTGCCAGGCTTATAGCGTCTTTATTTGGTTTGCTAGCCCACGGGCAGTTGCCGTTTGGTCACAGCCTGCCTTCACAGCTCAATGCTAGGAAGCCAGCCTATGCATCCCTCTGGCTCATTCTTCCCAGCGCCTGCAAAGGAACCTGTAACTCCCTCTTTTCTATTGCTCCACGGCCATCTTATACTGCATAATCACAGACTGAAGTGTAAGTAGGAGGCTGGGTCCAACCCTGCTTACTGTCTCACCTCTTTGATCAGACTGGCCACATAGAGAGCAGACAGAGGCGTTTGCTCAGCTACTTTCATCACAATCACATTCCCAGTGGCTAAGGCTGGCCCAATTTTCCATGCCTGCATCAGCAGTGGGAAGTTCCACTGAAAGACATAAGGAGATACTTTCACATCTGACCAAAATTCACAAAAGAAATGAATACGCAGCAGACTAATCTTCAGCCAGTGTCGTCATCTTAACTCCACTGAAGGCAGTTTCGCCAGCTGTAGGAGTTAGCCCACCGTTGTTTTCTTCCCCGTCCCTGCTTTAGGAAACACTTTAGATTACAAATGCGCGGTTCCTTTCACAATTCATGCACTTAATGCACGTGCCGCACAGAGAAACTGGACTAGTCATTCGCTGGTTGGTGTCTGATCTTTGATACTTCTCACTCAAATGGATTTTGCATTGTGAACTCTGGTGCAACATGTCACGTGTTTCTCATTTGCGTCACGTTCACTATTGGTACGTACCCAAGCTTCTCACAAATCGGGAGGGATTTTAGTCTCAGAACACCTCTGTAAGGTAGAAGACTTTCTATTTCACTGATGTGGAAATTAGCAAAGTGATTAAGCAAGCTGCCTGGGGCTGCACTGTGAGCGGAGCCAGGAATGAACACAGGAGAGAGACCCAACTCCCAGTCTAGCACAGGAACCACTAGATGCCCATGTCCTCTTTGGGCTGCGTATGGATGCTGCGAGAGCCGCAGACTTCAAACCTTTGGGAAACAGTAAAATTAGGTATTAGGAATCAGTTTAATCTTCTAGGGTTAGATGACAGGAAAGCTGCCGCTTCACTTTTTTGTTCTGATGTGTCAGAAGAGAAGAGACTGCTGCACAGAGCAACAAACTGGGATCCTACCACCAATGCTGCATGGGAGATATACGGCAAGAACCACACGGATGCTTCTCACAGATGTCATTTTTAAATCTGTGGCATACTTTGGGGTGGAGGCGGGTAAGGAATGAATCTATTTTTAGGGTGACCTCTGACTTTAAAGTAACCTTTGGAATGTGATGTTCAAGGATTAACTTCATTAAGACCTAAAGCTTCATTTGCTGGTCACTTCCTAGCCAGATGTTCCTAGCTGAGATGTTAAAGGAGTGTGCCTGGAAGAGCTTGCTTCCAGAAAGGCCAGTATTATACCCACTGGCAGATTAGGAATCCAGACTAAGTGGTTTACAGTCAATTCCAGCTCATCAGGACAGCCACAAATAAAGTACATCACAGCCCAAATTTGAACATTCATGGATTTTTGTAATATTACCTACAGAAGAAAGCTTAAACATGGCCTCGTTACAGGCAAATCACTTCTTTGTACGCCTGCCATAATTCATTGCAACAAGGCAACACTCAACTTCAAATGCAACCAAGTTAGCCTACATTTCATGTGCTGACCTTTTTTTAAATTATTATTCTAAGGTCTCGTCTCTACTAGTAATTTGAGCATATAAAGCACTTGATATCCTGCATGCCAGACTGGACTGAGCTATCAGTGACTGTGCTCCTTGCTGGGGGGAGGGTTAAATTGGACACACACACACTCAAAGCTTGGCTGCTAATTATACCAACCTGCTTTCTGCTGCAACAGCTGCGTACAAACTCAGTGGGGCACAAGTATAATTTCCCTTCAGAATCAGAAGGAAAGTTGCCTAACAAAGGGCAACAGCTTTCATTTAGAGCCACTCTTATGTCTGAGAAGCGCATTTCAGTAATATTGCAGGACCACAAGAGGCATGTTTCTTACCGGAATGATCTGTCCGCAGATCCCAACTGGCTCATGTCTTGTATAACAGAAGAAGTCTCCATCTATGGGAATGGTTTTGCCGTGGCACTTATCAGCCCAGCCTGCAAAGTACCTGGCAATGACATTGTTTTAGTCACTGGATTTAAGACAGGAAGTCTCCCATGCCAGGGAAGAAAAGCACCCGCCTAGTCACTTCACAAAACAGGTATTAACAGTTAAGCCTGCTCATTTTTAAAGGGACTGTCTTTTTAAAGAGAATCATTTCCCTATGAAATCTCTTAACTGTGCTTATTTATATGTCAAGTACAGAAGGAAGAAGTAGTTTCTCATTTACTGTACGTGTTTCAAAGCACTTTTTAATCAGTATCTTTGTTTCCGCAATATGACAGTTCCTCCTGTTTGGGTCTTTTGTATAACAAAGCGGGGAAAGCGATTAGACGACACCCATTCTCAAAGCAGGTCTCTAGGTCAGGGGTCCCACGCAATCAGTCTGTGGTTCATCTGTGCTTTGCAGAGGCTTCCTCCTCACACCATTTGTTCTCAGCTGTCCTCTCTCCATCCACCCCGGGCGCTCTGGCCCACAGCCAGCCTGGAAACACGTGGTCGCTTCCTTTCCCTGCTTCCCCCAAGGGCTCTGGGATTTGCAATCCAAGACCACAGCCAGCAGGAGGCTGCAGTGTTGCTCCCTTCGGTTACACATTCAGCTCACATTGCAATGCACACAGGGTGTTACATTACACAACACATATGTTACACAGCTTCAACTCAGGATGGGACAGGGGCATTTTACTTATCACCTGCCCGGTCTGTCCACATATCACCACAATGTTAAGTAAACTCATGATATTATATTAAATGATATTACATTAAAGACCCCACCAGCCTTTCCTGCTCAAGTGCAGGGGGGCTGGACCCAGTGATCTGCAAGGTCGTTTCCAGTCCCTAACAACTATGAAACGATAAATAAAGGGCAGGTCAGAAGGCACTGAAACCAGAGGAGAGAACCCCTTCTCTTTTAAGATGGCTTAGGGGGTCTCCTCTCCTGATCAGCATGGACCCAACTGGCGCAGTCCTTTTCAGGGGATCGCTTTTCAGGTGTTGCTGCGTCGGGCTGCAATCCCCAGAGGACCAGGCTGCAAACTCTACCTGCCCCACCAGTCCAGAAGCACTTTTATTTTTTTGCTGGGCAAGTAACATCGCCCTGACATTTTCATCTCCATCCTGGTGACAGCAGTGGGAGACGGCTGTGTTCCACAGCTCATGCATTTTTGCCAAGGCTGATGGGGTGGCATATGCTCCAAGGAATTATAACTCCAGCTGAAATGCTACAAAAATGCCACACCTAAAGGACTCAAGAGGCAAAGCCCACTGGCATAAGATATGCATCGCCAGAAAGTCCCCAGCTAGCAACTTTACTACAGCAGGTCATTAGAAACCAGCAAGAGCTGCTCAAGTGGCGTCTTTTTCTCGGACTGCGCACAGCAACATGACAAACAGCAGCAGACAGACCATTTTCACTAAGCCAGGACGCAGCATGATGCACCATGCCCATACGTTTAACACGTCCAAGCACTTTCCGTCCAGAGACCTCAGATACATGGTAGCATCTTTTAATGGTAGCACGTGGCTTCTGGGATGCCCAAGGAGAGACACGTTCCTGGATAAGTCAATGCTTCATGCCCTCCCTTGCTCCCACGAGTGACTCATTAATGAGAGCTCCTACCTGAGACACTTGATTGTCATGTCCAAATCCACCGAGTAGGCTATAGAGTATGGTTTGCCATTATCCAGAGTTTCCAGAGCCTATGAGCAAAGGAAGATTGTTTGCGTATTTTCCCCACGCACAGACCCAGCTCCCAGCAACAGCCCAAGATGAGACCCAGCTCTGGGTTCTGCCTGTTATCTTTGGGCTTACGCTCAGCACACCTGACTCTGCACAGACTCTTGCTCCGTCCTGTCCACCTCCTGCACCTCGCTTGGAACTAGCTCCTTTGGAGGCTGAACGGGGTGGTCTCTCCTCTTTCCCAGGGCAAGGCCCACTGATCCCACAGCTGTCCCAGAATGGGCTCCCCCCACGTGGCAGCACTCCCAGTTTAAATGCATCAGATTTCCTGAGCTGCAGTTAAAGGACAAAGTCCGGACGTTCAGCCACTACTTTCCCCACTAAATCTATCAAACAGTGGGATGCAGGAGACCATGCCACGCGGGGCACAACAGGCAGGACAGTTGTGGAGCATGATACACACAGCCAAGTAAGCCCGGTCTCTCTCAATCAGGTCTGCAAGACAGTTCAGCAGCTTTCCCCGGTGAGAGGCATCCATCCGCCTCCATGGCGAGCCCAGCTGGAAAGCTGCTTTGGCCGCGCTCACGGCTTTGTCCACATCCGCCTGCAGAAAAGCCCAGAAAGAGAGCGTGAGTGGAGAGCACCCCGCACATGACAGCCCCCATCCCCCATTTCTGGCTGCATCCAGAGGGCACTAACTTTGCAGCGGATGCCCAACATAAGACGACACTGGCAAGACTTGACAGAGCCCCTCCAGTAGACCTGACTCAGGGGGAGCAGCTGGTACTACATGGAGACTCCTAGGGCTTCTTATAACAGGCCAGTAAGTCATCTCAGGAGGCAGGATGACTTCTCCCAGAAGCTGCTGGGAAGCTTGGAGCGCTCCACACTGAGCCACAGCCTTCCCCTGACATGCAGAGAACAAGGGATTGGGGGCCCCTCCTTCACCCTAGCAGGGGAAATTCATGGGCAAGTCCATGTCTGCATTACAGCTGGCACTTGGGGACCTGGCAGCCTAGGAGTGCAGCCTTGCTAGGGGAAAGCCAGTCCACTCTGAGTCCTGGGCTGGATGGAGGGTGCTCCAGAGCTGGGATGCTGCTGCATCTTAAACTGCTTTGAAGGGACAGGGAGAGGGATGGGAATTCCCTCCTTTCTCCAAGCCAGGTAATCCCCTACCAGTGCTTCCAGACCTTGGCATTACAGCACATGCTCTGTGGCCCTTCATTTAGTGATGAACTTTGTGCAATGAAAGGAAACTTTTCCTCTCCCACTACTGCTTCCCCCTACGGACGGAGAACCTCCTGCGGCTCTGGAAGCACAGAGCACCCATTCAGGAATTGCCTTCTAGGGACCAGCACAAGTTTCCTTGCAAGCAAGATGAGCATGCTTCCCCGACCCCTTGCAGGCTGCAATTTGATTCCAGCCCTGGGATGTTTCAAGCCATCATCAGGTACACGAACACTGCAGGGTAAATCATCCCCCCGCTAAATATGGGGCTTTTGCAAATAAACTGGCTCTGGGGGATCCTGAGCAAACTTAGTGTATTGCTGCATTACCATCTGCTGCATAGGCACAGCTGCTATCTTCCCCCCAGCTGGAGCTTTCCTGCGGGACTGCTGTGTTCAGAGATAATATTGTTACGAAACTCTCCAGATTAGATAGAGTGAAACTGGCTGAGGAGTCGGGGCCCTGCTGCTGCAGAAGACCACTGGCCTGTTCAAGCCACACGTGCCGTTCAGCATATTTCAGCCACATTATCTGCAGGGTTAACTTTTTACATTCTCCCGCAAAGCAGGGCGAGAGCCAAGCGTTCTTGTGACTGCTGCCAGGATTTATTTTCGAGTTCAGCAGGAAAGTTTTCTCAGGGACTTTTTGTCTGTCTATTTCCTCTCCAGAATCCAGTTTCACTTTTAAGGTGCCCGTCTCATGTCTCAGTTCTACCTCATACCCCAAAGAGGCAAGCAAAAGTCCAAGCCGCTTCCTCCCCCATTCCCCCACTGGGAATTTGGACAAGTTGCACCACCCTTTTAACCGCCCTTCCACTCCCAACCTCCAACAAAAGCCTCAAGTATGGAACTGAATGCTGACTTTGTGGGCAGGGCACTGGTGGAGACTCACAAGAACTGGGTTAATCCTATACAAGGATTTACCCTTGGGCAAATCACTTCATCTCCCTGTGACTGTTCCCTGACTGTAAAACAGAGATAATGTTTCCTTTGTCTTTGGAGGCAAGAAGCTTTTGGGACTCAGATGGTTTCTTACCACGTGTAAGTGCAGCGTGCAGCACAGAGAGGTCCCCGACACTATGGCATTGAGTTAGTTTGGACTGACCATGTCTTCTCCACTTCTTCTGACCCAGCAGCTCCCACCCCCGTTTCACTGTGGCCCCACCAGGCCTCCGGTCCTAGCTGACAGTGTCTTGGATCACATGTACGAACTACTATGAAATGTGGCAAAGCTGATTTTTATCCCGAGGCAAAAGCGTCCTGCCAAAACTTGAGCACCATGTCATGCCCTTCGTATCCTGCCTCTGGGATCTACTTATCCATAGTCTTAAATTACAGCAACTCTCAGCTTCTCTCTGCATGTGAAGTGAGGAAGGGTGCAGCCATCTGGGGCAGGTTTTGCAAAAGAAATAGCAGAATATCTTGGAGCAGCTAATCATCTTCTCTGCCTGCTTTGCACACATTTTTGATTAATCACTGCAAAGCAAAGCCAGGTGTTCAGGAACCGGGAATGCAAAACAAATACAGCGTTTTACTGAACCACATGGAAATGAGGCACCCACTGGCTGAGGGACAGAGAGCAAACGCATGCGATCAGGATCACCTGAAGCTCATGATTTTTGCCAGTCCTTTATATCTCAGGAACACGTCAAAGCTGTTTCTAAGACCCTGGAAAGATAACGTTTACCTTGTCACCCTCAGCAACCTGGCAAATCACCTCCCCTGTGGCTGGATTGATGGAAGGGAAAGTCTTCTTGCTGACTGCATCATGCCATTCGTTGTTGATGAAAATCTGTAGTAAAAAAAAGACATTTGTGACAAGCGTTCAAGACCTGGAGCCAGAACCAAGCAGAATCTGGAAGCTCTCCATATTTGTTTGGTGCCATCTTAAACAGGAGCCCTGAACACGGGCACCATGCCTTGCAAACCCAGCATCTCTCCCCCTCCTCTCCCGCATTTTTAAGTCGCAAGAATCTGGAAAGTGTAACATGCACGTACACACCCACACCGCTGCTCTGCATGGGTGTAATAAATAAAGCTGTGGACACAAATGACATGCCAAGAATCCCAAAGAAGCCGCTATTAAGCCTGAAGCAGCTGGTTTCACTTAACATTTTGGAACAGTTTTGTTCTTCTTGGCTGCATGAGGCGACTCAATGAGACTGGAGGCAACAGCCGTGACAGGTAGATTTCAAAATTGAGCACTATGTTTGGATATCAAGCTCCTCACTCTCAGGAGATAATCCAGGCTGGACGGCATCCTCAGAGACCGAGCTCCAGCTCTCGGCAGATACGCAGCACTGGGCTCCCCATGCGAGACCCTGCTGCTGTTTCTGCTACTCCAGCGCTCTGCCTCCTGCAGCTGCCCTGGGAAGCGAGACACGGACAATCCCTGCAGGGCCCCCGACAGCACAGCCACAAGCAGGCCACGCACACCTGGTCTGCTGGGGACCAGGCCAGGCCATCGGCCCCACACCTGCCTTCTCTCAGCTCTGAAGACCTTGCCAGAGCTGAAGGCTGGGTGGGGAAGGAAGAGGGCAGGCAACACGGAGCAAGACACAAGCCACTAGGAAGTGCTACCAAACAGATCAGATACATAAGGCGACCCCTCGATCTTGTGGATCTATCTCCAGTGGGACCTGCCTGACACCCCCGCTCCAGTCCATTCAAGACCCGGCTACCAGTCTGGATCTGGACCCCTTAAAGGCAGCCAGCACGGTATTGCCAAGGCTTCCAACGCTACCAAGCCTGCCAGAGCACCATAAAACCCGGCGATACGTCGGCACCCTGCATGTGGTCTCAGTCCAGCTCCTTGTTCAAAGGAAGAGAAGAGCAGACCATGCCTCTCTCCGCCCTTCCTATCTTCCACGTGGCACGTGCACTTGTTGCTCCTCGTCTCAAAGCTCCAGAAAGCGTGGTGACCCCTGCCATTTCTGGTCCCGGAGCTCTTCCTACAGCAAAAGCCCCGAGCCGGGCTTTTAGGCACTGCTGCAAAGAAGCTTGAACACAGCAGCCTAGTTTGTTCGATGCTTACTACGGGGGGCTGAAACCACTTGGGTGATGCAGCCCGGCTGTCGCGCTCTTCCATGGCACGGACAGCACGAGACCGGCCTGTGTGTAGGATGCACTTCACACCCCCGCAAGGCTTCAGCGGGTTCATTTAAACAACGGCAGACCCACCGCACTGAAAAAACAACCCCAAGCCTTCCATGCAAGACGCACCACGCGACCCACAAACTGCCCACAAGAAGCGGCAGTTTCAGATGTGACGCCCATGTTCAGCAGGGCATGAAGCACCGCCCCAGGGCAGGACTCCACTCCTGGGGATATAATAAATCAGCCTGGGGCCTGGGCACATCAGCTGTTGCCAGAGACCAGTTTATAGCTTTTCTCTTGGTAGCTTTTACAGTCCTTTCTCTGTTCAGCGAACAGCTGCTGCTGCTACAGCGCCTGCTCGTACATCATCTCTCCCCCAAGGGCGAAAGAGTCGTCTCTGGAGCTGCCCCCACCACGAACCGCCTTCCTCATTTAAAATGTTTGTAGCATCCCATTCTTGCTGGAATGAGAGGTCAACCTTAGACTTATCTACTGGAGCAGCCATGGTTCATTTTGATGTGGGGCACCGTCCAAGGGCAGTAAAAATGAAACAGTCTGAAGTGTCTCTTGCTCCAAAAAGCTAAGCAGCTTCAAGGCAGCCCCATTTCTCTGCCAGTGCCTGGCACCGAGCCCCACCAGCTCCGTCTCCAGCTACCCGGGCAAAGCTCAAACTTGGCAGGTCGACGCATGTGAAGTCCATCAAAGTTCTGAAAAGCAACCGGAGCTGCCAGGAAGGAAAAAGAAATGCTCCCTTGGAGACCACACTCACAACCTGCCCCGTTTAACTGCCCTCCACGGGTAACTGTGGTTGACATTATTAGCATTCTTGCGACATTTTCCCCTAACTGATGCGAGACCACTTCTGTGCCAGAGCCCGGCCAGCCGTTGCTGGCCCAACGCTGCGATCCTTTCCTTCCAAATTAAAGATTAACCCATAAGCCCTGGAGCAGTCTCCGTGCAAAGATCAGGGCGCTTCCGATCAGTAAGAGCAGGACGCTGCCCGTCTAGCAGCCACCGCTTGCATCAAACCTGTTGCACAAAAGCTGTGGTGCAAGAATTCGGAGGCCCCGCCTGTGCCACGAAGCCTGGTGGTTCTTGCAGCACAGCCGTGCTGCCGGAGGTATGAAACGACACACACTGCGAACGCCCGGGTGTGAAGGTGGCGATACCAGCCAAGAAACTCCTGTCACCACAGCGTCTCCGCAAGGCCCCTGCTTCCACAGCCACGAACGTCTAGTGTTAGACCGGCAGATGACGACACGGCTCCAGCCAAGAACACTGCATTTCTCCTGCAGGCAGACGCCCAAGCGGCATGTCCTAAGGCAACGGTAAGGAAAAGCAGAAACCTGGCTACGCAACGCAAACCCGCAGCCCGGCTTCCCCTTTCCAATGGGGCAGCTCCCGCTTCCCCTGCAGCTGCCGGCACAATGAAGCCGAGGAGCCAGCGATCATCACGATGCAGCTGAACTGAAGCCAGGGAAACTCAGGCCAGCGGCAGAGGACAAGCGCTTGTTCGGCCAGGATCCGCTGCACGGCTGCGGGAGGCCACGAGGCTCCAAAACGGCTCGTCCCAAGCACGGGCTTTCTCCTGAGAATCGTTTGCACTGAAGCACACCCCTGACACCGCGGGGCCCTTGCAGCCAGCTCCCCGCCTGGCACCCGGCAGCGCGGAAGCGTCCAGGCTGCCCGTGGCGGCGCGGCTATTTACTCAGTGCAAAACAACACGGAGCAGAGGGAACTGCACGGGCCTGCCCAGCCCCTCTCGCTTCCTCTCCAGAATAAGCCCATTTCTCCGAGTCCCCGGCACCAGCCAGGGGAAGGGAAAAGACTCGGGCCTTGCGGTCCGGGGAGGCGCCCAGAGCTTCTGGCAGGGGGAAGAAGAGAGAGAGAAACTGCTCCCCGCGTCCCTCCTGCCCTGGACCATCGCCATCGCCACCTCCCCCAGCCGAGGGCAAACGGGGGCCTTTACTCCGTTACACAAGACCCCAGACCAGCGGCTCCCGACTTGGCAGCTTGGAAAACGCCGGCGCTTTGCTTCCACTCGGAGCGGGCTGGGGCTGGGGCTGGGGCTGGACTGCGGACAGATCCTAAGAGCGAGTCTCCTGCTGCCCAGAACTGGGAAAGGCCCTGCGGGACCCGCCCGGTCGTGGCGGCGCGGCGCAGCGAAGCCGAGCCGGGCCGGGC
>NW_017729001.1:30705466-30716388 GCF_001723915.1 Gavialis gangeticus
CTGCCCGGCCCGGGGGCCTCCCCTCCCGCCGCCGCACCCTGCGTAGACCCCGCGCAGCCCTGGAGCACCTTTGTCTCCCCTGGGGGGGCTGCAGGCACCCCTGCGTGCACCCCTGTCTGCCCTGGGGACACTCCGTGCACCCCTGGGGACACCCTTGTCTTGACCGGGGAGACTCCATGGGCCCCTGGGCAAACACCAGCTCTTAGTTTCTTCTGGTCTCTGGGCGGCAGGGGAATAAAAGACCAAAGTCCCCGAAGAGGGGGGCAGGGAGGGAGCAGCAGTCTGCAAAGACCCGGAGCTCTAGACTTGCCCGGTGGATCCCTGCTCGGTTTGTGCGGCGCACAGCTGGCACCTGCAGAGGAAGCGCAGGATCCCCGGTGCAGCCCGAAGCCGACAGGGCTCTGGCGGTGGTTGCTGCCTGGAATCGTGTCCCTGGGTCGTTCGCTGGACACTGACCAGTGCCGCAGAGCGGCGCATGGGGAAAGAAAAGCCATGCACAGGGCTAGAGCCCGGCAGAGCGGGGCCCAGGGTGGGTTTGCATCTGCCTGGTGCACTCAAAGCTGCTCCTGATGTCAAACCCTCAGGTTTTTGGCCGCTGGAGCACGTCTGGGGGCAGAGCACGCAGGGCAGCCATGTAACAGGCTGGCAGGTACCCAGGAACAAATGGATTAACTGCCTAAGGGGAATGAACTGGTGGCCCCTAGACATTGTCCAGCTGTATCCCTGGCCCCAGTACAGTCATGCCCAGCGCCCCAGAGCCTGGCTTCATCAGCCCATCTCGGGGCACTTGACACAGCCAGCAAGCGCCATCGTTGCCATTGCCCCGGAGCAGGACACAGCCCAGCTGCAGCAAGGGGCCACGTTCTGCACTCAGGGCGGCCGGCGCGAGCGGGTGAAGTCAGGGAGCCGGGCTGCGTTCCCACTGGTGGAACCGAGGCTGATTGTGCCAGACCCCCAGCTCCCCGACCCCCACAGTGTGACTGGTCCTGTGCCTCTGCTCCTGGCACACCCAGCCCGTGCTGGGGCAGGATATCCTTGTTCTGACTGCTGGAGCCTGCAGAACACAGGGATTCAACATGTCCAGCACAGCAAACACCTGCAGAGCCAGGGACGACAACCGTGTGTGGCTGGGAACACGCAGCGCAGGGAGAGCCTGCAAAGATGCCTCTCCCCCAGCTCCACCGCAGCAGGGCTAGGGCACAGGCACACCCCGGTCCTTACAAAGGTGAAGACAGGGCAAGGTTCAGAGAAGCATAAGCTCTGACAGCAACAGCTGATACCACCCTGCCCTGCCTTCTGCCCACTGTAGACTGCCACAACTAAGTGCTGCCATCCTCATGGGCAAAGGGGAAGCTGTGCTACAGGTGTGGGAGCAGACGCCTCCCTGCTCCCCAGCCGCTGGGTCCTGGTGGGAAAGGGGCAGTGCAGCAGAGAGGGCACCCAGCCACATCAGGGTAGGGACCCAGCTCCGCGCCAACCAAGAGAGCCTGCTGCTTTCTGTACTGGTTTAATGTGTGCCAAAAGATCGGCCCGAAGCCCCCTGAAGCAAAGAGAGTCTTTCCAATGATTCTGGCAGGATGGAGACCCCCTGGAGCGGCTGCTGGTGTGACAAGGGGCACCGCTTCTCCATCTCTGACGGCTGAACGGTTGCTGGTCCCGGACATGGGGAAGGAGGGCAGAGCTGTGCAGGGCCCAGTGCACCCAGCCAGCCTTGCCCGGCTTGCAGACACTCCCAATACACTCCTTCTGCCTAGAGGCACCAACACCGCTACAGCCATGCGTGCCTACGCTCATCACAGCAAGCCCCTCATGTCCTGCGGCCCCAGGCTGTTGCAGGGAAACGCCTTGCCCACCCCCTCACAGTGCCTGCAGCTCCAACTTAGCGACTGTCATCCTGTGAACCTCATCGGGCCCGTCTGCAAGGCGCAGGGCTCGGGCCCAGGCAAAGAACTGGGCTAGCGGGTAGTCGCTGCTCAGGCCAGCCGCTCCGAAGGCCTGCAAGAAACCAGCAGGAAGGCGGGAGGTCAGGACCAGGCTGACAGGACCTGACAGCAATAGCAGTCAGAGAGGGGTGGCCAGTGGCATGGGGGAAGTGGGATGGCAAATGCTGGCGGCCCAGGGAGTCTAGGTGCCGGCACGTGGCTCTCAGCAGCAGAAGGTTCTGGCCCGGAGGCTGCAGATCCCAGACCAGGGGTAGTGCAGGGGAAGGCAGGGAGCGTGGATGTGTCTTGGGAGACAGTGAAGAACAGACCAGGCATGTCTGTGAGCTGAGGAGCCAGACCCGGCTTCAACCAGCTGCCTGCTTTACTCAGGCCGAGCTCTTAGGTGGGGAGGGGCTGAATGAGGAGCCGCTTTGCTCACCTGGATGGCACGGTCAGTGACATGCAGGGCCATGGCCGGAGCCACCAGCTTGATCATGGCAATGTCCAGAGCAGCTGCCTGTACACAGCCAGGAGAAAGCCCATTACTCTCCTCAGCCTGGCCTGCAGCCCTCCTCCACTGCCCAGTGCTAAATTCTGCACCCACCTCTCTGGCTAGACCACCTGCCCTGGGCAATCCTAGTCCCAGCCCTTGTCTGAGCCTAGATGGGTGCACTGTATCAACACTGCCATCGCAGCAGCACAGGGAGCAGACCCCCAGGCACATTAGCAGGGAGCCCCGCTGTGGTTCTGCTAAGGCATCCAACAAGGAAACCCACGGCCACAAGACTCACCAGGCCAGCTCCTCCCTGGAGATGAGACACCTCAGTGGGCCAGGCCGTTCCTTCAGGAAAGCCACTGCCACCCACCTTGTCAGCCACCGCCACCCACCTTGTTGCCAACTGTGTCCATGAGAAGGGCAGCCTTCAGGACCAGAAGCCGGGCCTGCTCAATCTCGGCTCGGGACGTGGCAATGTCTGCCAGGATCGTGCCCTGCTCTGCCAAGGGCTTCCCAAAAGCCACGCGGGACTTCACCTGTAATAAGCACACGGGACCGAGGCCCACCCTGAGCACGAGAGGCCCCAGTCACTACGCAAGACCAGACAGAGCAGAGCAGCTGCTGACAAGGCCTGGTGCAGCCCCCACTCCACCCCAGCCGCATCTGGGCTGAGAACGGGGGAAAGGAGCCTCCACCCAAGTGCTAGGGCTTTGGTTACCACGTAAGCCACGTGCCCCTGGTCAGCAAGCAGCAGGATAGTTTCCAACCTTCCCTAAGTCTCTCCTCAGCCCTGCAGCGGGGGCGTCTGGTGCAGAGGAGGGACTGCATGATGGAGACGCTGAGCAGGGAGCAGGGCTCAGGTACCCACCCCAGTGCCAACAGCAGGATGGACTTAACTGGCCTAAAGCATAAGGAGCATGTGGCGATGCTACAGCAGCTTCCATCTGGGAGCACCTGGGGACGGACCAACACGTGGAGGTGGTGGGGAATGGGAAGGGTTACTCCCTGGCGAGGAACAGGGAAGAAGCTGTGCAGAAGGCTTTGTCAGGGTGCACAAGCAGCTGTTCCCCCTCAGAAGGGCAGATCACAGAGAAGTGAGGATGCCCTGTGACACTCCCCGCACACGCCAGAGCGCAGACCTGCCCACGCTGGGACGCAGGAAGGCTGCGCTCCCACCGCTGCTGCAGAAGGGACCAGGTATGGGCAGAGGGACGGTGCTGGAGACACTCACGCGTTCCTTCATGAGAGCCAGCGCCCTCTCGGCAAAGCCGATCAGCCGCATGCAGTGGTGGATCCGTCCAGGCCCCAGTCTCCCCTGGGCAATTTCAAAGCCTCGGCCAGGTCCCAGCAGCATATTCTCCTTTGGCACGCGCACGTTTTCAAATAAGATCTCCCCATGGCCAGCTGCAGGGACGGGCACAGAGCAGGAGAAGCTGGGGGGCCGCTTGCTACCAGGCTTGGGATTTCCTCCTTATGCTTCCTCTCTGCCTGCCCCACGTAAGACGGGGGGGTGGATGTCATGGCTTGCATCTCATGGGGCTCATTTGAAGTCCATAGGGAAAACTCCCAACTGGCTTCACCGGGTTTTGCACTGGGCCTAAAGCAGGAGCCCCTGAAGGCCCAACATTGCTGGCAGCAGGGAGCCAGCCAGTAACGCTGCCCTCCCCAGTGAGCTCATAAACAGGGGGAACAACTGGGTTTTTCTAGTGCTTGAACAAAAATTGAAGCCCAAGGCAAAGGTCTGGGAGGGGCCTCCCAGGTCTGCTACCTGCTCCTGCCACCAGCCCCAGCCACTCACCTGATCTTCTGCATGCAGAGACTCCAAACAGAGAGAGTCAAATGCTGAGGTTGTTTTTCCTGTGGTTTCTCCCTGACAGGGGCAGGAAACATTACCTAAGGGCTCAAGAGCTGAGCAAACAGCGGGTAGGATTTCTGTGGGGGCTAAGCAGCGGTTTAGTAACAAAACACCGTCTACTTCTGTCACTGACACCTCTCAGTAACAGAAGCAAGGGTCTTGTGTTTGCTTTAGAAGGAAGTAGCAGGATAATACACTGGGTGCAGGATTATCCTGCCATTCCTGCCCTGCACAATACGCTTGGGAGACAAGTCCTGTCACACAAAGGCACAGAGAAGTCACACGATTTGCCCATGTGGAGTCAGCGGCCAAGCTGGAGAGAGGACCCTGGAGTCCTGTACATACTAGGGAGAAGGGAGGGGTGTGTGACTGCAGGCTGGAGCTGGGGTCTTTGCTGGTCTGCACTTCAGCTTCCCCCTCAGCATCACAGGGGAAAATAAGGCCCAGCTCCTAGAGGAACTGTGAGGCAAACCCAGGGAGGCTCAGGATAAAGGTGGCTATCACAGGCATCACAGCATGTACCCTGGCAAAACCAGAGCCAGGCACCTTTGTCCGCTGTGAGGGGGACTGCGTGATGCTCACACCCCATGGGTTTCTGCAGGTGCCTGTGGTGGCCCAGGCAGAGGAGGAGTGGAGGACTAGGATGCACGCGTACTCCCTGCCTCACCTGGGGGGTCGTCCAGGCCATACACGCTGAGAGGCCGGGTGACGGTGACACCTGGGGTGTCCATGGGAACCAAGAGCATGGACTGCTGCTTGTGGCGCGGGGCACCAGGATTCGTCTTTCCCATAAACACACAGAGCCGGCAGCGAGGGTCCAGCGCTCCTGCCGGAGGGAGAGAAAGCACAAGCCTGCCTAAAAGGTGCTGAAAACTTCAGAAGCCAAATAAAGCCTAGGGAGCTCCAGCCTCTTTACAGGAGGACTGCTGGGGCTGAATTGGGTGCCCCAGGGTCACATCCTGCCTTGGCCTGTCAGCTGAGCACGTGGACCCAGCCAGGCTGGCCACAGCTAACGTAAGACACGGTTACTGTTCTGGGTGTTTGAGGAGTTTCAGGCAAGTGGGGAGGAGATGGGATGAGAGGGGCTCTGAAGAGTCCTTTTCCTGATACGGGGGAGCTGGTGAGAAGCCACACGCTGAACAGTCCTCCCGAGGCCCAGAGAAACAGTCCAGTCTCCGAGACCTGTTCAGACCCGGGCTGCTCTGCTCCGACTGCCAGAGGTATTCACCAATGCTGGCTGCGTCTCCTGTGAACCCGCCTGACAGCACCTGGCTCCCAGCCACGCCAAGCCCCTCGTGGACGGCAACCACTTGTGGTCCCTGCTGCCCAGCAGAGAAAGCTCCGCAGGCCACATGCAGCTCCCTGTATTGTTTCGGTTGGGTCCCTCCACAAAGGCTTTCCTTCCTGCAGACCAGCAGGAAGCTGTGGGTTGCAGTGTGGGTGCTTCTTGGAGAGGTCCCTACCTCAAGCAGCTTGCAGCAGCCACGAGTTTACCCGAAGCAGAACAAAGTTGTTGTAACTCTGCAGCTGGGTTTAGCAGAGCATGTGCAGAGACCACACCCTGGGCCTGCCACAATGAGGCCATAGGGTGACCAAGGCGCAGGGCAAACCTAGCAGGGTCCTGCGCCTCAGCGGCTACCAGGCCAGCTTCATGCAATCAGGGGAGCCCCCAACCTGGGGAGGAAACCACAGGCCTTGAAGCAAACCTGAAATCCACCACTTGTGCCCGTTGAGAATGTAGAAACCCTCTTCTTCCACAACAGAGGACTCGATGTTAGTGGCATCAGACGAAGCGACCTAAGCAAAAATGTGGCGGGTTCAGACATGCACCAGCATCCTGCTCCAGGCCATGAGCTGCAGGAAGCCCTTTCCCACCCGTGTTGTGGAGGCACCTGAAGGGCTGGAAGCCTCAGACCCAGCAAAGGAAGGAAGCAAATTTGCCATGGAAGAGAATTGAGCCTCAGCAAATGAAAGCCCCCCTTCGCTTCTGAATGGGGCTGTCCACTTCGGGGGGGAGGGGAGGGGGTGTAATTCAGTTTAACTAGCCTATTTCCCATGGTCACCTCCAGTTAATCTGGATTAAACTTTCCTGAGCGTACCTATGTGGACAAGGCAGGCGCAGAGCTCTTGCAGTCCCGCAGCCACCATTGAAACTGCTTGCCAGGAGGTCACGACAGCCATCAATGGCCAGGGTGGGACCAGCCCCTGCCTGAACAGAGGGGCTTCCCTCCGTCCTGCCACAGCACTGACCTGTGGCTCCGTCATAGCAAAGCAGGAGCGGATCTCCCCATTCAGCAGAGGCTGCAGCCAGCGCTCCTTCTGCTCCTCTGTCCCATATCGCAGCAGCACCTCCATGTTACCAGTGTCAGGGGCTGAGCAGTTGAATATCTGCAGGGGAAAAGCCCAGCACTGGGGTCACATGTATGGGCACAGGAGCCTGCAGATCCACCCTGAAGCCCGCTGCCTGCAACGCCTGGACCGCCCCATCCAAGCACCAGGAGCTGCTGCCAGTTGGGCAGCAGGAGACTGATGCAAGCTCCAACCAGACTGAACTTCCAGCCAGAGCACCAGGCAGCCCCCAGGCCAGCATTACTTCCCCTCCTTATGCAGCATGGACAGATGAGGAGGGAGCCAGGCCACGTTCTGGCCAGCACAGGCTCCTCCAAGCAGCATGAATGTTCTTAGCCAGGAGGCTGGGAGGACTCCTTGCAGGAGACACCAACCAGGAGTTCCTCGGCCAGGTCGAGGGCTAGGGACACTCCCTGCTAGAGGCAGGTACCTCAGGTGCGTGCAGAGACATCCCCATGAGCTCGCACAAGTGGGCATACTCCAGGTTGGTTAGGCCTGCTCCGTATCTCACTTCTGGGTCAGTCTCCAGGGGTAAAAACAGGTTCCACAGCCCTTCGGACTTGGCCTTTACCTGAAAGAATAAATCAGGATGACACGAGGCATGGTTCCCCTCCGGACCCCCTGGCCCTTCAGAACACCCTCCGGGCAGGAAGGAAGGGTGTGCTTTGGGCACGGGCAGAGCTCAGGGCAGAGTGCTGCCCTTCCCATTCATCAAGAGACAAGCATCACACAAAGCAGCATGGCCACAAATGGGGCTCATCCTGCCACCAGCCCACAGAAGCCTTCATGCCTGGACTTGGCCTGGGATCAGGGTCAAGCTGGGTCTTTTCTGTCATAACAAAGACCCTGCCACCAGAGTGCAGCTAATGGGGAGAACCCAGCTCCCAGCTCCCCCTCTGTTAGCTGCACAACCAAGATCTGGTCAGGACACAGGGCAGCGTTGGCTCAGAGACGGCTTGGGGACAGACACAGGCAGTGAGCACATTATCCTAGAGAGCTGTACTTTGAGACGTCGCTGCTCAAAGCAGGAGCATCACTGACCTTCAGTTCTTCCACGAGAGGGTGCAGAGTCCACCTTGTCTGCGACACCTGGTGGTCCCTCAGGGCCTGCTCGGCAGGATAGACATGGGCATCCATGAATCTCCTCAGTCTGCGATAAAGATCCTCTGCCCTGCCAGAAAGGCCCTCAGGAGAGAGAATCAGATGGGCTGGAACTGAAGAGGAATGGGGCACAGTGACATAGCTCCTCCTGGGGAATGGCCCCTGCCAGGCCCAGGTGCTGTAAGGTCTCCCCAATGGCTTCGTAGCCGGCATGGCTTTAAACACCCGGAACCCTTCCTTCGTGGCGAAATCCCAGGCGAGGTCGGCCATGGACTCAGCCTGCTTCCCGCCACTCTCCGCCGTGGCTGAGCTTGCCTGCCCTGTGTGAAGCAAGCAAAAGCATCGTCCTCTGCTCGGAGATCCACAGTGCAGAGCAAGGCAGCGGTGCCCAGACCAGAACCAGCCCTACAGAGTCCAAAAGGGACAAGACAAGAATACTGCCTTCCCTCAGACAAAACACCAGGCGCCTGGGCCTCCTGACAGGCTCCCACCAGCTCCCCACAGGAACAAGGCCTGAGCAGCCCAGGGAACAACCTGGGACAACCAAGACCCTTGAGGTTTAGCAACGTGCACAGTTCCTGCTCCACCGACAAATCACACCCTTTGCAAGGGCAGCTCCCTACTGCTTGGGGTCACCCCATGGGAAATGCTGCTGGGAGGGATAATGTCCCTGCCTCCCCATCTCACCTACAGGCCAACCTTGCTGCCTAAACTGAGTCCCCCCAATTCAAGTGTGGTCTTCCCTCCAACTGGGGAAAGTCTGGCCAGGGCCAGGAGGGCAAACCCCTGCTCCCATGACAGGGGTCCATGCAGAGCAGTCGGCATCTGGTTTATATTCCAGGTGCCAGGCCAGGCTCAGCCTGAGTGAAAACCTATCCCCACATGACTCTCTCAGCAGCAAGGCTCCCAGAGGGATATGGTGGAAAGGAGGGACTAGAATCCAGCTCTCCACTCCTGCTCTGGACCTGAGTTTGCCTCTCAAGCCTCCTGCCTTTGTCTCCAGATGCCAGAGCTGCTCAAAGTTCGGCATGGTGCCCTCTCGTGGCAAAACCCTGCTGCACAAGCTACTGTGCTGATGCCGGAGCCCAGCGGCCTCACCAGTGAGCGAGCGCTTGTAGACGCCCTGCAGGATGGCAGCCACTCTGAAGAAGGAGAAGGCCATGTAGAAGTTCCAGTTCTCGATGGGCGGGATGCCCATGTGGCCGCAGTACATACGGAAGTACTCCTCTGCCGTGGGGATTCCCAAGTGTGTCAAATCGCAGTTACCCAGACCTGAAAGAGGAATAGGGTGGCACCGTGACTCAGCCACGGAGCGGGGCTGTAAGGCTGAGCTTCCGCTCTAAAATCCCAAAATTTGGGGCATTTTTCCCCCTTGGAGGGTAGAAAACTACACACCCCAGGCCCAGACCAGCTCTGGGGAGCCAGCTTATGCCTATGCTGCTAACAGCACGTTCAGAAGGGGTTGGACGGGTCTCTCCAGGGACTTGGAACAGAGAGAGAGCAGAGGATGAGAAGGAAGAGTCCTTTCCCCCATTTCCAGCCACGTGCTGTGGACACCAGCCTGTCCATTCCTGCTTCCCAGGTCTGCGTTTGAAGAGGGCAAGAGATGTGATCTGTGCCCAGCACTGTACCTTTGAGCAGGCTGAAGCTAGATGGCAAATAGTGAGCCATGCAGCTATAGGCCACATCTGAGATGGGGTCTCCCAAGGTGGAAAGCTCCCAGTCAAGGACAGCAAGGACTTGTGGCCTCTCTGGGTGAAAGATCAGGTTATCCAGCCTGGACCGGAAAGACAAGGAGCCAGGGAAAAGTTGTTGCAGGAAAAAAAGCCCCACTCACTAGGGAGAGCTGCATTCCCCATAAACAGGTGTCCAGGAGCTCTGTGCAGTTGGGAGCTGTTCCCAATCACCCCTCCACCCTTGGCAAGTGACGGGCAGAAGAGGTGCTGTCTGTTAATGATTTGGGTCCCTGCATCACTGTTTGTTGGGCTTTGCGCAGTTCCCTTCTCAGCACGGAGCTGAAAGAGCTCCTGGGATCTGGGGACTGCTGCTCACGTGCAAAGAACCCATTCAGGCTGGTTCTGTTTAGCAACTGAATGGGAAGCCGTAAAGCCCGAGCACAGATGAGCATCAGTCTGCCACACGTATCAGCCCTGCCCCACCAGCCCCGCCTGTCAGGTCCTGACAAGACAGGTGAATGGCAGCTGTCCGGTCAGGGGCAATGGGAGGATAGGAAGGGACAGTAAGACGGTGGCATCTTCTGCCCGTATTACCCACAGGAGCTCCAGCAGAGGGCACCAGTGCCCACGCCGGCAATAAGACAAGTCAGGATTTTGCTCCATGCCCAACGTAGTAACTTCTAATGACAGAAGCCAATTGCACCATGAGCTTCCTGCTTTCTGGTGTCATGCCCCCAAGGGTGGTGACCTCATGTGTCACATGGGCCATGGGCAAGCTCATGCCCTGGGTCACACCAGGCTGCATCCAAACACCAATCTGTTCTATCTGTCAATAATTCATGTGATGTCTCGTCATCCCCAACTACAGGAAATGGAGCAGGAACTAGCTTCCAACCCCCAGCCTCAGGTCTCTGTTCAGCTGCTGCCACCAGCCAGAGAGAGACCCCAGTGTGTGGATCAAAAAGCAAAGTGGGGACAAGACCCCTGGGGTCTAGACTTCCAGCTCCTGCCTCGAGCTGCTGAAGTCCACTGCCCTCCAGACGGGCTAATGGGGAGGAACACTCATGGCTCTGAGCTGACAGCAACTTCTTTGTGCTCTGCAATGTTGGGTTGCAGAGATGTCTCTGTCTCCAGAGCACTACACCTCTTGATGGCCCAAGGAAGCCATGGCAGATGCAGGCTCCCAGGTGCTGAACATGCACAGGTCCATATGTACAACAGGCCTTGGAGCTGCCACATTACACACACACTGTCCTGCCCTGCTAACACCTGGGTGCTTGCTTCCAGCTTGTACCTGAACTTAAAACTATGAATAGGACAAACTAATAACTATATTATAGCAATGTATTTGTTAAAAGTTAATAATCAGATTTCATGTTTCAGATACATAGAGATGTCAGGGAGGAAGTTTTCTGATCCTTCACATACAGCGCTGCACAATTAACAAGGTTCATAATAGATTTTCCCTAAAGTATCAGGTGTAATTGGATGCACAAGTAAAGTAGATCTTGATAGATCTTTGC
>NW_017729001.1:30721388-30744758 GCF_001723915.1 Gavialis gangeticus
GGTGCAAGGGGAGCCATTCAATGAGCCTCTCCATGGCTCGGATGGTGTGGGTTTCCGTGGCGCGGTACTGCTTGGTCCAGGTTTGAACCTGCCGCTGAACGTAGTTCCCTGGTGCAGAGGGAATGCAGGCTTTGAGCACGATTATGAAAAGCATGAGGCTGTTAGAAACAGCTACAGACCTGCTGGAAACCCTCCCAGAGCCAGAAGTAAAGCTGGCCCACCTCCACCCAAATGATCAAGCATTTCACTGATGCCATGGGCCAGGGCCAGCCCTAGCAGAGCTGGGAAAAGCTCCTGGTGGCCCAGGCTATGGCAGGGTCAGGGAAGCAGGGATGTCCGTCACCTTCCTGCGACTCTGCAGGATGAAGCCACAGCCAGACAGGGCAGGATGTGGCACATGGGCTCTGGCCAGGTGCTCCATGGCAAGGCAGCCATGTTCTGTTACTGCCTCAGGAGGGGAGGGCTCTTCCTGTATTGTTGCTATCCTGTGGCACAGGGTAGGGGGGCCACATTCCCAACCTGGGCATGGGGGCAATCTCTTGCAGGGATGGGGGTGATATTCTGACTGGTTACAGATCCCCAGGGCCTGAAACAAAAAACCACCTCCAGGTCCTGGCTCCCAACTTGGCAGGAATCCTGAGCCCTCAGCCCCTGAGCTGAGAGATCAAAGAGCCCTGTTGTGGACAGCAAGGCCCAAGCATCGGTAGGATGCTTGGAAGACTCTGCAGAGATCACAGACCCCTGGAGCATCCTCAGCAGCTGGGACAGGCAGCTCTGATGGGCCTGAGGACCAGTCCCACCTCCTCTGCAGCTCCCCTGCCCCAGTGCTGTCCAGAAGATTTGGCCCACGTCCCTGACACAACAGAAGGCCATGCCAGCACGCCAATGCCCACGGGTTTCCTTCTCACCGTGCTTCCCATAATCCTCCAGTCCGGCTGCTTTGAGGTCCACGCTGTGGATCTGAGCAAGGACTTGGTTCATGGCAGCATAGATGGCCCTGCGCTGGGCGGGCTCCAGCCTGGGGAGGGAGGGGTCCTTGTAGACGTGGCCAGCGCAGTATTCCATCAGGTAGAACGGCGTGCCGATGATGCTGGGGGACAGGGGAAGCAGAGGCCTTTTAGCGACTGTCCTTTGGGACTCTCAATGCTCCGAGGTGGCATCAGGGCAGGAGAGCGAGATCAGAGGCTCTGGGGTGCCTCCGAGACCTCCTCTATAGGTAAAACCTTGCCTCCATCCTGTTCCGAAGCCACATCCCTCACCGAGGCAGGAAGAGCAGCTGTTCTGTCTCCACTGTCATCCACAACCTCTGTGGGCAAGCCTGATGTCCCTCTGCTTCCACAGCAGTGCCCGAGTCCCAACAGCTGCTGTCGGCACACATCCCTCTGCCTGACTGGGATTGTGGCCTCCCTGCCAGGGCCACGAGCTGCTGTCTCTTGCACCCCATCGTAACCCGGGACGCCATGGCAGCTGCTGTCCCACCCACAGCCGAGCCAGGGAGAAAACACTCACCTGGAATCTTCACAGAGGGCCAGCACTCGAGGGACAGGCACGCCAGCCTCCGCCAGCACCCTCAGCACCCTGCCGGGACAAGCAGCGGTCAGTGCAGAAGGGCTCAGAGTCCAGAGGGAGCCCCATGCAGATGTGTACACCCTGTCTTCTCACCTGTACTCCCTCTCCACAGCGTGCGCGGATGGGAGCAGCTTGCCTGGGGGCTTCTTCCTCAGCACTAAGCGGTGGTCCCCATACTGCACGTAGTACGTCGGGTTCGACTGGCCATGGCTAAACTGCCGGAGGAGCAGAGAACCTGCAAGTTCCAAAGCAGGGGTCTCGTGGAAAGCAAAGAACAGGAGCCTATAAAGGCAAGAGCCGAGAGGCTGAGCATCGCTGACTTGAACCAAAGGCCCCTGAGAGCCAGGAACACACAGGGTGCGTTTTGCCCAGTGCCACCCGAGGCCAGGATGCTCCGGCTGCAGTCTGGAGAGGGGAGGCACGCTGTCAGACTTAGCAAAGCTAACAGGTTGGGGGCTGTGTCCCCGGCAGAGCTTGCTGCTGCCTCTTGGGTCTGTATCTCTGTGCCTGGGTTACTGCAGTGAGCTCTCTCACACAAGGGGCTATACGCTCTGCCCAGACCTGCAGGGCACTGACTTACACAGGTAGCTAGAGGGCCGTCTGGAGTCCTGCTGAAGTCAAGGCAGGGGGTCTGGGAGCCTGGGACTGCTCTGTGTTCTGCAGGGGCTTTCCTGCTTGGTCCCTCTGCATGGCTGTGCCTCCCCTAGGCCCCAAGCCTGTGTCCTGTGCTACAGGGACCTCTCTGGCTATTGCCAATGGGGCAAAGGGAGAGACAGCTCTAGCAGCAGCCCAGGGCAGCTCCCTGGCGGAGGTCTGCAGCTGCTGGAGAACTTTGAGCCTTTCACTACTGGCCTGGCTTCCCTCCCATCTTCCACTTGCGCTCCAGTGATTAACTAGCAGCCCCGATTACTCCGATTCAGTAAGCTGCCGTGAGTGCTGTCAGCACGAGTTCTTCACCAGCTTAAAGTGCAGTCAGTGTGAAAAGGGAGAGGGTAAAAACAGCCCCTCCTGACTTAGCTCCCTGTGAGTTCTCAACCAGCGCTACTGGCTTTAAAGACAAAAAGCAGGGGTTTTGTTGCATCTTATTCCTACTTTGCAAGAGAAATTCAGACAGGCCTGCCAACTAATACCCCACTGCAAAACCCTGGTAGTGACAGATGATACAGGAACTAATTTATATGTATACAATCTAGTTGGTCTATAAGGTGCACATCTACCCAACCTTCTGCCTGATGTCAGACTAACATGGCTACCTATGTCTCTCTGATACCTGGAGCCAGGAGACTCCATCATGGCTCTGATCGGTGAGAAAACTCATGTTTTTATGTGAAAACCAAGCACATTTGATCTGAGTCACTTTTTGGAACAGAGCAGAAACGTATTGGACTCTCATTTAGGTAACACTGGTGTCTTTGTTTGGCCAGCAACGCCTCTGACCCGTGAGGTTACAGCATCTAAGTCAATGATAAAGCGTATTTTATAACGCACCCCTGTCCTTACATTAAACTCTAGTGAGAGTCTGGAAATAAGGGGCAGATGAAAGAAGCAGAATAGGCACTGGTTTTGGAACAGCTACAAGGAACAGGGACTTCCTGAAGGTTTTAAAAACTGGGGGTTTTTTTAATCCAAACTAATCCTGAGCTTTTAAAAGTATCTGGTTTGGTTCAGGTGCCAGGGATAATGGGCAGTGGGGAAAATACAAGTATTTGGGCCTTTTCTATGAACTGGTTCTCCAAACCAACTATCAAAGAGAGACTGTCTGTGAGCAGAGACTCAGTGTTTGAGGTTCTTAAAGCCCAGTGCCAAAGGAAACATTGTCGTGATTTGTTTTGACATTGAAATGAAAGAGGCATTTTTTTAAAGCATATCCCTGCAACATTCACCTTCCACATCTCTCACAATCCAGCCAGGGCTTGAAAACATAGAAATGAAATGGGCTGGAAACAACAGAAAAGTTTCCCGGTCTGTTTACAATGCTGCAGCAGAGTGAAGTAGCCAGATAAACAACCTGCCTGAATCATAAAAGGGAAATGATAGACGCTGAATTCTCTCTCTCGGAATAATCCACATTGTGGTTAGCAGCATAGCTAAAGCAAGTGGTCATATTTAAATGACAGTGGATCTGGCACTGTTGCTTTAAAACGTGCCTTAATCTAAGGCTTTCTAGATGATGAGGCACTTTCATTCTGGTCCCAAAAGGCAGTCCCAGAGCTGCGTGGCCATGGCAGTGACTGGAATCCCCTGGCCAAGCAGTGAGCGCCTGCCAGCAGCATCAATCACTGGTTCTTACCCATTAACAAGGGTTGAGCAAAGAAAACTCCACTCTAATAAATGCCATTTAGAAGCCTTGTAGCCAGGTTTCTGGCCAGGCTGCACACACCTCAGCACTCCAGCTAATCACGGTGCTGGCAATTAGAATGAGGTTAATTCCAACGTCTGGAATTAGAATGAAGCAGTATCATACATGAGATCTCAGAAAGCATTACCAAGAATACTTCAAACAGACCAGCCTTTTGGAAAGAGCACGAGAAGGTGCCCAAGTCATGAGAGTGCTTTGTTACATCCCAGTATTCAACAGTGTTAGGATTGTTACACGCTCATTAGTCTTGTGCAGGAAAGAGACAACGAATCTTTAAGGCTGCAGGGCAGGAGAGTTGCGATACCTGTTGTGTGGCTGCCTAGGACATTTTCCAGATACTTCTGCAAAGGCACTTGTGGGATTTCCATGGTTGGCCTCACGGAGCGAGTGAATGGAACAGCCCCCCGCAAAGGGAAACCCAGGAAGTTTTCTAACTCTTTGACAGCCGCTTCTGGATCATCGACCTGATATTGGGGCAAGAGGGAGGGTTAGGTTGTAAATGGGTAAAAAACTTCCGACTGTTTGGTTCAGATGGGTCATTTGGGATGACCATGTGCTGAAGGCAAAACTAAGGCTACTTTAGTCTCCTTTGAGCACCTGTTCTTTCCATGTGTCTTATCTGCAGCCCTGTAAGCCCTTCCCCTGGAAAACAAAAAGGCTTTACACTGCAAATACAGGCTGGGACATGTGTGTGAATGCCCCCAGAGAGGGCCAGAGGGAAGCAGAACTCAGTCCTTCCACGGGTCCCATCCTCCGTCTCCACCTCCCTTCTCCTCAGCAAAACCCTCTTTCACCCTATAAGTGAGTCAGGCCCCACGCAGCTTGCTTCCAAAGTGAAGTCAGTCTCCCAGGCCTCTGTTGGGCAAATTTTGTTCTTCTTTCCCAGGCGAGGAGCTGAGACAGAGAAGATAACTGACATGCCCAAGGCTGTGCAGAGAGTTGGAGGCAGAGCTGGGAACAGAGCCTGAAAACTCAGACCCTGACAGTGACCCCTTGTTCAGCCCTTCAGCAACAGCACTCACTTGTCAAACAAGACTATGGGCATGGGCAGCGTATGAAATACGGCAAGTCTGGCTAGACTTGGGTAACCATATGCAGCCCATTCAAGTCAAACCCCCAGGTGGCTGTGCCAGTGCTGCTCTGTACCTTCAGCGTGCTCATGCCGAGCTGGGCTGCCGCTTTCAAGTTCTGGCCAATATCATCCAGGAAGATGGATTCATTTGGCTGGACACCCAAGCGCTCCAAGCACAACATGTAGATACGAGGGTCAGGCTTGCATATCCCTTCCCGACAGGACTCGATTATCTACAACAACAACCAACCATGTTGGAGGCGGTTCCACAAAAAGCCACCACAATTCCTGTTCATGAACATCAGGGGAGTCGTACGAACAGAGGGCACGGGTAAGTATGAGACTCCTGTGTAGCACAATGAACAAGGGGCAGGGTGCTGGCAGGGCTGCACTCGCTGTCATCCTTACAGGGTGGGAAGGAGCTGACCCAGGCAGCTGAGTGTCTTGCTGCCTCTTGCCTCAGCTGGGACAGTGCCAGACAGCACAGGTTAAGCAGCACCAGCCAGTTCTTGCTGGAGAGCCATCAAGGAATACGGCTGTGAGAAGACACGGTGGATGGTCCTCTTTCCCCCAGAGTCAGTGCTAAACCAGCAGCTCTCATACTGCTGTCAGAGAAGATGCAAAGTACAGTCCTGACTGTGACACTTATCAGCCATCCCAGTGATAGAGACCTTAGGCCCAGCGTTTCTGACCCCCTTCTAATCTAGAGAACATTTGTCTCTATCAATTCCCACTCTGCTTAGAATTAGATGCAATATTAGCTTATTGCTTAGAGACTACACTGATAGGCACTGCAGAAAGAGAGCTAAGGCATACGTTCTCTTTCACTTCCTGTCCTATATTAGTATTGTCATGTTGCCGGAAGCTGTTATACAGCAACCACATTCCACAGGTGATGACATTTCATTACAGGGTGTGTTCTGTGTACAGGATATGGAGTTATTTCTGTGCTCTGAAACTGCGTGGAAGAAAAGGCATGATAGAAACAGAATACAGCATTAGAATATGGTATTTTAAAAGGCCAGTTTCACTATGAAAACTGAACAGAAAATAATCCCTATGTTAACAAAGTGACTTTTCTTCACACATGCTTTTTTCCCCCCTGCCTCATTGAGGCTATAAAACAAGGCCAAATCATGAGCAAACTTTTAGAGGTCTGCTGACACATATAGCAAAAGAGGACCATATTCAAGGTTATGTCATTCAGAAGGGGCTGAACTGAAAGTACCTAAACGTTCCTCTTAATGTATTAGGAGTAGATCTGAAAGAATAGGGCCACATCTAGAGTAAGTTGAATTGTTCATCTAACTGTAGAGCACCCATGATTGCCCCGAGTAAACATGTGTGAACAAGGTATAACTTGTGGTTAAAACAAATGTAGGAAACAGCGAGTGCAAAGGTCCCTGCCGAGCCTGGAACGTGCTAAAAGTTCAGACAGGTTTAAAACGACAGGCCAGCAAAAACCTGATTATTGACTTATGTCTAAAAAGACAAGCCACAAGGCAGCTAAAATGATTGTGAAGCCAAGTGGTTAACTGAGAGTCAACGACAAGGAAGGCTCCTGCCTAAAGTATTCAAGGAGCAAATGTTCTACCAGCCAGTGCATGGTGGAGGAAAGGTCACTTAGTTCATACACAACAGCTGTAATTCAGGAGCATCTAATAGCTCAGACCTCACAATGCTGCCCATAGCCCAGCACAGTGCCTGCATTAGCTTACCCCACAAAGGAGAGCACATTTACGTAGGACTGATCTATCCCTCTTCATGAGTCCACGCCAGGGCCGGGCATTCTACCTGCCTAGACCATAACTTAAGATTCTGGGACATTCAGCAGCAACCTCCAATGGGGAAAAAACCCCATATGCATATGCAAAAGTCCAGCGTGCTGACTCCCCACAGCCCATTCAGCTCCTGCATTACGGGCAGAGGCTTGCTCTGGTGCCTGTAGCCACAACAGCCCTTTCTCTCCCCTGGGAAGATGCCAGCTGGCCAGCTGTGGGACACCACACCAGGCACAGCCTGTATACCATTTGCAATGTGCTTTCAGATCTATTGAGGTAGAGAGTGCTTCAGAAGGGTAAAAGTGCTAATTATAGAACTTTTCATCTCCTGAGCCTCTTGCACAGTACCCCAGCACAATACATAGGCAGAAGCATGTCTGCACAGTACGCCGGCACTTTGCGATGACCCACTAAAAACATAGGTGCCCGCTACTCACTAAAACCCACTCGGTGGGTCTGCTACAAGAGTTGTGCCTCAAAGGACATACCCAACGTGTCGCACTAGTGCACGAGGTATTGCTATTACCACTGTTGTTAGCTTGGGACCTGCCTCTTGAGTATTGCGATGGGTGCTTTTCATACGCTGGACAGATGTCTGAGCACATTTGGACTTACCACATCAAACTGCTTTCGATCAAGGGGCAAGAAGCTCGCCCCACTGTGCAGGTAGAAGTTGTTGCTTAGAACCGCTGTCTTAAGGCCTTCTGCCCGGATACACCGTATTGCTTCGGTCATCACGGGGAGCTGTTCTGACATCTCTTTGCTGGTGAGGTCAGAGAGAAAGGAGTCCACTGGAACGGAAGAGTTTGTCTGAGGAGCAAGAAACACCCCCCCACCAAATGCTCATCAGCCTCTTTAGAGAGAAAATAAAACTTTATGCATCACCCAGAGAAACGGACCAGCTGATCCTTGCCTCTCCCTGTAACAGAGGCCGTCAGCCTAGCTCGCTGGCTACACTGTTCGTAATAAGGTTCCCGAGAGCTTCTGCACTGACTAGTTCTACGGGGGGAAGGTGCTGGAGTTCAGGGATGACACTAGGAAGGGAAACAGCTCGCAATTCCTTTATTTATCACGCAGGCCCTTGCCATGGCATCAGATGAACCCACCCGGTTACACGTCAGCCGTCAGAGTGGCAACCGTTGTTTTACACTCAGCTGCCTGGCCGAGAAGACGAGCGTGACATCGCTTTGAGCTCCAGCTACAGCCCAACGCGCTCTGCCAAGAATAGAAATCCTCTGCTGGGAATCCTGCCGCATCCGCGAGAGCGGCCTCTCCTTCTCCTCTCTCCGCGCCGACCCTCTGGCAGAGGCAGGCGCTGTTCCTCCGCTGGCCCTCTCCTGGCATGAGGGGTGGGAAAATGCGAGCGCCGAAGCCAGGGAGGCAGAAGCAGACGAAAGTAGCAGTGTGAAGCCTGGATCGCCAAGCAGGTCCCTGCCACCTCCTGCAGGAGCAGGTTTAGGAGCCTGCAGAGCAGAGAGGAGGGCGCAGCAGGGCTCTTTCCTGCGTGCTACGGCTTCTCTAGGGTTTACGGAGGCCTGAGAGAGGTGTTAAGAGCTGGAAAGCGGGGCGGCAGGCTTACGATCTCGAAGCACTGCCGCGCGAATGCTCGCACAAACTCCGCCGCCGTCAGCTCCCCCCTCATGTACTTCATCCAGGGCCGGTCATCCCCGCCGCAGATCAGAGCGCGCCGCACCGTGCCGGGGGGGACGCGGTTCCGCACCTCCCAGTCTGTGCGGGACACAATGGCGCGACAAGAAGGTCACGTTTATGCCCCAAACCCGTCCCCGTCTAGCCCGTCTCCTCCCAGGAGCACGTCTCAACCCTGCTGGAGACCGCAGCCCCGGGAGGGGTGGGATGACGGTGGCAGGTTACTCCAAGGATAGGAGCCGGGCGCTCACCTCGGGCCAGCGCGTAGGGGGAGGGCAGCAGCACGCCGCCCATGTCGAAGACCACGGCTCGGCAGGGCCGGGCGGCCCGGCGCGGCACCCAGGCCTGCAGCAGCCGGCGTAAACCCATGCTGCGGCCTACCCGTCACCGAGGCAACCCCGTGACCTTTGCCCCTGCCGGCGACTCGCGCGAGAGCACGCCGCCGCCGCCGGCTCACGTGACCAGGTATGTTTTCCCACACACACACACACACACACACACACACACACACCGCGCCTGCGCGACCTCCCGGGGTCAGGGGTCAGAGGTCTTCGAGGCGGAAGCCGCTGCCGCCGCCGCCGCCGCTGTGCCTCGGCCGGTGCCGCTGGGGCCCGGCGTCCCGGGGCCTTATGAGCGTGCCGCTGGTGGTGATCCGGCTGGAGCTGGCCGAGCACTCGGCGCCGCCCGCCGCCTTCGCCTACAGCGCGGCCGGTGCGTGCGGGGCTGAGCCAGGGCCTCCTCCCTCAGGGGCCGAGGGGCGCATTGTCCCCTCAGGGGCTGGCGGGGGGAGAGGGGGGGTCTCCCCTGTGCTGGGCTCTGCTGTGGCGGGGTGGCTCTAGGCGGTTTCTGGGCGTCACTGGTTGCTGCCTTTGCGCTCCTGGTCTCATTTCATAAACATTAGGCATTAGGGCTGGAAGGAACCTCCGAAGATCATCGAGTCCAGCCTCCTGGGTCAAGGCAAATCCACTGCGTGCCCCTGGGTGGGGGGGGTGGGAGCCCCCTAAGCTCTCTCAGCACTCGCCCCCTACAAAACCGGAGCTGATCTGCAGAGAAGCTGGTGGGAGCAGCCGCCCCACCTCTGCAGCTGTAGCGGGTCCCCTGTCCCGTGCCCACCTCTGCCGAAACAGGAGGGATGGGCGAGGCCAGGCCTGTTCCCCTGAGGGGGGACATGTTTCATGTGTGTGAGATATCGGCTTCCCAGTCTCATCTCTCCGCATGCACGTTCTGCCCGGCCCGCACCAAGACCTCCGCGTTCAGTTAGCACTGACCTCTTTGGATGCCAGATTCGCGCAGAATGTGATGAGGGCTTATAAAGTGCCCGATGGCAAAGGGGAAGTCTGTCAGGACATAGCATTGGCTCTGTCTAGATGAGAACGAGGGGTGGCAACGGGAAGCGAGCAGGCAGCCGGCTTGGAAGGAACGCAAGGATGTTGTTTTTCACTCAGTGGGTCATTAACGGGTGGGACTCTTGCTAGCAGAGGTGGTGGAAGCTGAGAGTTTAGCCAGATTCATGAAGAGATGGGAAGCGCTCTTGGAGGAAAGCGGCATCTGTTGTTGCTATTTAGCTTGGGGAGCGAGGGGCATGGCCCCTGAATCAAAGCTTCCCAGACATGAAATGCTGGAGGCTGCAAGTGGGAGAAGAAGTAGGGGGGGAAAAATATCCATGTTCAGATCCAGTTCATCACTCCCGTCTAGCATCCATTGCTGCCCCCATGTGGCATGGGAGACGGGCTGGGAGATGGGCAAGATGGATCTAGGGTCTGACCCAGGAAATGGCAGTTCCAGTGTTCTTGTGTTCCATCTAATACGTCTTTTTTGGTCTATGAAAGAGTAGATCTTTCTCTGACTGACAGATGTCAGCTTAACATGGCTGGCTACCGTGCTCAAACCATCATGTGCCAGATCGCAAGGGTTACATGTGTGGCAGCAAAACCAAACTTTTTTTTTTTCTCCTCTGGTTGATGGTTTTACTCTGCAGAAGAAGAAATAAAGGCAGCTTAAAGAATTATTGTAATGACCTGGTAGAGACCTAATGGCTGTTTATTAGGGAAGCCTGCTCTGCCCTCCTTCCACTGGAGTTGTTTGTTTTTTGCTCCCAATGGCATTGTTTAAATAGCTAATTGTTTTCCTCTTTAGCCACTCATATGTCTGATGAGGAAATCAAAGAAAAGTCGCTCACTTCTGCTTCAGCCTATTTAGAAGGAAAGGCGCTGGTGGAAAAAGCAGCAATTATTCACCAGCATATTGGCCGCAGAGAGATGACGGATATGATCATTGAGACAATACAGCTTGACCCAGGTAACCATTCTAAAACTTGAAAAAGGTGTTCCAGTAATTGGTCTGTAATGCCTGTAAGGTTTTTACTAGTCTAACATATGGGTATTCTCTTAAAAGTATTTTAAACTTGCTTGCAAGTTTCTTTGAGTAGATGTGATAATCATCTTTATTAGACCTACTGAGTAGTTGGGAAAAAGTTCTTAGCAAACTTTCGGGCACAGTCACCCTTCATCAGGCATAGGGAGTCTCTGCTGGTCATTTAAAATGGCTTTCTAAGCTGCTGAGCTCCTGGTAAATGCAAATCCTGCCTTTAAGGACATGAGAAATGATGCCAATAGAGTTTATAGACTCTCAGTTGTGCCACTGAGATGCTTTTTTTTTCACCCTACCCTTAAAATTGCACAGCATAGAAAGCTAACTGAAAACCAAGCAATGCAAAACTAAGCACAAGGATTATCCTGACTCTATTGTTTGCTTTCATGTTAAGTGCAATAAAAAAAATGACTTGTAGTTGTTGAGTAACAAAGTAGCATACTGCAAAACTCAGCTTGGCACCCTTCAGAACTTATCTGACTAGCTTTGTAGCCCCCATGACGCAGCCAAAAGGTCTCTCAAACTGGTGCCTAAATATGCCTCAGTTGATAACTCAAAGTGAGGAGACCACTGTTTAGAAGCACAGAATTTATTCTGTGCTTTACATGTCATAATTTGACTTTTTGAATAACTAAATCCTCTCTTGTACATAAAATTGCACTTAAAATGCAGTTGAAGTTTCTGATGTGTGGTTCAGTAATCTGAACACTTTTGATTTGTAAAAGATGAGACAAAAGCTGCAATGGAAGGAAGAAAATCTGCAGAAGCTTCATCCATTGATGACGCAAGTAAACATGACAGTCAAAGTAAAGAATGCGAGGCGGCTCCGGACTCGCCATCAAAACAACTTCCTGACCAGATTTCCTTCTTCAGTGGGAACCCATCAGTTGAAATTGCTCATGGCATTATGCACCTGTACAAAACAAAGTAAGAATGTATTTGACTCATTATAGATCTAGTGGGAATAGCACCATAGACTCTTGCCATCCAGAAGGGTGAGTCGGGAACACTAGGGCTGTTGCTCCAGGATTGATGGAGCAATGACGCACAGGAAGCCTGGGGTATTGGCACCATAGACAGTGTCTGGTGTAGTCTGACCTGCATAGCTGCTTTGATGGTAGTAACAGGCCCAGCCCTTCCAGCTGTGGGTGAGGATGTCTCGGAGAGTATGTGTTCATGTAAGCAGTGGGAGTAAAAACACCAGTTGAAAGGTGGCCCTAGAAAGATCAGGTGTGAGGGGACCCCACAGGCAAAGATCTCTTTGTTCACATTCCCCTGGAATGTTAAAATGAACGCAAAGGTCTGCACTTCCCAAATTATTCTGTTGCAATGATGGAGTAATCATATCTTCCCACTTAAGGAGCTGAATGAGAACCATCAATTTCAGATGTTCTTGAATGTGGCCAGGACTCAAGGGCTATTACATCAGTAATCAATATTGCTCACTTACTCTAGAAATATTTTGAGTATTTGTGGTTTGCAAACCCCAGGTACTCTTACAGAAATACAGCTGTCAGAATATGTACTGTGGGTCAATATCAGTTGGTTGCACACGGGAGCTGTTTCTTTAAAGATGACTAAGTACCTTTTGGGTGTCTTCAGACTTGTACATATTTAAGGATTAAAAGGTGGTTGTTACAAATAGGGAAGGAGCTTTACAATCACAGGTACATTTAAATTGTGAAGCATTAAATTGTTGTATGGTCTCCTGTGTAAGCTGGTCTTAAGATGTCAGTCTTGACTTCCTCAATTTTAAAAGTCTACTTTTATTGTCTTCTTAGTAAGATGACTTCTTTGAAAGAAGATGTGAGGCGCAGTGCAATGCTGTGCATTCTCACAGTGCCTGCTACCATGACCAGTCATGACCTGATGAAGTTTGTAGCCCCTTTTTATGAAGTCATTGAGCATATGAAAATCATCCGGGATTCCACTCCGAACCAGTACATGGTACTGATAAAGTTCAGCTCGCAGGTAAAGCCCAGAAGTTTGGTGCCAGGTTTCTACTGTTTGGCAAATTGGGCTGCTGTATGAACACTAATTTCAGGCACTGTCCAGTTTTAGTGGCTTGCTGTTTCCTAAGGTCATGGGCCTTTGTATGAGAGGCTTCCTGTGATGTAATGTTGGGGGTTTTTTTGTAAGTGATACTAATGTTGGCCCTCCATTAGCCTTCATCATAGACCTACAGCTTGTACAGCTGCAATGTTGTTATGCACGTCCTAGCCTACTACTTGCTTTATCATAGCCAGCAGAGTATTAAGATCTAGACAAATCCTGCCTGACTTCAATACCTCACCCATTAAAATCCCTGTGGAAGAGAATGCAATCAACAAATACAGATGCTCACTAAGATATGAATGCATTGTGCAGTCTGACTTGGCAGACCAAGAAATAGCCTGATCTCTGTGACAGCATTAGTTCCTATGGAAACTGAGGATAGCAGGGAGCTGTTAGACCATCTAGCCTATACTTCTGTTGCGGTCACAGGGACCATTCATGCGTACATTGCTCCCTCCCAGAACTGGTCAGAAGGGGGTGGGAGGTAAGATTGAAGTGAACTAGATGACCAGATACTGTGGGTCTCTTCCTCAGCTGTTACAAGCTTAACACTCCTGTGTTGTGCACAACATAAATCCCACAAGCCTATTTAAAGTAAAGCCCCTTCATAGAGACTCACTTGAGGGCAGTGTCTGATGCCAGCCATCTTTGTACTAATTCAACAGAGTTTTTGCCCAGTCCACTAATTCCAGACAACTTTCCACTTGTCTTTTGAAATTGGCTGACTCCCTGCTTCAGCAGGCCCTCACCAGCCATCTCTGCATGCAGCAGAAGCACGCTCAAGTTGCTCTACATTTTATTATCTGTGTAACTGTGTCAGTAAGGTGTGTGGCAAAACTGGAACAGCTTCATGTTGCATCATTGAAGAATTGGAAGACAGAAATGAGACTGCCTTGACTTCCAGCTCACTTTCCTCCTAACAGTTGGATTGCTGACTGTAATAAGCCAGCACATGGAGATGTTGTGGCTCATCCATAATAACTCAAATAGGTTATTTTGTGTTCAGTCAGCAGTGCTTCTTTTCAAGTAATGCTCTGGTATGAAGTGCTTCAGTACACATCTGCATAGAGTGAATTTGAGCTTTTTCTGCAGGTAAACTATATACTGTATAAATCTCGATCCCTTTGAATAGGGCCCTCTGATAGTAGTGTCTTTCTTCCAGGCTTTTGCAAAGAAACATTTGCTTTCAGTTAGTGCCAAAATTGTTGACTGTGGACAAAGCTGATATTAAAGAAAGAAATTGGCTGGTGCTGTTTGAGCAGTACATTTGCAAGCATCCAGTGCTGAGAGCTCTTCAGTTCTTCTGCCAGTTTAAGTTGAAAATTGCTGAATCCAATGCAGAGATGGAATAGTAATTAGCATACATCAAGAGATTTACCTATGATGTATGCTTGTTTGGGCACTTGGAGGGGGGGAGAGAGGATATCTAATTCTCATTCCTTCTTGCTTGTTAATGTAAGCTGCAGGCAGTATGCGTCTTGTTCCTCTGGTCTGTCTTTAGGCAGATGCAGACAGCTTCTATATGGCATGCAACGGCCGACAGTTCAACTCCATAGAAGAAGACGTTTGCCAGCTGGTGTATGTGGAGAGGGCTGAAGTCTTCAAATCAGAAGATGTAAGTTTCTTTTCCAGACTCTATTACAAGCTGTTTAATAGGATTAGCTGGAGCTGGACAGGGCAGGCTTGCTGCAGATGTTTAACTGCCTCATGTCTGGCTGCATCTTGCCACTACAGCACTGCATTTGGGGGAGCAGCCCTGCCTTCTGAAGTTCTGGGACCTTACCCATCCGATCTCCTGGTGTCCCTCTCTGGAGCAGATATGTTCTGCTCAAATCTGAATAGGGCTTAGCGCGGCTAAATATCCTTTACGTTTGGCCTGCTGGGAGGAAGATGTATGTTTAGTCCCAGAGAAATGTGTTTCTCACACTTATTAGCTAGTTAATTCTCAGTATTTCAAGCTGATCTTTCAACACCCCTCTAAGAGGTTGACATGAATCCTGTTTAAAATGTGGAGGAAATAAACTGCAATTAAATGACTGGTCTATGGTCAGAGGGAATGCATCAGAGCTGGGAATGGAACCTGTGGGTGTTGTCAAAGTCATGTCCTTGACATGGCTGGTCTTGGAGGTCTAGGAAGAACTCATGAGTTCATGAGTTCTCTTGACTTGCATATAGCACTGTCCCAGATGTGTACTCTAATTGGTGCCAGACTAAGTGTCAAAATGGCCCCAAAGGGTAGTCACTGCTGCCTCTGGTGGAATTTATAGGGTGCCTATAGTTTTACTAGGATGCGTAGCAGTTCATTTAGGCTTTCGTGTTCAGAGTGCAGCTTTAGCTGTACAATTTGCTTGGAGGGGGTCCAGCAATAAGCTTGTGTCCCTTTTTCTTGTGCAGGGAGCCAGCCTTCCTGTAATGGATCTGACCGAGCTCCCAAAGTGCACAGTGTGCCTGGAGAGAATGGATGAGTCTGTCAATGGGATTCTGACCACCTTGTGTAACCACAGCTTCCACAGCCAGTGTCTGCAGCGGTGGGAGGACACCACGTAAGAGGCGTTGCTTTGCTTTTCTGTAACTGAAAGTACTGGCATTGCAGCTGTGCTCCTCTTCTCTGTACGGATGGAACTGGCTTTGATCAGCATCTGCTCTGCTGACTTTTTTGGATGTCTGAGTTTCTGCACACATGTTGCCATTGGCAGCTGTAGAGCCTCGAAAATGTCCGGGATGAGGTCTCTGCTTTAAGGAGACTACAGTCTAATTTAAATATGCAAATACACCCAATACATCATGAGCAAAATCTAATGATCTAGCTAATGAGCATTTCCCACTTTCTAGCATGCTCAAATTCAAGATCAATGGAAATTTAAGCAAAATTAATTACTCAAACAGGCTTGGAATACCCTCTTAAGGGAGCAAAAATGTACCTTATAGAGTCTAGAGGTTCTATTTGGTTGTAAATCCTGCATAGTTTCGTATTTAGACTGAGCAATACAAATTTATTTTGCCTTCAGAAAATGAGTGGCATTCACACGAGAAGATTAAAATGACTCTTAAACAGAGGTCTTGGATTTTAAAACTTCTGGATGATTTTAAATCAATTCATCCTGATGAACTGCAGGATATAAATGTTATTTCACGTGACAGATGTGGTTTGCTGGTACATTTTGTCCTTAAAGCCCATGCATTTTGATTATTTAACCTTAATTCTTAACTTCTTATTCCATGAGATCCCACTAGGTAGAGCAGTGAGGTACGTGTCAGTCCTTCATAGAATTTCCCACAGAGAACAGAGTCCTGTTATCTGTCAAACATACTTTACATTCCTACTGGTAGCTGTTTGTTACTTGTTACATGTCGGGCAGTTAGACTTCTACAGGAAGCTCGGTGCCAAACCAGCTCGTTTTCTTCAGCTTTTCTTTCTTTAGAGTACCAACCTCAGTTTGATCTTTCATCATGTATCGCGAAACCTCTTTTGCATGAGGTTTCTCAGCTGTGCAAGTGGGTTTCCCCAGCAGAATCTGTTTTAAATTCAGGAAGGCTTTTACTGAGTCTTTGGCCCCGTAAATCAAAGCCAACCTAAATGTACGTAAAAATTTGTTCAGTGATTAACGCAGCTTGCTCCTAGTTCATTCTGACTAAACACTGAGACAGTATCAAAATCTAAAACGTATGTCTGGGACAAAGCTGTCATCACTAAACTTCAGTCACTTGCTTGACACTTTTTTTTTCTTCCTGAGTGTGTAATTGCATTAGATTGGAGGGTATTTAGTCGGTGCACATTGGCAACTTTCTTCCCCAGGAGCCTTTTGCAGGCGGCAAACTAATGATTGTCCAGGATTGATCTCCAAGTAACAGGGCAGAGGCTGCGGTGGGGAAGTATGGCCAAACCAAGATGAGTGAAATATGAGCTTGGAGGGTGATATATGTTGCCAGTACCCATCATGATCAGCAGGTGCCCTCAGCTTTGCTTCCCCTTCTGAGATTAGGATCCTGAATTGGGCACTGCTAGCTGAGATGGTCTGAAAGACCTAGATTGACTTCCCTGGTGGCTTCTTGCAGTGTCTGTGGCTGAGGACAAGTAACAAGTCACAGCTGAGGTCACAGACTTTGTGTCCTTAGCATACTTTCTACATGGAGAATCCAGGCCTCACAACCAATCTCCTCTCTACTCCTTCCAGTTGCCTCGCCTCCTGGCTTGCAGTTAGACTGGACAGTGTCCTGTGATATCCTCTGTTTTTAAGATCAGGCATTTGCCAGTTTTACAGGAATAAATAGCGAAAGAGCAGCAAGGCATGTGAAAGCAGGAGGCAAATCTGGGTCAGATGGTGAGATCCAGTCAAAAGGTATGACCATGCAGTGGGGAGTGTCATATACACTCACCGGATGACGTGTGATCCAAATTTTCTAGCCTCTGTCTGCTGGCCTCACAAGGAACCCAGTGGTCACTGTTGGCTAATTAGTGCTGCTTGCTGCCTTTTCTAGGTGTCCTGTCTGCAGGTACTGCCAAACGCCTGAGCCTGTGGAAGAGAATAAATGCTTTGAGTGTGGTGTTCAAGAAGTAAGTAGGAGTGAAGGGTGAAATCTGTCCACCTTTACTATTGCACTTTCTTTCCCTTGGTGTCTATGACTGCTGTTGGGCCACACTTCTGCCTGGAACAAGGTTCCTGTTTGTTTGCCTCGGTACTAGTATGGGGCAGCTGGGTTCATCCCAGAAAGGTGTCCTGTTCTGTGGATTTCAGAGGCTTGGAGCTGCAGGTTTATGAAGGGGGATCAGTGTGGGTGCCAGTGCCAGCAAGCTCCTGCAATGGTGACCCAGCTGCACTGTCCAGTCTTATTTTCTTCAATTTGGCTTCAAGATTTTCCAGGATGTCCCCCCTCACCCCTGTGACTTGAAAGCCATTTATCTAACATGCAGGAATGGTTGATGCCTCTCTCAGTAGGCTTATACTGTATTTGAATCATTAAGTAGTTTCATTCTCTAGCCTGAATGATGCTTCAAGAAAGGCAAAGATTGCCCTTTTCCTAGGGAAGCAACAGGGACTGTGAGCAGCAGATGTATACTCTTCCAATCCCTTATACTGCATGCACAGCTTTTCAGTGATGTTTGTTGCTCACACATTGGTCCAAAATCCTTTCTTGTTCTGTTGTCAGAACCTCTGGATCTGCTTAATATGTGGGCACATTGGCTGCGGGCGCTACGTGAGCAGGCATGCTTACAAGCACTTTGAGGAGACTCAGCACACATATGCAATGCAGCTGACCAACCACAGAGTCTGGGACTATGCTGGAGGTAAACCTCTCCCTTCTGCTTATTAGGGGTGACCAGGCTTGTGTGGAAACGGTCCTCAAAACCTTTCCAGGAAGACATTTTTAATTAAGCCCTAACTTTCTGGAGGATTTGAAGGGCTTTTCTGTAGCATTTAATATTCCACATTTTAGGAACATCTATTTGCTGTAGTACAGCAGCTTCTGTGCCTGTACCAAATGCTTCAGAAAAAGATCATAAACCCATAATGCACCTGGACAGCCTTCTAGTTTCAACAGTATGAGAAACTTCAGAAGAAGGTAGATCAGTTTTCTCATAGCATGAGAATGAGCTTTTGTGATTTATCCTAGATAGTGTCCAGTAGAATCTGTTAAGTGTCAAATATATCCATTAACTCCTAGGTCTCTCCCTCCATGCAGCACTGAGACGCACAGAACCTGAGTAAATTATTTCCCTTGGCCCCAGTTAGGTTCAAATGCTTGGGTTTTATCAAACTGAAACAATCCTTGGTCAAATTTCTCTCTTCAGATAATTATGTTCATCGTCTGGTTGCCAGTAAAACTGATGGGAAGATAGTTCAGTATGAGTGCGAAGGGGATATGTGTCAAGAAGAAAAGATTGATGCCTTACAACTAGAGGTAAGTGTTCTAGTTTCCTTCAGATGCTGCTGTGGTTTTTTTATGTAAATATGCCTCAACTCCAGATTCGATTCTGACAAGAATGGCGCTGGGCTGACTCCAAGGCCAAAGGAGCGTGTCGCTTTTCCTTTTACTCACAGGCTTTGCCGAGTCAGCACCAGTAGGAGCGGGAGCTGGTTCCATCCTGTTAATGATGCATTGAATTGTTCATGAAATTCAGTTGGTTGCATCTCTGCAAAGTCAGTCAAGTTGGTAGTGTTTCAGAGTAACCAATGGCAAACTCTGGTCTGCGGAAGGTATTGGGAAGGGAAGGGGCGCACAAACATGTGCGTGACTTTGAGCTGTCACAAACTCTTCCATGCTAATGAAACTGCAAGATGCATTTCTTTTTTTATTTTACCAACATTTTTTTCAGACTACAGCCTTTAAAATAAATTTGCTATTCTAAACCTTAAATGTGAGTGAACTTGAACTCTTCCATTACATTTTTTTTTAATTGATGCTATTTAAGATGGCAGACAACTAGCAGAACTTCAGTTGAGCTTTTTATATGGGTTAAGCGCTCTGCTACAGCAAACTAGAGCTAAATATTTGTAGGAAGAATTCACCGAACTGTCTTGACTCTATCTGATAATTACTGAAGTGGGCAAGAGGTCTTTCTCCTGCTTAATCCTGCATTCCGGGTATAATCTGCTGTGTCTTGATTTGGAAATCATGATCTCTGTCACAGTCTATGTCCTGTTGTAAAGTTTTCAAAATGGGAGAAGGTGGGATGTGAATTCTGGAAGTCCTTGGTTTAAACACCAAAATAACGTTGCTAATAAACTACTCTGATCAGAGGGAAATAACTATTCCTCAAGTGTTATCTTCAGTCTACGATCTTTCTTCAACGTTCTCTTGAAATGGAGACTAGCTCTTAATGCCCTTCCCATGGTATTTCAGAAGCTTGCTTTCTACCATGACAAAGCAAAATCCACATGAAAACATGGTGAGGAGGAGGAAACGCCTTCAGTCTTCAGTATCCCTAATGATTCTAATTAGGCTGGCTGACATCTTCATGTTTGTGTCTGCTGCTTCTGTGTTCATATTTTCTTTCTAATTTCCCAAGAGGCAACTCATCTAAAGCCCTCAGGGAGACCCCTAACCAGAAGCTATTCAGTATACAGTAGAAATTGAATTGACTTTTTTTTACTTTGGCTCATCCAACCAATGACTCTGCCGTTTGTACTCAGCTGAAACGTTCAAAATGTTGTCTTGACACAATTTCAGTGTAAGATTTTTTGTTTGTAAACGAGAGAGAAACTTTCTGGGGCCCTTCGGGTTATAAATTGATGGTACACTTGATCTAACAGTGCCTTAGTCCAGCTCTGTTTGCTATTATTATAGTACTCGTATTTGCTAACAAGCCAGCTGGAATCGCAGCGCATCTACTGGGAAAATAAGATAGTCCGAATAGAAAAGGATACTACTGAAGAAGTAAGTTCTCTTGTCTTATTAACTGTTTCTGGCCTTGCTCTCAATATGCTGAGCACCGACGGCTCCCACTGACTTCTTGCAAGTTGCGTGTGTTTGGGGAATTAAGAAAGTGAGTCAATTAATGTATAATGAATGACCTGGCATTGGCCACCTATTAAGAGAAGGAGAGTTCACTTTTTTCCATTGAAGAGAACTGGCACAGATCTGTTCTTTACCTCGATAGATGGGTTCTAGCAACATCCTGTTCAGCAGTGCAGAAATGAGCAGATTTCCAGCGGGGTTGAAACTTGGCTTAAACGCAGTGCGGAAGTTGTTGCCATGTCCGGCAGCTTGTCTTGCAGGCCAGGAGATTTCCCAGCCAATGGCAAATGGTAGAGGAGACTCATGGCACACTCACATGTGGTAATGGAAGGAGAAATTGCCTACCTGCCCATGCCACACATCCCCCAAAATGCCGGTTAAAAGATTCATGGGATGTTCTGGCAGTCAGGCTGGGTTTCAAAATGTCCTGAGCTGAACGAACCATGGTGCTTCAGTGGAGTCGAGTGGAATCCCACCAGTTTCTCTTTTTTAATGCCTTCAAGTTCCTGGACAAATCCTTAGCTGAACTTTGCCTGGGTGCAGAACAGAGTTGTATAAATGTTGTAACTGCTAATTAACCAGGCACTGTCTGCTGTTAAGCAACTCCATAAATGTATAAAGAATTCCCTCTAAAATTAGCTGAGAAATAGGCCTTGACAAAGAATGGATTTAAGTAAGAAATAGCTGAAGAATTTAACTGACGGGTCTGGTCTGTGAAGTGAAAGGTTATGGTAAAATCCTCTTTGAAATAGTTGAAAATGCTGGCTTCAAACCAGTTATCCTAAAAGACCTAGGCTGTGTAGACTTAGGCTGCATATTCTAAAGATTGTGGAACTAATCTGGAAGATCCCTATAAGAGAAGAGCTTCACTGTGCAAAATATTCTGTTATCAGAGGGAAGTCTGTCATCCCCTACCTTGGAGGCCTGTAAGAGGAGACTGGACAAGCACCTGGCGGGGTTCACCTGACCCTAGCGCTCTTTCCTACCTAGGGCAGGGAGTCAGACTCAATCTACTAAGGTCCCTTCCAGCCCTGAACAGCTATGAATCCCCAAATCATCTCAAGTTGCGTTAAACATTCAATTCTTAACCTGGAAGACTTTAAAATCTGACCTGCTTTTATGGCAGCTCTATTGAAACGAGTAGATGCAGTGGCTTTTTAAATTCAGCCCAGCTGTTAGTGCGAAAAAGCAGTGTCCTTTGAATTCTGTATCAGCAGCACTTATCGACACTGACCCTCTGCCCACGTTAATCAATAATTCTTTCCTGGGTAGGGTACAGAAATACTCCTCATCTCCCTATGTCATATTTAGAGTGTGTGTATGTATATAAAACCAAAACCCCCCTATGCTTTAGCACTGGGTGAATTTAATATACAGTATTGCCTAATTCTGATAGAAGAACAGGAAAAGTAGCCTGTACATTCTTTTGCTTACAATAGATGTGCCTAGGAGCGAATATCAGCTACTGTCTCATGAGTGACATGCTGCTGCTTACTCAAAATTGAGGTGAAACCATGTTTTTTTTCCTTCAAATTTTGACCAAGTATAAACTTTTTTTAATGGTGGGCAGAGAGGAGAACTTAACAGTCGAAAGCCCTAGGCTTGAATGTTTAATTTCATGGAACTATTTAAATCCTAATAAGCTGCAGAAACTTGCCTCCGAGTTCATGTTCTTAAATTAAAGCTTTTTAAGCTAACTGCATTTAAACAAAAAGCAGTGAGGGACCTGCTGTAGCCTTGCAACAGTGTCAAGTTGGGTCATCGCACATCTTTGTGAGCTGAGTCATAGTTCTTTGGAAGTAGTGTATATGGAGATTTAGCCCCAAGTCAGGGTTTGTGCGTTACATTTTCCTATCAGCAGTGCTATTGTGAGTATTTCTTTGAAAAGGAAAAAAAAAATTTTTCTTTTTAAAAGAAATACTTACTCCATATTTTCCATTGCTTCCAGTCATTTGAGGGCTTGTTCTCACAATGTAGTAAACGGTCAAAGTCTACAAACTGCTCCAGAAAACGTGAATGTCATAATGAAAGTGCACAGGACTTTGATCTGTTTGAAGTCTCTGTGTTTGTTTTTACAGATTAACAACATGAAGACCAAATTTAAAGAGACCATTGAGAAGTGTGATAACTTGGAACAGAGGCTGAATGAGCTACTGAAGGAGAAACAATCTGTCGAACGAAAGTACGTGTTTCTGTCTGAGGACATTTTTCACAAGTCTAACTATATTTTATTCTGAAGCTCCTCTAACTAAAACATATCTGATTTGCCTTTTTTTGGAATCCTCCATTGGATCCTTGTTAACTCTTAATTAGCGTGGTAAGGACCCTATTGATTTCAGGAATCTGATGCCCCAGTTCTGTAGGTGCCTTTATATATTTAAAATGGCTCTAATGCCATTTGGTTTTCCAGCTCTTGGCTTTTTCCGCATAGTCTGCATATTTAGCATTCATTAAACCTTTCACATTTTGCACCCACTCAAAAAAGGAAGTTGGTCAGTTGTGCAATCATAGTTTCATACCTTCTAGGGTTGGAAGGGACCTGAGCAGATCATCAAGTCTGACCCCCTGCCATGGCAGGAAAGAGTACTGGGGTCAAACGACCCCAGCAAGGTGATTGTCTAGCCTTGTCTTAAAGACCCCCAGGGTAGGAGCTAGCACCACTTCACTTGGAAGTTGGTTCCAGATCCTAGCCGCCCTGACCGTGAAGTAGCGCCTCCTGATGTCTAGTCTGAATTTACCCTCTGTCAGCTTGTGACCGTTATTCCTGGTCACTCCCGATAGTGCTCGGGGGAACAGGGACTCCCCCAATGCCTGCTGGTCCCCTCTGACTAGTTTGTAACAGGCCACTAGATGCCCCCCCCTCAGCCTTCTCTTGTGGAGGCTGAACAGGTTCAGGTCCTGTAGCCTCTCCTCGTAGGGCCTGCCCTGCTGCCCCCTGACCATGCGAGTGGCTCTCTTCTGGACCCTCTCCATGTTGTCCACATCCCTCCGGAAGTGCGGCGCCCAGAACTGGACGCAGTACTCCAGCTGCGGCCTGACCAGTGCCGCATAGAGGGGGA
>NW_017729001.1:30749758-30757378 GCF_001723915.1 Gavialis gangeticus
CGTGGTCATAGAAGGCTACCAAGTTGGTCTGACAGGACCTGCCCCCAATGAATCTATGTTGGTTGCCCAACATCAGAAGGGGTTCAGTCTCTCGAGAGAAGGTGGAAGGCTGCCTGTGGAACCAGCACATGGGATGTGCAGTGAACAGATTGAAGCTCTGCCTTAAGCCCCAGCCCCACATTGTCACTGCTGCAGGATCCTGACCCTGCCCACCCCACTCTGACACCACTCTCTGGCCGAGCACACCTTGCCCACAGATGTCATGGGCCTGTTTCTATGGATGGCCACCTGTCTGCTCCACCCTGTGCCCCTGGCAGTGGGTGCAGGCAGACAGGCTGGAGTGCCTGGGCAGTAGGGCTGGGTCTAGTGGCAGTGGTGACACAGGCAGCGGCAACTAGTGTGACGGTGAGGGCAACCTGCAACTTGTGCAAGCTGCCAGGAAGCCAAGTCTGGCTACCCCTGCCATGCTGCCTGGCCCTGCAGACAGCAGTTCCTGGCATGCCCAAGAGCTCCATGCCAGGCAGCACTTCCTCATCCAGGGGTGATGGGACTAGTTGCATGCTCCACAGCCTGGGCTGCTCCCCCCACGCCTAGTCCTGGCAGGACAGAGGGACCCACTGCAGGCTGAATAGAATCACTTGGTGGGTTGGATCTGGCCCATGGGCTGTATTTTTTTTGCCCACCCCTAGCCTAACTTCTCTGTTGCATGCATTTTTAAGGTGCGCTCAGCTGAATAACAAAGTGTCAAAGCTCTCTAGTGAGCTGAAGGAGGAACAAGAACTGAACAAATGCTTGCGAGCTAATCAAGTCTTGCTTCAGAACAAGCTGAAGGAAGAAGAGAAGGTGCTGAAGGAAACTTGTGAGCAGAAGGACCTGCAGATCTCAGAGATCCAAGAGCAGCTGCGAGACGTAATGTTCTATCTAGAAACACAGCAGAAAATTAACCACCTCCCGGCTGAGACAAGGCAGGAGATCCAGGAAGGACAGATCAACATTGCAATGGCATCTTCCGCGAGCACCCCAGCAGGGGGCACAGGCAAACCCTCTTCCAGGAGGGGCCGGGGCAAAAGGGGCAAGTGAGGTTTAGGTCAGTCTTGCCCAACTGAACGTGCTTCTGAAAAGCCAGGCACAGGAGTTTCAGGACTCGGGCTGAATGCTAGGTTGAACACTACACACCCAGTCCGGTAAGGTTCAGTTAGAAGCTGTTCTTGGAGCTCTTCATAAAGCTGACTGCCAGCCAACGGGGAGTCTATGGTATTTAAAACCATCTCACTGCACTATCCAGCTAATGTTAGACGGATCTTAATTATCATTTTACCTTCCTACCTTCTGAAAGCCTCTCCCCATGCTGTGCAGTTTACCTTCTCCTTGGAGCGTGTAGCCTGTTTTAGGTGAGTGTGTTTGAAGTGCAAAAGCAAATCGCAGATTCCCTCCAAAGGGATATTGCACCAGAGCTTGGGCCAAATGCTGACTTCCATCTCCTCCCTGAGAGGCCAAGCTTAGAAATGTTCCTATTTAATAAAAGCTTTTAGTTGAAAATCACTTTTCAGATACAAGTGCACGCCCCCCGCCTTTAGAATGTGTAACCAGAGCCCTGCAGCAGTGTGTTAATACAGGTATAAAGTAGTTAGCTTAGACATGAAACAGAGCGAAGTGTAAACCATGTTTTTGCTGTCAAGAAGTCTTAGATATGATCATTTGGGAACATATCTAAGATGGTAGATGCTGTAAGGGAATTCATGTTAGGCAATTAGCCGCTTATTCCTTGAGGCGGTCTGGTGCTGTGCTAATGGCTTTAGAGTGCAAAAGCACACGAGCTTTGTGCTGCTGAAATTATTGAGCATAACAATAGTCATTTCTGTTCATTGAGAACCTTTCACACAAGGACCTGTTGCATGCTTCCAGCCATTGGCGATCAGCACTGACAGGATGTATATCTTCTTAGAATAAAATGCAGATGCATTGTATAAATGCAGTTTAAATGTGGGGAAGGCAGTAATGACACTAGTGAGGCAGGGGAATGAATTGTATGAGAACAGTCATTTAGATCTGTCACCTTTCAGGGTCTGTCCCACGTACTCATACTTCACAGTAGTTCCCTTCCATCCCTTAAGGAATTGTGTGCGCTCTGCTTGCAACCTATACAGCTTGTTATCGGGCTGAAACATAACCAAGCTCCACCCAGAGTGGAGTGCAAAAGCGATTCACTGACTGGATGCGCCTATTTATATCCACTTCCCACAGTATTTGAACACTTAATGCTCCCTTTTTCCTTGCACCTGTAACGTGCTCTAGTTTTTTCTGGCAGAGATGTGTATTCAAAAATCACCATATAGTCTGCCCTGTTGGCAGGCAAACTCTTGAGGGAGAATCCAGTGTACAAATCTGACTCTTGGTCCTAGAACACGTGCTAACTTTTGACAGCTTGCCCTGCAAAACTTGCCCGTTCGCAAAGGCTTGAATGCGTTGGCCCCATTGTGTTGTGCTTGATGGGTACCAAGCATCAAACAGAAACTGAGCTCATCCTTCCCTACCAATGAGTGGAGGTGGGAATCTTGTGCTCAGGCCCCAAGAACTAAAGCAGATCCTGTTAGGTTACTGGACCTGCAGTTATGACGTTGGTGTGGGATTTTTATTTTATTATTTTTAAATGCTGAGACAGTGGAAGTGCAGCTGTGACTTGCCCAACTCCTAAGAGGAGCTAAGAAGTGAAACTAGTGTTAGTGTTGTATAGCAGACTAAATCATTCTCGTGATAGGGTCACATGTGAGTTATAGTAGTCACAACCAGGACAGAAAGGCTAAAATCTAGTTTTAACCAGTTGCAGGCTTATTTTTAAGAACATTCCACTATACATGGCTCTTAGCACACTGTATGCTGCTTTGTCTTTGATTTCTAGACATGCTCCAGCCTAAGCTTTTATCTTTTTTTTTTTTTAACTTTGTAGCATGAATGTAACTTAATTTTTTCTAATGTGTGGATTGGACAAACAGGTTTCAGCCTTCTGTAAAATACAGAATCAGACTTCTACAATCTAGCTTGCTCTCCTATAGAAATCCTATTTTATTTAAAATCTATTTTTACACCAGTTGGGATCCTCCTGCCTTTTGCTGATAGCTTGCTTTCTGTAGAGCACTGAGATGCTGTACTAGATTTTTTTTTTTTTTAATCTAAAATGTGGTGTATGGTAGGGATTTTGGAGAGGAAGCGTTGAGGGGCAGGGTAGTATCTGTTCACACTGTTGAGGAACGTCTCCAATAGTGAAGGAGAGTTGCATTTTGAGGATCAGAAAGAGAATAGTCCAAGAGACATGGTGGAGAAATTTGAAATAAAATGGTGGCAAAAGTGAAACTGCCTCCAAGTTTTATCAAGGTAAATATTAGGAAAGCCAGTCTAAATCCACCCTGTGCCTGGAGCATACACGATGGTCAACATCCTGTAAAGTGGGTAGATGTTTCTGACTTGGTCTCCATATCTGATGCATCTGTCTCTGCAACTGAAGATGAACAGGCTGGGGTTGAACAAAACTCCTTGTTGGAGCTAAACTGCTCTGTCCTGAAGGTGCCCCATCCTGCTCCAGCCTTGCAAGGCTGTGACTAGAAGCCTTGCATGTCTGCTGCCTATACCATCTTTTGGCTATGGTGAAATAGGACTTTGCTCTCCTGAGCAGTAGCACAGCACTTTCCACAGGCACCAAGTTATCTTGAAGAAGTTTGCCAAGTGTTTGCACAGAATTTAATCTGGTTTGGTTGTTGGTTTTGGTTTTGTTTTTTTGGTTGGGGATTTTTTTTTAAGATGGAAAAAGAGAACCTGACCAATTCCCTTTTAAGACTGATACTGTACTGTCCTGTAACATCTGAAACAAAAATTAATGGCTATATTAAAACCTGCTGAAAAGTGGATGGATGGTCTCTTTCTCCCCCTCTCTCTCTCGACTTAAATGCAGCTGAGTGGTGGTATTCAGCTAGTGCTGTAGGAAAATCTCTCTCTGCTTTCTAAATTAATTGGATGATGAAAGAATCCCGCTGCATCTAAGGGGAAGACAGTCCCAGCTTGTTCATCACTACTTGAACTTGGGGGTGTAGGCTGGGGGAGAGGGAGTCTGGCTTTATTTTCTTAAGTGCTTTCATGTGTGGTTTATCCTAGCTACATGCCTCATTTGCTTGGATTTGCTGTCAGGGATGGAACTACTGGCAGCTCTGACCTCTAAACACCTGTCCTTAGGCCTTTGCTCTAGCTTCTCTTGTGTTGAATTGTGCAGTTCTTCTGCTCCAAGAACAAGCCTTCAGCTGTGTCTCCTAGCTCCCCAGTGCTGTGAGTGCCTCAGCAGGCCCACCATGTTTAGTTAGGAATTCGGTTCCTCCCAGGACTTCTGACCATGGCCGCCAGTCGCCGGAAAACCTTGGAGCAAAGTGTGTATGTGTTGGGACCAAAGCATTTTGGAGAGAGCTGGCCTTAAACAAGACTGCAACATCTAGTTTCTATAGTGTTTACGGTCTAATAGAAACTTTTTTTTCCCCCCTGCTAGTGGCACAAGTTTTTTTGGGGGCCTACAGTTCCTTCCCAAGTCATCTTCCCAGGGAACATGTACTCCCCTCATAGCTACTTAGTGTCCCTTTAGTCTCCAGGTGAGCAAAGCAGCCATCAGGCTTGGTACTGGAGCCTGGAAGTACTGGACTGTCCTGTAACTGCCCCTAAGTGTGGGTTATTAATTCATGTATCCACTGCCTGTTTAGTTTGTTTTTTCTAATGGTTCCTTAAGTGAAACCAATACTTCGCAAACATTTTGGGGTCATACCCCTTTTAACCTTGTTATAGGCTATGTGCCCCCATGAATCCATGTTAATGAGGATAAAAATAACAGTTTGTTACCACATCTGCTCTGTTATGTTTCTAACAAATGCAGTCCACTTTACTTTTTTTTCCCCCCTTTCTTTCCCTTTTTTTACATTTTCCTTTTCTCCTCTTTCCCATTCCTAGAAGATTGCCGTGGCTCCCAGCCTGAGGACCTTCATGCAGGGAAATACAAACTCAGTGTGCAGTAACTTCCTTGCACTGACCAGGCCAACAGGGTAATAATGCAGTTATTACAGGGATTAGAAATCCAGAGCTGGAAGAAGAAACTGGGTAAAGTGTGAGGTTTCTTCTAAGACACTTAAGCTTGTCTTTCCTTTCACCCACATCCTAAGCAAAGCAATCTGCAAATGAGGGAAATACCATAAAGGGGCCTGCCTCCTTTTTGTGTGGAGGGGTGGGTGACGACAGCCAGGACTCTGGCACGCTGGGGGGCTTTAGGTCCTGCCCAGGAGTCTATTCCCCTCTTGTTCTTGCTGGCCCTAGTCCTCAAGTTAAATATCCAAATCAGGAACAAGTCCTGGAGAGGGGAGTTTGCTCCTCAGGTGCTACCAGGGTGGGTGGGAGTGCATCCTGTGCTGGACAGTGTTTGCTTGAGAAGACACTGCAGGACCTGGTGGTCCTCCTGCAGACCAGGCTTGGCGCGCTCAAAGTCCCAGGGTTCCTCTGGCTGTGGAGCTCCAGCACCTTTCTCAGAAGTAGGCTGGACTGCTGGGGCCAGGCACAAGATACTGGCTGGTTGCCACAGCCTGGATGAGACCTGATGGCTGATAAGCTGCAGCCTCCCCTGAAGGGGAAGTTGTCCCAGAGGCCCTGCCTGCAGCCCCGCCTCTCCTGATGAACCAACAAGGCAGCAGATCTTGGTCAGGCTGCAAGCATAACTCGGGCCCTGCATGAAGAGGTGTGTAGCTAAGGAGGCATCATTTTTCCCTCTGAAGGGCTCAGGCAGCTTGAAGCTCTGACAAGCCCTAGAAAGCTCAGATCCATTGTCCTGATGTTTCTAATCTTCATTAACGCAAATAAAATATCTCTAAGTTTGAGTCCTGAGGACAAACTTCCCCTCCCCATCCTCTTCCTCACAGCTCACTGTTACGCTTCTTCCTCTGGTGATTTTTGGGGTTCATATGGGATGCAATACAGCCCCTGCATTGGAGTCTGCCAGGCAGAGGATGTTAGCTGGCCCGTTGGTAACCCTGGTCATGTTGGCTGTCAGGTGTTAAGTTATCTTTCATCCCAAAGTGCTTCGTATGTGGTGTTTCCTCTCTGCTGAAGCTGCCAGCCATTCCTGCCACAACTTGCTGCATAACAGACTCATGAAATCCCTCAGTGCCCCTCTGCAGTAGGAGCTTGAGTTACAGGAGAAACAGCATGGAAAGGTTAAATGATTTGCCTGAATTCCTGCTCACTGCAGGGGTGTCTGATGAGTTGCAAGCAAGACTGGAGTCTTGTTATGGGATGTCATACATGTATGTAATAAGAGACCATCCTCGCTTCCAAGAGCCAGCAGTTTGACTAGACAACATGGCCAATAAGCGGATGAGAGGGAGGAAGACTTAACAGTTGCTGGAAGCATGTACAGATGGGAGAGCTGAGGCCCAGAGCATGAAATCTAACAGAGCCAGGAAGTGTGTGTAGCACTTAAATAACCCAGCATACTAACTGCAAGGCCAGCCTTCCTTGTCTGTCCCCTGAGCCTGAGACAGCTGCCTGCAAGAATGATGCTCAAATGATACACTTAGAGTTTCTGACTGAATGTGACGTTTTCCCCTTGAGAATGACTTGGTAGATTGGGTAAGTTTGCAGCATTTGGAAGCAAAGGGAAAAGAACCAGAGAGCAAGAGAGTGGCCATGATCTCCCCTGTTCACAGCTCTGAATGAGCATATCACATTGGAGATATTTCTGGGAGCAAGTACCCAGGGGGTTAGAGGGCAAACTGCCTCCTTTAAAAGGGAAAATAAAGTCCTATTGTAACCTGCAAGGACCTGAATTGTCCATAACATAGGCCCATCAAAAGCAGAGAGGAATAGCTGCCAGTGTGGGAACACAGCGGCGAAGGAAAGGGAAAGGCCGCTTGCAGTCTACAGCATGGAAGGCTGCAGGCTGCGAGTGATTCATTTAGAAACAGGCACAGTGAAAACTGAAGCATTCGTGATTGAGCCTGGCTGGTTTTCAGTAATCCCATTCCAGTGAATACAGCTAATCTTGGTGAGGCCCTTCCCACACAGGGTAGCTGGGTGCAGGCACTGTGCAGTGGAGTTAATTACGTATATTGAGTTCTATAGTGGTTCCAGAGCAGGCACGTGCCATGGCCCCGGGTCTGTGTTGATGACTCAGGAACTGCCTGTCTTGGTCCTGTGTCTTCCCAGACCAGCTCTGTACACTGGCAACCCCTGCTTGCTGCCACCACCCCTGACCCTACACCTCAGCAGCTCGACGGTCCCTGGGCAGTCCCTCGCGCACAGACTGTGAATGCCAGGGCTTGTGCAATGGCATTTGCGTTGGACACCTGTGTTATTGTACGAGGTCTAGCTCTTGCAGACAGGGCTCTTTCCTATTAGTCACGTTCCTTCTCCCTGCTCTTGATGAGCAGAGGGATCTGGCACGTGCTCTCTGCTCTGTTTATTCAGGCTGGGACTTTTCAGCTGGGACAAGCTCTCTCGGGCCTCTGAAAATTCCTTCCCCAGTCTGCATTGGTTTACAAGTTGGCTCACAATTCATAGCATCATAGAAGTAGGGTCGGAAGGGACCTTATAGATCTTAAAGTC
>NW_017729001.1:30757389-30763027 GCF_001723915.1 Gavialis gangeticus
TCCCCCACCCAAAAGCATGGGTCATTATCTAGGAACCCAAGGGCTGCCTGGCGGCACCAACTGCATAAGCGCCAGTTGACCTCGCCAGTGCAAGCCTCATGTCGCCATCCCCACCTACTCACTGGAAGAAGAGGAGAATATCACCTGCGCCCCTGTCTCCTTAAGCTTGTTCCCCAGTGCCTCGAATTCCTTCATAATGCGGTCAATTAAGACTCAACTCTGTCAGAGATTGTACCAGTTTCACTTAAACCTTGTTTAGGCTGATACAAATGGTTTAATGTCATTTAATGCACAGATTCTAGAGGCAGAAGGGGAAATAATTACAGAAGCAGATTACAGAGGCAGAAGGGCCAGTTCTAACTATACTGACTGAAGGGGCAGAAGAGACCAGCTCTCAAATCTGCTGCACGGTACAGGCCAGGACATACAACCTCCCCTTGTTCTGTATGAGAGCGCTAATCTTATACGAAGATGTCCAGCCTTGATGTAAAGTTTTAAAGAGGGGGTATTTCAGTTTAGCCTTAGATACCTAACTCTCCAACTTTAGATGGCTGAGGTTCTTTGTGGATCTGGGCTGTAGCATCTTGAGACTTCAGTTTCCCATCTATAAAATGGGGATAATAGACCTTTGCTACTGTACAGAGTTGGGAGGGTAAATCTATAGACTGCTCAGATAGCACAATAGTGGGCATGCTATGTGTCTAATTAGATAGGACCCTAGCACGTAACACCTGATCAAAGCTTCAGTCACAGAATCAGCATGTGTGTACTGTGGAGTCCAAAGTGGGTTCCCTGTACGAAACGCGTATTCTGGACAGTCCGGGGAGGAGGACGACCCGATTATACAACAACAGAACAAGACAGGGAACAAACAAACCTTTGAGGAATCTCAAGCAAACCAAGGATCCCACCTGAAGAGCTCTAGTAAAGCCAAGTCCAAGAATTCAGTTTGGGTTCCCACATTTCTAGGCAAGGTATAAACAGTAAAGGTCTTCCCAGACCTTCAGCTTGGCATGTGGCTTGTGCTCGTATAGAAATCTTCCACCATGAGAGAGTAACCGGTGATGGACGCCACTGTGTCCTAGACCTCTCGAAAGAGAAACTATATCAAGCCATGCAGGGATTGGAAGACTTGACAGCTTGAGCTGTCTGGGGAAGATCATTGGATAGTGAGAATCAAAATATTGATTATGAATTTGCAAGTGGAGAGAGAGACTTGTTTTCAACACAGGGCCCAATGATCCAGGTCACTGAGGGTTTTAAGTCAAAAAATCTCCTGTTTGTTTAACATTTTCAGACGTCGAGTGCTTTACATATTAAATGAGCTCTCTGGCTCAGCATTGTTTCCCAGAGGAACAAACCTGAGCAAATACACATTCAAGGCACAACTCATCAGAAAACTGTCAGGATATTGTCCAGAGCTGTAAATAGGTTTTTAATTTATTTGGACGTCTCCTGGATAGGTTTGCACCAATTAATGACCAGGCAGGGAAACACACACTGGAGCGAAACCCAACTGCTAGCGTTTTATGTGAATGTCATGCTCATAAATTATACTCGTTTGGCAGAGCTGGACGCTGAAGTTGTGCAAGCTGGAGCAGCGTGAGTAATGGCTTGCTGCCTTCGAGTTAAAGCTAGAGGGAAACACAAGCTGAGTTTGGTCTCTGTGCTTCTTCCTCCCCATCCCCAGCTGGGCTGTTAGCAGAACTGGACTGAGCCCATCACTTGCTGACATGCTTGCCACCAAACAGCCATCAGGCTGCAACGATTAGTAGTGACAATGAATATGCTTGGGATTTCAGCTGATGTTCCAGAGGCCTCACTAGCCCCTCCAAAATCCCCTTGAGTCATGTAGTTCCCTGAAAATGTATACATCATGCTGCGGAGAAAAAAAAAGATAGATATTTACCTTCTTGTCATTGAGGAAACTAATCTTTCCCTGAATGCATCTTGCACTGGTTCAAGTTGCACATCCCAACATGAGTAAGGAAGGGGAGGAGGAGCTAATGTTTTCTTAATGTAGAAAGAGATTGCAATCCAAACCTTGAGGCTTCCCTGGATCAGAGTCGTATTAGTCCTAAATAGACACACTCAGCAATTAACAGCATCCCTGAAGTGCTACCAAATATGTCACCATTTTCTCGAAGACCGTTTATTATGCTTGTACAAGATTGCATAATAATCTGTTCTTCCTCACATGGATTTGACTCAGCTTTCCAGTATCTCAGTAAAATATTTCTTTAGTGACCATCAAGCCAGAATTTTCCAATTCATATCCTCCCCAGACGCACTCTGTAACCTGGAGGTATCATTAAGCAAACAAAGTGCTTTTGTGGCAGACACTTTTTCCATAAGTAACTAAGCAATCTGCACAGGTCGCTGTTTCCTAGAAAGGTCTAAAGTGTGCTCATTTTCAAATGGATTCGAGTCTTGAAGTGGAAATTAAGACCACACTATGCCTGTCTTCTTCCACATGGCTGAAGTCTGGGACCAGGACAAATAAGTCACAATGAAAGCACTTAATTAGCAGCTTGCTTAGTTTATGGAGAATTTAAGCTCTTTTCAAAGAATATTTAGCCCTTAAATTACCTTCCAATATAACCAGATGCAATCTAGCCTTAAATCTGTAGGCAAACAATAGCACTGAAACACAAGAACCATCCTCCCAGAGCTAACTTGAAGTTAACTCTAAAGCTGAGCAATGACACATGCCATACTTAACTATTTCACTACTAATCACCTTTAGCATTAGCTTCCAGTTAATATGGACAGAGCTGCAGCCACAGGCAGGTCTGGAGTACCCTGACTTTCTGAAGTGAGACACTCCTGAAGGAATAGAGTGTATGTAATTTAAACTAATGCACTTCTCAAGCTGTGCATGAATTTTGGGTTAAAGGGATAGAGATAAAAGGGGTTTACCGTAGTTAAGTGCTGTGCAGTCCCTTGTTTTCCACTGGATAAAATCAGAAAGGTTCACCAGCGCACCACAACCGGTGCTACCACCGCGTGTAGCAGAGATCCCCCTGCAGTGCAAGGAACGGAGGCCTGTGTCTTTGGGCAGAGAGATCCGAGTTGTAGAGCCACAGAGCTATGTAGCTGTTTGTGGAGCAGCAGCCTTACACAACCGGCCTGTTAGTGAAAAAGCAGCTCTTTTGATTTGTACAGAAGCCACATTTCATACTTCAGACCACTCGCTCTACGTGTCTGCCCCCTTCCTCCCACCAGTGACCATTCCTCTCCTGTTCTCTTATTGACGGACCAGGGCAGTCTCTACAGGTCTGCTCCTGGTTGACCTTGAAGTAGTCCATACTTAGGTGAAAATGCAAATGCCAGCATTTTTGTTTTTGCCAAACTGCTTTCCCTTCACTTCTTTGGCCCATTGTGAAATGCTGGGGTTCCTCCATCCAAATGGGTAGAACAGCTGAAAGGGAGAAGGAAAAGAACATTGATTGGGAAATGCAAATGGGCTGGACCTTGCCCAGGCTGACAGCAACTATAAAGCTGCATCAGGTGCATGGCTTCTTGTCCTAAGGGAGTGGAGTTGAGGTTTGTTTTGTGGTGGGCAAAGGGTGGTTTCTGGTTTTGTCAGTGGCTTTTCTTAATCATGCTAAGCTTGTTCTGGTATTTGTGCTTGTTTTATAATGTGTTGTAGGTAGCTGCACAGTCAGGGCAAGGGTTTGATTTGGGTTCTTTGTGGTAGTGTGATGGTTTGGTTGCTGAGGGTCTCTGCTGTGTTAGTGGTTGTGTGAACTTTTGACTTGGAGATTGGGGCAGAAATGTGAAGGGGAAATTACTTAGCTACTTGTATGTGACTTTGTGTTAAATGTATATCTTGTTTCCTATTTAGGTTTTTTCATGTGACACTTGAGGTTTTAATGTTACTCTATGTGGAGCAGCTGAGTTTACCTGCTTGGGTGGCTTTCTTGGCTGCTCTTTCTTTCTCGGTTAACTCAAGATACTTTTAATGGCAATTCTGTTTTCTGGGGTGCTGCTAAGCTGGTCAGTCATGGTAATGGCTGGACCTATACGCTAGAAAGTGGTGCTGTTTGCACTAGGGGAGAGGCTTTCCACTGCTTGTGAAGAGGTCGTGCCTGATAGTCCACTTGCTGTAGCTGATCTGGAAGGAACAAGCTCACAGCTGGAGGCCAGTGCTAGGGAAGTGCTCAGCTCTTCCTCTGCACTGACTTCAGCTGAAGAGGGGGAAGCAGACAGGACTAGCTTGATAATGAACTATGCCAGGCAGCAACCTTGCTAAGGAGCATTATTGTCCCCTTTTCAACAGCCGATGTTGCTAATAGTGGGTTTAAACAGGCTCCCTGAGAGACCTCTTGGTGGAATAGTTTCACCACTACATGTTGTGCGCTGTACTCCACCAATGCAAAGCAATTGGTGACTGCTCCTTGATCCCACCCTGGATCCATACTGCTTGGGAGTGGGGCTTTGAAACATTTGTCTCTCTCCATCTCTTTCAAAATGTAAATGATGTGCAAAAAAAGAAACTACTCTGCACCCTTTCAGCAGTAACATCCAAAGGAGGTGGTAACTGGTGAAAGTGTTTACTTCCAGGTGCCTGCATAAAGGGATTTTAAATACTGCTTCAGAACATAGTGAGGAATACAGCCTTTCTGTGTGTTTGAAACAAAGCAAGGCAAAGCCATGTGGGGTCTTGGAAGTGAGTGGACCTGAGCAATTTGGTGCCAGCTTGCAGAGATGGTGACAAACCACCTCTCCATGGCTGAATGAGCTTGTAGGTGTGTTTAAACAGATGTCTTAAGTGGAATCTTCCCTGGTGTTTTTTGCCTTGCAAATGGAAGGGGGTAATAAGGGATTCGCTTTAACTAAGCCTTTTCCAAATTGTTTGGCAGCCTGTCTCCCAAAAGCATGCTGGCTGGGCCTTCTAGTTTGAGGCTCCAGTGAGCAATGCAGAAAGGACCTAGACCATTCAGTAAAACTGTATAGTCTAAGCCAACTGAATGCAGTTTTGGAAGCCAGGAATCCTGGACTTCTATTGCTTTTCCTTGGGTGAATCTCAGCCTCGCTGAAACATTGGGGCACAGCATTTACCTGCCTGGAAGAAACTGTAAAGACTGATTTAATTAATGTTGCTTGGAAGAGGTAAATGTATATAGGTATAACTTTATACAAATGTTAAGGACTTAAAATAGCCAGATGGAAATATTCATAGTGCATTCAAACCATGGCATTTCTGCTCTGCTGAGATCACGGGGTCAGACTAGAGCAGCGGTTAAGAGGATTAGACCATTTTGATCATGTAGGCAGCTGAGCTTGCTGAAATAGCAGAAGGGAACTTGGGAACACTTTAAGGTGGGAAATGGCAATGGGAATAGGAAGGTGTTCTCTTGCAACCTAGCATTTCATTTAGTAGGTGCATTGTAGGCCTAGAGAGCTAGTTCCCCCCCAGAGGTACAGGAACCCATTGACCTGACATGAAGCTGTGAGTGCTTTGTACTTTTGAAAATCAGACCTTGAGCTTCCTTCCCTTCTGTGAGATGCAATGCATCAGCTGTACCCAGACACGAGACTCTGAATGCATGAGACTGAGATTGTAGAGTCAATGGGAGTTGGTTGTGTGCAATGGGGCAGAAGCCTTCATTAGCAAAGCCCATGGTGGGTGGGT
>NW_017729001.1:30763234-30770423 GCF_001723915.1 Gavialis gangeticus
GGGTGGGTGGGTGTGTGTGTTGGGGGGGGTGCTAAAGGGACATTGCCAGGTTAAAATGCTGATTTCTTTTATTTTTGTTGTGTTTTTGTTTTTTAAACTAACAGGTCTGACTTCAGTGAGAGAACTGGAAAACTTGTGTTGCTATTTATGAGGTTGGTCTGAATCAAAAAAAAAAAAAAAAATCAGACTTAAGTTCACGTTTTGTTTGTAGCAGAGTTTCGGTTTCTAGCTGCACTAGTACTATGTTTATAGCCAAACAAAACCACCTGGCAGTCAGAAGTGCAAACCAGTATAAGCACTATGGCTGTACAGCCAATGCTTTAACAAGAGGCTCTCATGTTTTCCCTCAGCCTGCATCTGATCTCTCCCTGAATGTAGATGGGGATGAGGTGAAGGTGTATGGGATCCATTCATCTATCTTTTTTTGCACTGAAACAAATTGTCTTCCCTCTGAGGGGGAGGACATCCTACTGGGCCAATAGCATGTTTGCTGTAAATCCCTGCTGCAGTAGACTGCTTGCATTCTGCGCAGCCTGGATAATTTTAATTAAGGAAGTCTCTTTGCAAGGAAGTTGGAGTCTCCTTGCAGAAGTTGTTCCAGAGGCAATCTGGTCCATTTTGAAAGTAAATAATCTGCTTTGAGCCTTGGGGAGATCCACTCTGGCAGGACTGACCTAGCAGTGTGTAGGGACCAGAGATTTGGGAATTGCTGCAAATCTCTCTCCAAACCTCTCTCCAGTTTGCATAACTTTAGCAAGGAATTCTTGGGAGTCCTAAGAGATGCTTTCAGCCCATCTCAGACAGGAATAGAGTAACTGCCAGAGGCAGTGAATCTGTAACAACATTGTCTTCATGCAGCTGAGAGCAGCCCCAGAAGCTGTTCAACACACTCTAAATGCGTAGCATCAGTTGGCCAAGAATACCACATAAATAGGAAAGATTAAATGCTGGAGGCTAGAAGTGGGAAAGGAAGAGAGGAAGGAATGACTCAAAAGTCTGGGATACCCGTTCCCATGCAGTCTGGGCTTCTAGCAACTCAAAGCTGGAACCCTACACGAAACAAGTTTGGGGCTGAATTACTTTTTTACTGATGTCTGTGCTGTGCTCACTCCAAGGATTGCGGTGTCCGGATAGGTCCATTTTTATTTATTATGGTCTTTAACGTAGCTTACTGCATCTCTGAAGATGCATGCCTAGAGCGCAGGGTATCCCTCGTTCCTGTTCCATTCTTCATTGATGTTTGCAGTGTCAGTGCTTGTGGGATTGTCAGTATCTGGATTAAATATCAGAAAATATCCTCCCCCCAGCCCTGCCTTCTGGTCTGACTGGTACGTAAGGGGATGGCCTGGGAGAGTCCACCTCCCATGTTGGCATGTTCCCTATTGCACAGAATTTCTTGTGATTTCCCCCCCCCCCCCAGCACACTTTTCTTGGAAATGTTCTCACTTCTGTAGGGAATTGAAAGAGCAAATAATGCAAGAGAGACCTATGAAATAATGTTTGTAGGTGACTATTTTTCTTTCCCGAGTCTTGGGATATGCCTATACTAGCCCTTGCTTACGTTGGACCAGCGTTCACTGAGACTAAGAATAATTGATGGTCCAATCCAGCCTAAACTTTACACAGTGGCCTTCAAGGATGTGGGGAAACCATGAGGGTGCAAAGACTCACCACTGCAGAGCCCCATTACCCATGGCTAGACTCATCGCCGTGCAGGGCCCCATCAACTGTGGTTGTACTCAGCAGGGGAATGCTCCCTTCTCCATCTTGTGCAGGACACTGGAAATAAGGAAAAGCCTGGCTGTGGCTGGCTGCAGGCTCCTTGCTCTTCCTGTTTTTTGTGTCAGCAGTTGTGCGGCAAGGAGAGGCTGCAGATAGTTCTATTAAAGGAGCAAGACTTCAGGTGGGTGTGAATGGCTGCTCTTCCATCCCAGCTGCCTACACCATCCCATGGCATGGGTCCTCTTCCGCGTGTCCAGTGGTGAGCAGCCCAGGGGTGGAACCCCGGGGCTGGAAGGGTCTGCGGCAGTTGGAGCAAGCTCCCAAAGGACGGCGGGCAGCAGAGTTGCTCTTGGGGCTATGGAGGCTGGGGACTGCTAGCCAGGGCCCTCAAATGAGGAAACCAAGCTATGAATAACCATCCCAATGAACAACCAATAAGGAAAGGGGTGAAGCTAACAGAAAACAGCAGAGGAAAACCAGTGAGGTCTACCTGAGACGTGCCTGTGCCATCCTGAATATCCTCTGTTGGCATGAAGGGCTTGCTTAAACACAGCTGCTTGCTTCACAGAGTGAGCTCGTTTCTGCCAGTAATCAGTTGTGGTGGTAAACCGGAGGCGGGGAGTACTCGGTACGTCTTGGGTTTGTGGAACCACGGCTGTAACAAGATTCAGTGCCTTCTCTCTGGAGATGTGCCCACGCTTTGTACAATGGTGCCTGGGGCCAGGCTATCTAGGGAATAGAGACCTTGGGGGTTACTACCGGTAACTACCGTTACCTGGTAGTGATAATACTTGGCAATTGTATTTGTAGGCACGGCTTTCTAACGGGTAAGATTGGAGACAAAGATGGAGAAGTGAAATGACTTGCCCAAACTGGCATAGTGAGTTGCTTGGTGCTCTACCAACGTCTCCTGGTCTGTGGTCCAACCATGTACATTTTTTAAGCTCTCTGTATGTTGGTGTCTTGCTGAACTTCTCACTGGCAGCAGTAATGGTTGAACTGATGTAAACGCACTGGAGGCATTTTAGCTTCTGCCGCCTCCATCTCCTTTTGAATTTGGCACAATGGTGGATTAAAAAGTTACGCTAAGTCAGTGCTTCCAATATTTGCTAGAACTATGCTGGTGGTAGTGCAATGGTAAGGACCTGTTGGGGAAATGCTAGTGTAAAGCACTGACGAAATGCACTCCGGGGAGTTGGTTGTAATCCAGCATGAAATTCTCCACATTCCTTGCAGTGAAGAGCTGCTACCTGAGAGCAGGAGAATGGAAGTAGAGGGTAGACAGCAATTCTCACTTGCTTTTTGAGAACAGGGCTTTGTTTTTGTGTTGGATAACCTTATTCCTGTTTGGCAGGTATCGCATTCCTCGCATGAAAGGAATCCTGGTGTCGCTGGCTAGCCAACGTCTCTTTCCTAAAGGAATTCTTTCTTCCTTTGACATGGCTTTAGATGGATTTGCAGATATTTGTAGATGGAGAGGATGAAGGAGAGACCGCTCAAAGTTTAGACTTTGAGGGAGGTATGAGAGATGAGAGAAATTATTTGGTGTCTTTCTAAAGATCTGAAGATTTTTATCTGTTGGATTTTTAAATAGACACGCAGAATGGGCAAGGGCTTGTTTCTGCTTCGCAGTCGCCTTGTCATTGTGGACTATCCTTAAAATCTTGAGCAAGACAACGATGCCCAAAATCATTCATCTCTTGGAAATGTATCTGATCGTGATCATATATGTGAGAGCTTCTCATGCCCCTGTAATTTCTTGTTGATAGTCATCAATTCTGAATGAAAACTGATTTTAAAATAGCTTTTAAACAGAATGGTCTAGCCTAGGACTTGAATATCAGGGGCTGCAAATGCATGATTTGCTCTTGAGGATAAATCATTCTGTTCTTCAAAAGCTGCTTAACCTGGCAGAATAAGACTAGTATAGTCTTGAACTCCTCTCCCCACAGCTAGATTGCTATGGTAGCTGGTAGATGTGTTGTAGCTGACTTAAAGTACCCTTAGGTAAAGACACTGCCGTACAGAGGTTTTTAAAGCCACCTGGAGACCAGCATCTTGACTAATTGGAAAGACCTCAGTAGTGCATAGCACAAGAGCAAATCCAATAGCTATCAGGCAAGTCAGCCTAGCGGCAAGGGAACACTTTTCCAGTGGTACAAGGATTGTAATAGGGAGCAATTATATCTATAGATATATAGAGCTCTCTCTCTCTCGAGATCAATAGCTAGAGAGAGGTCTATAGATATAATTTCTCCCTATTATAATCCTTGTACCACTTTTGCATATATATATATATATATATATATATATATATATATATATAGGAGAAAAGCAAATCAAAATAAATGGAACTTGTAGCTTGCTCCAAAACTCCAGGTTCTCAAACTGCATTTGGAGACCTCCCAGGTGATCCATTTTGCTGACTCTGAAGATCACCAGTCTTCAAGCACTGGCACTAACTCTGTCCAGATCTGAATTCAGCCATTAGAGTTTATGCAGGCTTTTTTTGACTAAACTCACTGGCTACCTCCTCTCCCTCGAGTCAGCATTTTTGGGGGGGAAAAGCTCAGTTGTGATCAAACCAGCAGGAATTGCTGAAATGGGAAAGGTAGCAGGAGCACTAAATCGATTTAAGAACAAGCTGAAGTGTGATCAAATGTAAAGTATATTGGGGAGGAGATGAGCTACCATCAATTTGAAGCCCTGCATGGAGGTAGGGAGGGCTAACCTCCTAGGCAAGATGGATGTAGAGAACATGACTATACCAAGTGATAGAAACTGGCTGCACTGAAGATGTAGGACTCCAAGGCTTTTGATGGGAAAACCTTGCTGAAGTGGGCTCACAACAGGACCACTGACCCTCTTAAAGGCACTCACTGCGGGATTCTGGTAGACTTCACGTGGAAGGAGGATTTGGTTGTTGTCTTAAACCCCCATGTGGACATTATCACTGAGGGTAAGTTAATTTTCATGGTTTTGTTGATTGCAGCCTCTTATTTGCTTTTTTTTAATCTATAAGTATATTTTGTATATATTAAGAGATGCATATATGTATTTTTTTTTTTACTTGGTCTCAATGCACAATACAGTAGGGCAGAGAAGCAAGGGTAATAGACAATGGAAAGCAAACACAGGGTGCAGCAGCGCAAAGAACCACACTGAAAGGGAAAACCAGTCCAACCGCAATCACGCAGCACTCGCATCACTCAGTGAAGTGCTGACAAGAGACTTCACATTTATTTGCAAAACTGCAGCTCAACTATTGAACGCTGCCCCAAAGCTGTTAAATAAAAGTGTATACCCATGTTGGGGTACTCAGATTAGATCTCCTGGAAGGAGATCTATTGGGATTTATACAGTAACCTGAAGTTGTATGTGGTTAGAATAATCTAGCATGCAAAATCATGAGGTAAAATGGCTAGTATGGGATAATCCTCATGTACCAGATTCCATCCAAGTGCATCTGACCCTTTATTTATCCTGCGTGCCTTGACTTTAACATGACATCAGTATACACACGAATTGGACAGTCTTTTCTAGCTCCAGCTAACTGGAAAGGTCCAGAACATGCCTGGTCAGGAACCTAAAAGTCCCTCGACTGCAATTTGTATTGTAGCAACATGAGGCCTTAATGCTACAGTCCTGTACGCAAAGCAGGGCTAGACACAGGAATGGGTAAACTGGGGCCTGGACAGAAAGGGGATTAAAAAATGATTTATTATTATCATCATCGTCTCTGGTGAAGGGAGGCCCGATACTAAAAGTTTGCCCTGGGCTGCCAGGAGCCTAGGTATAGCACTGCCTTCAGGCAGCATCCTGATGAGTTTAGCCAGCTGTAGGCCTGCTAGTTTCCTCTTTATTTAAAAGTGCATGGTTTGACTAACATTCGAGAGGCTTTCTAAGAGCAGGCAACAGGTGGCCGGACACATGTACTGTAGTAGGTGCAGACGGACAGAGGTCTTCCACAGAATTGTTTAATTTTGTGGTAAATGTTACTAAAAACCTTTGTCAGCAGTAACTTTATCTTCTTCCAAGCTGCACGAATACTGTCCCTGGCTTTCGATTTTGTGGCCAAGAAATGACAAGCTGGGCATAAAATGGACTAAAAAGGGAAGAATTAAAGTGGAGTTTCTTTAAAAGTTGGCTCCGCACGCTGCATTTCCAATTAAAGAATTCCTGCTCCGGTGTCCATTTCAGCTGGCATTTCCTGTCCTACAGCCAATAATGTCACCACATCATTATTCAGGCCTGCAAGGTAAAACAAAGTAAGAAACTTAGGAGCCAAATGTGTACAGGGGGAGCTAATTTTAAGCAGCTATTAAATGTTGCTGTGTTCCTTGCATGCTACCACCCACAGCTCTCCTAACCCTATGGGAAAGCAACGGCTTTGCAAGCAAGGTGTATAAATAATGCCTGCCTCGCAGCGTAATTCCTCGTTATTGGACTCGAACCCTGGGGGATCGCTAGTCTCTGCGAACGCCGGACTTCTTATAGGTTTGGGATAACTGTGGCTACCTGTCCGCTCAGTGGCAGTCCTGCAATTACACGTGCTCACACTAATTACGGACACTGACTTATTTTTTTTTTTTAAGCGGGATGGCCCCAATTTTTTCTCGTATGTATGAATTTGCTGTGCTCTGAGAGAAGTAATAACCAACGTCCGTTAAACCGGTACCAATGCATCCAACCGGAGATCTCAAGTAAAAACGCCAGGCTTATCATCAGACATAGCGATGATGATGATGATTATTATTTTGAGGTGAATTGGCCTGTCAAGCTTTACAGCAGGATTAAACTGTGCTTAAAAATAAGAACCCTGGGGAATGTGAGCCCTGAAAGCTGGCGATCCAGGATGATAATCCCCTCTGATCCGTTTTGGCTTTCAGCTGGAATCGAGGTATTTGGTTCCTGTGAGCGCCGCAATCGGTGACCGACACCAGAACCTGGACAAACCCGCCGGGCCGGCGGTGCTTCCTGCTGCCTGGTGCGCATCTCCCTTCATCACAAAGGTCCGTGAGGCGAGCCGGGGGATGGAGATCACTTCTCGGTGGCAAAAGGGGCAACTTTTGCCCCTGGATGGCACGGCAGAGATGCGCGCTAGCATCAGAGGCGCTTGTGAGTGACCTGCGAGGCGAGCCCCAGCCTCTCTGGGCCCGAGGGGAAAGCCTGGCCCTGCGCTCGTGCTTCACTTGTGGGTCGGCCACCGAAGAGCGGGGGGCCTCCTGGGACGTGTCCAGGCCTGAGGGGAGATACCCGTCCCTACAGGGGAACCTCGTGCGGAGGCATATCTGTGTGCGGAGCTTCGCGTGGACGTGGGGGGAGGCCTATCCCTGTCCCAGTGCAGGGGCTCGGGGTACGTGGGCCGGCCGGAGCGGAGAGGCCTAGCCGGGCCCAGCGTCTCCCCCGCGGGCAGGTAGCCGGGCCGGGTGCCGGGCCGGGCCAAGCCTCGCGGGAGCCCCCGGCT
>NW_017729001.1:30770970-30777591 GCF_001723915.1 Gavialis gangeticus
CGGGCCTGCCTCTGCCTCCGCCCGGCGCCGGGGCCATGTTGCGAGCGGGCCGCCTCGGGCCCGGCCTAGGCCGCGCGGCCTCCCTCTGCGCCCCGCGCCGAGGTGAACCTGAAGGACGGGCCGGGCGCGGGGAGCGCAGCATGTCCCCTCCGCTCCTCGCAGGCACTCCTCTGTTGGTTTATTCCCCCCACAATAATCGCGGGTGCCTCCGGCAGCGGAGGCAGGCGGCGTCCTCCCGCTCCGCACGTCTCTCACACTCCGCTCCGCAGCTCAGGCCCCCAGCGACGCGCGTGCTCCAGGGCGCCGGGTTTTGCGGTCGCGGCCCCCGCCACCGCGGTGTTTTTCATCAGTGTGGACCGGCACCTGCTCCTTTCACTTGCGGGTAGGCATGGCCCCTCCATCCACGCTAGTGGGCCAGTTCCCTATGTTTCTCGGCGATTCGGCGTAAGTACCTTATGGGGTTGGGCTGGGGGCGTTCCCACCTGGATGTGTTTTATTAGATGGTTTCATTTTAAAAACAGGCAAAATCCAGGTGTATGAGAAGTAGATTGTGCCTCCTTTACAACCAACCAGACAAAATCCAGGTGTATCAGAAGTAGATCGTACCTCCTCGACAAGCAGGGCAGTGTCTGAAATGCTTCACTGTATTTTGGGGCGAGAGCCCGTGGGACGCGGCGGACAAGGAAACGAACGTGGTGTTGATGTCTTCCCTGCGGCGTCGTAAGCGGCACGAGGAACAAGTGCAGCCCCCGTGTCCAAACGTGAGCAGTGGTGGGCGGCTAGTCCACGTCCTCCTTGTATCTTAAGCAGATTTTTGTACCCGGTGCAGTTTTCTCGACGTGTAGGCAGGATAGGTGATCCATGAACAGGCACTGTGCAAAGGGATGCATAGTTAGTTTTCCGCGTTTCTCCCAGCGGGATTTTTTTTGCATGAACGTCAGAGCGTTCGTTGAAATGTTCCCTCTTCAACTGGGACCTGTTTTGAGGTGCCTACATGTAGAGCTGCCGATGTGGCACAAACTCCCCATTTTTAATCTTTTTTTGCTATCATAGTACTTGGGGTCGGAAGGAACCTAAACAGATCATCAGGTCTGATCCCCTGTTTGTGTAATTGGGCCCAATAGTCTTTATTAAGAAGGAAACATGGTGCAAGTACTTGTCAAAAAAAAAAAATTCTCTCCCATAAAGAGAGAAAAGCTGAAACATATTCACAGATGTTAGATTTCATAGACATTGGGGCTGGAAGGGGCCTCGCAAGATCGCCAGGTCCCATTGAATTTGGGGTTCTCCAGCTTGCTTCTCACTGCTCAGGCAAATTCTCTGCATTTGCCCTTTCCGTGGTGAACACTGGGTAGTCGATCTTGCTTTTCTCTAATCTCCTTTAAAAGGAAAGCAAGATGGAAGATGGCTGTCCCACCTGGATGCAGCTGGTTGGGAATATTGGGCATGACCTCTCCCAGGTCCTGCGGAGGAGATGGCTGCTTTAGAAATGCAGCCCACTTGTGGAGAAAATCAGGAAGTTAAACCATCCCTTTATCCCAATGAGCCAATATGCACAAACCTGTGGTGGAAGCAACTTCCAGTGACCACTAGACTCAGCCTTTGTTACAGTAACTACTTCACAAGACATCAAGGGAACTATGGTTGGATACCTCTGTTTCATTTGAAACACCCCATATGCTGCACATTGCATCAGTAGCTACTTTTCATAGATTCATAGCTGTTGGGGGCTGGAAGGGACTTCGCAGATCATCGGGTCCAGCCCCCCGCTCTAGGCAGGAAGAGACCTGGGGTCAGGTGACCCCAGCGAGGTGACTGGCCGGTCTCCACTTCATAGATTTCATAGACATTAGGCCTGGAAGGGAGCTCAGAAGATCTTTGAGTCCAGCCCCCTGCCCCTTTAGAGAAGGGTAAGAAGGCCTTTGCTCAGAGGACCTGTTTTGTAAATTTTGTGCTACCCCTGATTTTAGTACCTTTCCCAATGTCACCCTTTCTCTGTGCCTCACTTCTTCCCGAACTCTAAAACCCGAATTATTTCCATACTTTCACCTCTCAAGGCTGCTTCAAGGTTTAACTTGATTTTTAAAGTATGGTGCATTCCTCTGAGAAGAAAAGAATTACACATGTAAAAGAGTTAGCAGAGAGACGGTGTCTCGGAGGCCCAAGTTAGTAATAAACCACAAATATGGAATGGCACAGAATTTTCTGAGTAGCCCCAAATTAAATTAATGTTACAATGTTAACTTATCGGACAAATAAATGGGTAACTTGTAGGTCATTTTAAATAGTGACTAATGCTCATAAATAGTGATTAGTATGGTGTTGCTTGCATACTTTCTCGTAAGCTTTTTTTTATCATCAGCATGAGCCCCTGACCTGTAATAATTATGAGGAAGGCGCTTCAATGCCTGTTATAGCAGCTGTCAGAGAATGTGTACTGTAAATCTGACCTGGTGTTCTCTCTGATCCACATAGCGGGAAGGGAAGGGGTGCTAAAAGAGGACTGGCTCTTGGCATTATTAATGTATTTGTAGAAAGTCTAATGAAAAGCCTCTCCCTCTTTTTTCCTTTTTTGGGGGGAGGCTTTAATTTTGCACCTGCAATATGTGTGTATTTTTATGAAGGCAGTCTCATTTTGTAAAATGCTGAATTGAAATGATGTAGGTAGGCTTTCACAGAGGCTCTGAGTGGATGCAGGCCCCAACTGAGAACCTGAAAAAGTACAATTGTCTAAGGTATTTATCAAACAAAAGAAACTGGTTTGCAGTTTCTGGGCGATTATTTTGTAGAGAAAAGCCTGTGGAGCCAACTCCTCCCATCAATTGTTTCCGAAGCCTTAGTAATAGCAATCAATGCCCCAGAAGCATCTTTTATTCAGTTGGTTGAATTTAACAATTGTAGTTTTGTAATTGCATGTCTGGTTGAAACTGCATGGGCGATTTCCACTAACTGCAGTATATAGATCTGTTTCATAGGTTCAGTGCTGCTTAGCGAAGCCAACAGAACTAAGCAAAAGGTTCCATCTGGGGAAAAACTGAGAGACGATGGTATATCTTAGGAAAACTTAAGCTGCTTTTCTGTATCCATCACCTCACCTGGAAAAATATATACAAGATGATTGGCTTGTTTTACGGTTCCATCAGCATTGAAGAGCCAAGACCTTTCTATTTTGCTTATGGCATACATAGTATTACAAGATAGATACTGCAAACAGGATTTATAAGTAACATTTAGTTTTCATAAATAACTTATCAGGGAAAACAAGACCTCGGATAGTCCCCTCTTTCAGTACGCTCTTAATTTTTAATGCGACTACAGGGCACCCTAGACCCAGAGTATAAGTACTGGCTCAATCTGAGTTGGCCACAGAACCATCTTCGTACCAAAGAATGGCTTGGTTTGATTCTTTCGTTAGACAAACACGCTCGTTACATCTGATTTGTTTTTCCAGTATCAAATGTGTGGAATGGGTTTTTGGGGCTGGCCTGCCCATTTAGAGCCAAACCTTTGTGATACCCACAGAGGAGGAATCTTAATAATCCAGTCTTGTTTTAAAGGTCCTTATCAAGATGTGCATGTGCTTTGGTTACACCATCGCTGCAGTGACCGGACTTTTCTCATCTTTTCACCTTGCTTGCTTACTACTTGTTATCCTCATGGATTCTTGCTTTCAGTTAGCGGAAGCCTCTTTGGAGCAGGGACTACGCCTTTCTATTTCTTGAGTAAAAATCTTCGCTTAGTCATGGGTTCTATGAGAAATAAATTGCACTTGTGTGAGGACGTTTTGGGTTGAACTATCATTCACTGGAACAGCAACGTCAACATGCTGGCGTTTAGTAGAAAGCACATGCTGCTGGGGTGACATTGGTACATTTGTGATGACTTACTGAAATCTTGGAGGTGGTTTCTTTCTTTCCTGAATAGCTTATGTTTTAGTAGCTGTAGTTTAAAAACGGGAGCCAAGGTTCGTAAAGAGATGCTGCAGCTCAGAACGGGAAAGATGAAAGCTCCACAGTTTACCTAACTCCTGGGCCAGTCGGAAAGTTGAGCTGCCACTACTTGCAAGTGAGGACAAGGAGAATCTTTGTTTGGAGCCCTTGCTTGTAGAAAAAAGGGAAAAGCTAACTTTGTTAATGGACATGCTTAATAGGCATTATAGATCTTTCCACAGCTTGGAAAGGTATAAGAAAAAGGCAGGCACTTTGTTTAGTCCAGCAAGCTAAAAGACTATGGACCAAGAAGCGTCTTTATGGTGACTCAAATGAGATGGTTTTAAAAAGAAAATATAAATTCCTCTTCAGTTACTGTGGTCAAATTCAACTTGGATGTTGGAAGCAGTTTTCTTATGGAAATCCCTTGTGATACCAGCAGTTTGAGTCTGCTTGGCTTGCTTTGAGTCTGGTTGAGCTGACTACTGTTTCACTGTTTAAACACTAAATACTGCATGTTTAAACTCTGCAAGAATAAAACCGGCAGGAAAGCTAGACTACATCTTTTTTCAGTTGGGTGCCCACCTCTGCTGACATCACTTTGCAGCAAGCAAACTGCCTTCAGTCCCAGGCTCAGCTGGATTATCCTACGTGATGGGCTCAGGTTAGTACCACACCACAGCCTGGAGTTTTACAAATGGCTGACCTGTTTAACAGGAAGGCCTCTTCGTCAGCAAAGCTCACTTAAAAATAAAGTATGTGGCACCATTTTGCGTGAAGGGGATGCCAACAAGGGAGGAAGGGGATTTCCCCCTGTTGCAGAGTAATTGGACAGTTGAATTCAGATAAATTGCTGTTGGAGATTTCTGGGCATCATCAGTATGCAGTGTTGTATAGACTATAAGAGACAGTTGCTGGCTTGGAAAGCTACTCCTTGCTAAAATGGTGGCTCAGCTAGGGGGAAGGAAGTCTTGATGTACTTTTATGCCTTGATTTTGCCTTTTTTTGGCCATTTTCCCTTCAAGCCTTTATGGCCCATTTCCCCTGGCTGTCAAATTGGTCAGATCCCACCCTTACAGTAACTACTAAAGCAGTGAAGTGAAACTTTTAGGCTTCGGGGATTGCCTTTTGATCTGGCTATAACCGTTCATAGGCATCACTTCTAGCAAGGTTGTCGATCTTATTTGGAGAGAGACAAAACTACTCTCTCATCTATATGGTAGAACCTTTAAAAGAACCCTAAGCCTTCATGGAAGTCAGTGGTACTCAAGTTGGTTCAGTGTTGGAGTCCTGTGTCCAGCTTTGGGCCCCCTCACTATAGAAAGGATATGGACAAACTGGAGAGAGTCCAGTGGAGAGGAACAAAATTGTTTCGGGGCTAGGGGACATGACTTACGAGGAGAGGCCAAGGGAAGTGCGCTTGCTTGGTTTGGAGAAGAGAAGACTTGAGCGGGGATTTGATGGCATCTGTCAACTCCCTGCAGGGTGGTTCCAGAGAGGATGGAGCTGGACTGTTCTCAGTGGAGGTAGATGACCAGTGGTCTCAAGTTGCAGCCAGGGAGGTTTAGGTTGGATATTAGGAAAAACTTTCTCATTAGGAGGGTGGTGAAGCATTGGAACAAGTTACCCAGAGAGGTGGTGGAGTCTCCATCCTTGGAGGTTTTTTAAGGCCCGGCTTGATATAAAGGCTTGGCTGGGATGATGTAGTTGGGGCTGGTCCTTTAAGCAGAGGGTTGGACTAGCTGTGACCTCCTGAGGTCGCTTCCAACCCTCATTTTCTATGATCCTATAATCTTTTTGAGAGAGTCATAGGTGGGATCTCTAAAATTACATGGATGCCCACTACCTTTGTTTGTGGTTTATATTATGCAGTTACCCTGTCCTTTACCCACAACAGATCTTGCTGCTGATTTAAAAAATGGGAAACTGTAGATACTGAGGGTAGATATGGCCTTGGTCATGAGTAAGGCACTAATTTTGCCTGTACCTACATGATTGACTTCATGCTCCTGAGTAGTGAGATGCTTTCTCTTCCATTCAACTTCACTTTGAGGGAAGTGTGGTCCTGTTGAAACATTAAGTTTGCACCTTTTTTGTGTGTTTGCCCAAGCAGTTGACCCAATACACATTCACTTATAAGAACTGTGCATTGTTAGTGTTGCATTCGTAAAATTTTTTAAAGTTTGGTCCTAGAGCATTAGTCTTAGGCTTGTGGTTAACCTCCAGTAGGATATACTGGTATAATTTGAATTGGAATTACTTAAGCCAGTGCAGCCTTACAGAAGGTGACAGTAGATCAGTTTAACACCATCATTTATAAAGGGCTAACACTTTTTTTGGGGGAAAAACATTAGGTTGTTTCTGTGGACTGAGTTAGATTCCACTAATGTGTAGAGTTATATCAGTCCTGGCCCATGAAGTATGGGGATCCTGAAGTTCAGGGACGGTAGGCATGGGCATTTATGGCTTGAACTCCAAGTTGGTAGGAGAAATTCTTTTTCAAACACCAAATAATTAATTTGTTTGCGAATAAGAAATTGCATACGTTTAATGCCTTGTGGGGCTCAGCTCTTTGTTTAAACATTTTGAGCAAATCAAGGTGCCTAATGGCTGAATTATTGAACATGTTTACATTGATAAATATTTGTTAGCTCAGCTTTTGATCCTCAGGATAGCAAAGTTTCGGGGGGGG
>NW_017729001.1:30782591-30827715 GCF_001723915.1 Gavialis gangeticus
GGGTTTGTAATACAGCCATTTTTCAGAACATTACCCATTTTGTAAATATAGATGATTTTTGGCGGTAAGAAAATTCTTGCTTTCTACTTTGGTTCCTGTGATTTTAATATGTGTAATACCAGTTTAGTCATTCAGAATCTTAAATTTTCCAGTGTTAGGCAAGTTTCCTTGAATAAACAAAGGTGTGAATTTTAAAATACAGTAGTTATTCTGCAGTAACTCCATGCATGGGCATTCTTAATCTGGATTAAATAACTACATGGGAAGGTGTTGTGGAGTGGCAGTCTTGATCAGTTTTCCTGTGTAGACAAGCCTATATTAAAGTTCCCTCTTGCACATTTTTATGATACTTCAATGATGTAAGGACACTGAATTGCTGATCCTGAATTCTCTTATTCTGTTGGAAATGTAGATGTTAAAGCCAATATGACCATCCTAATTTGCTTTATTTTCCTTTGTGAAATGCTTTTGATGAAATTAAGGTTGAAAAGCATTGTGAAAAGGCTTATCATCAGGATTTGGGTTGAATCCAGTATATATGTTCTTACAGTCAGTTTTCAAATAATAAATTTCAGGTTGGGATCTGAAATTTTCCATATTCAGTCTTGGCCCATATTGTTGTTTTGAGAGACAGAAAAAAATTCTTCTGGCATCACTAGCTTCCTGAATTCTGTGGGGTGAAAAGAATTCCTCTAATTTTATATAAAATGAAATTGCTGCTTTTTTTTTTTTTTTACTATTGATATAATCAGCAGTTGAATCTTATAATACCACATTCTCAGGATGTCTATTTAGACTCTTCATGAAAATAAGTTCCAAGCATAAAAAAAAAAAGGTTTTGCATGTTTTAAATTGGAATTTGATATCAAAAAGTGATTTTGCAGCTGATGGCTAACTACTCTTCACAGTCCATACCTACTAAAGTCTGTCTCGGCTGGACTCTGGACTGAAATGAATATGCACTTTGACAAGGAGGAGCTCCACAGAATAAAGGAACCTGCCAAATTCCAGTAATCTAAATCTCCTAGTTTTTTGTTTTGCGTGTGAGGGGTGAGCAACAGAGGTAGAGCTGATGACATTAAAATACAAAATCTCTCTTGGTGTAGCGTTTAAAAACTAGGGGTTGTACTGATTTAGATTTTGAGGACTGATACCGGTAGCCAGTATTTAAGGAGGCATATAGGCCGATTATGATATCGGATACTGCTGCCATCAGGTGGTAAGTCCAGTGTTCTGGAAGGGGAGGGAGGAGGGAAGGGGCATGGTGGGGCAGATCAGTGCCCCCTATGGTGAGGGAAGCGTTAGCAGCAGGTGCTGCCCAGCCGGGGCGGGGAGGGGTACAGGAAGGAGGCGTGTCTTGTGGGGTGTGGATGGCTCCTACCACTGCTTGCACCCTGGCCAAGCAGGCGGAGCGTTCAACTGGGGCTGCGCCGGGTGGCGGTGCAGGGCTGGGAGTGAAGCTGTGGTGAAACTTGGGGTGGCCGCAGCCTCCTCCTAGCACCTCCGTGCCCAGTCCCATGCAGCGCCGGCTCTGGCTCCACCCTGCAGCTGCAGCCTGCCCTGCGCCACGCAGATCTGGGGGCACATGCTTCCCCTGCCCCCCTATCACCCTCCTGGGGTGCAAGCAGCAGCAGGAGCCACCCCCACCCTACAAGACATGCCAGTGTCCCAGATGCCCCATCCCGCACCTGCCCCTGTCCCCTCCCTCACCAGGGTGGCATTGAGCTGCCCCCGACGCCCCTTCCCTCCCCTTCCAATTTACCAGCTGGAGGCAGCCCTTCATGCTGCCGGTTCTGCTCCATGCTGCACTGTGGCTGCGTACAGCATGGTTATTTATCGGCCAAATTATCAGCCCCAATGGGGCTGATATCTGATATAGACAATTTTCTTTTATACCAGTACCAGTCCAATATCGGACTGATGTATTGGTGCACCTCTATTAAAAACCAAAAATGAAAACCCTGAAATTAGAAATGTGAAACTTATGATAGCAAGAAATCAAAATGCTCTTGTCGTCTACACTACTGTTTCATAAACAGAAAATGTTTTTGTACCTTGCGTGAAGGTAGTGTCTGTAATATTGCTATGCTTTGTTTCTGCATTTTTGGGGCATACAAAGGTTAACTTGCTCAGTTTAGGACTCCGCTGTAGTACCTGACTCTGACACATTGGATAACTTTGTAATTCTTGGTATTTGACCATAAAGTTAAGGGCAGCTTAATCAAAGTACTAGACCTTTTCATATCAAGAGGTAACATTTTATCTTAAAAGTGGAATTGCTTTAGAAGTTGCTTTACTGTTTCTTAATCTCTTTTAAATGTCACTGGTGTCTTTTATTTAAAATTACTAAAATGCTTGTAAGTTAATGCCTTCTACAGAAATCCAATGGGAGCTTTTATAGTTGACTTCTGCTTTGCTTCTTTAAGGGTTTCCATTCTATCATATTTTTTATCGTGGGAAATACTTTTTGCCCTTTGGTTTAGTTTTTAATATCTGTAAATTTAATATCTGTAAATCTGTAAAATTTCTGTCATCAACCAATTTGCTGGGGTCCTAGAGTTTTTGGAAGGAGGGTGGTGGGTGACTCGAGCAGTCCTGTCCTTGTTCTTGTTGAATCTGATGCATGTATTTTAATAATTTCAGAGGTCGCAGCAGTGGCAAAGGCCCACCTCAGCCTACAGTAAGTACACGTTTCTCATTGTATTGTCTTAAGGTACAAGGAATGAGTTGCTAAATTGAACTAGGTGCTTCAGGAAGATAGACCTAAATCTGCTTATTTGGCTTCATTTTAGGGAGACTGTCAGATGTCAAATAATTCCTTTTAATGTATTTCTGGATAGTCATGACCTCCACAAACAAAGCGTTGCATAATGCTTGGTCAAGTATTGGGTGATTAGAATTGCAGACTTTGCCTTTGTTAATAGATGTCTCCCCTAAAAACATCAAAACACTGAACTTTAGAAGCCAAATTTTTTCTATGTTCTTGGTAGCTGTACCATACCTGTATGTACTAGTAGATGCATAGGTGTTGCAAGGGACAATGCCTCCATATTTTTTCCTGTTTGAGGCCTGTAACAATAGATCATTCCTCAAACGGGAGAATGCTAAAGATAGTACAAGCCATCACTGTGTTGAACAAAAGTGGCATGATTTAGTGCTACTATTGACAAGGTTGGGCTAGCTTCTTTATAACCAGGTGTTTTGGTTATTTCTGATCTGTATGGCTTTTGAAACATGTTTTACGGGTTAGCCCGGTGTATAGTAATATATAAATTGGGGCTTAGACCTAGTCTGTAGTAAGATTGATGTGTGCAGTTTTCATTGCTGTTCATTTTTAAGGGCAATAAATGGTCTAATTTGTTTGTGGTGGTAGGGTGACATGGGAGAGGGCTTGAAATGGTTATCATTTGACTTCAGCTGTTCCCAAACTTGTCCAGTTGCACCCCTATTGCAGTCAGATTAACTTCATGCATCTTGGACAGGGGACATGGATGCACCAGCCCTCAGCTGCCCCTCACTGACTGTCACTGTTGCTCATCCACATTGAAAGCTATATCCAGGCAGCTCTACTGCTGATTTGAAACAGAATTAAGTTGTCCAGATCTAGGGGTGTTTGTTTTGTGGGTGGTTTTTTATTTTATTTTATTTTATTTATTTATTTTTTACAACTGTAGCCATAGGGCAGTCGCCATGGAGCATTTGAAGCACGTTAAACCCCTGTCCTCCATTAATTGTAGGTAGATGGCATAATTGTGACCTCAGGTGAACTAGGGCCTCTGAGGTGCTTGTGACCCCACTTATAACTGCTGCAACCTCTCAGGGTTGCAACCTTCAGTTTGGGACCTGCTGTCTGTCTTGTTCCTTCATTTTTAACCAAGTATAAAATCAGTTTTCTAATAGTAAAATACACTATTCTCCCTTGCTCTCAAATGTAATAAAATTGTCTGGAAAGCTGACATCAAGAACACTTTTTAAGTGTTCTGATGTCCTTAAATCATTCACGCTAATAAGTATTGGAGTATGGATGAACCTGATGTGGTTTCTCAGAACAACGGGTGATGTCACAAAACTCTCTCGTTCCTTGGAGGCTTAGACCAGCAGAGACTCCCTATGCCTGACGAAGGGTGATTGCATCCAAAAGCTTGCTAAGAGCGTTTTTCCAACTAGTCAGTTAGTCTAATAAAAGATATCACATCTACCCAAAGAACCTTGCCTGATCACAAAACATAGGTACTTTAGTTTGTAGGTACGAGTGGGTTAAGCTAAACGGTGACACAGCCTGAAAGGTGCTATCAGTTGAGAAGTTCAAAGTATGATGGGGTACTCATCTGTTTCAGCATCTGTTGGCTCACAAGAACGAAGCTGGCGAGGAGAGCGGAGAGATGTCGCAACATGCGCACATTCTCATCACTTCTTCATGTATGCATATGCAAACCTGACAAATCTAGCCTCCTGGTCCTATGTGGTCAGTTTGCTTAGCCTGGGATCTTAGACTTTGGTACTGTTGTAAATTTAGTCTTGGTTGGTTTATAGTGATTTCTGTAGTTGCTTTGGCACTGTGTGTTTCAATGTTTTTACCTCCTGCTAGTGTAAGTTCATGGAAGCTGGGTTTGTTAGCTAGTCCCTGGAATGATAGAAAATCTTTTCCCACAGATGTTGGCAAGCAGGGTTTTTTTGTTTTGTTTGTTTTTTACAATATGGAAATTGAAGTTCTTCATCCAGAGTTAGTTGTCTTAAGTAAGAGGTGGGGACTGAGAGGGTATTGGGGCATTTAATGCAGTTCTGGGTCTTGCATGGAGTCTTCACAAAACCAGCATGTAGACTTCTAAGTTTGGCGACTTTCAGGACATAATGCAAAGCTATTAAATTCTCTTGGGGAGACATGTGGGAAGGGATGGAGTTTTGGTGTTATGGGAGGGTAGAGATGGATTCATTTGGCATTGAGTCAACTAGTGAAATGTGGATTAATGAAATGTACATTTTATTGAGTATTTGATCAGCAGCACAGACTGGTATGTACCAATTTAAAACTTGTAATATATTTTGAAAGTAGGGCTTCTTTGAATTCCTTTTGATTTGTTATGGTGAATAAATTTGCTTCATTGTTTTCTGACAATAGCGCTTTTATCTTTCAGATTTCTTTTGATGGCATCTATGCAAACATGAGAATGGTTCACATACTTACGTCAGTTGTTGTAAGTCTTACGGCTGGGGCAGGATAGTAAAACATCTGTATAGATACTGATATGGACCTGTAGAATACAAAACTACATAACATACTTAGGCCCTTTAATTCAAACAGCAGGCATCTTATGCCAAGACTGTGCTGTGAAGACGGACAGTGGTGACTTCTCTTAGCTTAGTGTTGTGGGTTGTTTTTTGAGGGTTATGGTGCATTTCTTTCATGCTTCTGCTGCTTTTTACTTTGTTATCTTTAGATAGCTTTTTGGATGAGTAAAATAAATGACACTTTAAAAGTTAAGCCTGAATACTGCACGCAAAAAAGTTTTATGCTTGAACTTACCGAAAATGCTGGTAGGAGGAAGTAAGAAGCGAACTACCCCACCAATTCCCCATTCTTGCTGCTAGATATTTCAGGGCAAGCTTTCAGCATCCGCCCTCCTCTTACGCGCATGTACACATATGTGCACTTTTCACTTGGAAAAAACACCTGCATGTGTACTCAACCAGTTGCTCAGCACTTAGCTGTGCCATAAGTACGTGCTGGAACTTATACCTACAGACATTGCAAGACCAAGCTCTAGGTGCACACGGGTCCTTGCACCTGCAAAGCATAGGTGCGTCTTTGGAAGCTTACACAAACAGTGGTTGGGTAGAGCTGTGGCTGAATATTGAGCCATTCTTGTTGAATAGTACAGGTATGTAAAGGCATCAGTACTGAAAAGCATTCGGATCACGCTTGACAGCCCTTGTTAGAGAGCTGCTTTGATTTCTTTCTCTCACATTTTAGGGCTCCAAATGTGAAGTACAAGTGAAAAACGGAGGTATATATGAAGGAGTTTTTAAAACTTACAGTCCTAAGGTAACTGACTTGCTTGTTTTTTATCTCTCATCACTTTTCCTGCAATACTAATGGTTGATGAATTGCTTTGTAGTAAAGCTGAGCAAATAATTCATAGTAAATCTATTGAAATCCAACCTCTTCCTGTTTGTGAATTGCATGCAATCAGCTTAGTTTTCATGGAGCTGTTCACTGCTTGAAATGTATGTGATGATCTGTGGAGGATGCGTGTTTGTTGTTAACAAGTGATTATTTGAGTGTTTATCATTCAAGGTGTTTCATGTTAAACTCGCTCCTTTTTTTAATATTAGTGTGATTTGGTGCTTGATGCTGCTCATCGGAAAACTGCCGAATCCAGTTTGGGGCCAAAACGCGAAGACATAGTAGAGAGTATCTTGTTCAAGCCTTCAGACTTTGTTATGGTGCAGTTTAAGGATATGGATACAAATTACGCAAGAAGAGGTAGGTTTTTTTAATTTTAAGTTATTTAACAATGGAGGTATCTTTAAATTGTAGATCGTGGCTCCCAGAGCTTTGTTAGGCACTTAAGAAAGACAGCCCTGACACTAGAAGTGCTGAGTGTCCTATTGACTGCCATGAGCACAAATGTTGGGTGCTCCCCAACTTGGTAGTTTTTTATTTAGGTACGCAAAAGCATATTTCGGAGTCTGTCTTGAGGAAATAATGTGTTAATGCTGCTAGTCATTTTAGCTCTTTCAAAGGTAATATTTGATAGTCTTTTCATGCTATGGATTCTCCAGGAGCTGTGAAACCTAGTGATAGGAATTTCTAAGTTGTTGTTAAAAACACAGTTATTACGTTTGTTTGCTTTATTAGTCACTTGGATGCTATGCTTAAATGCTGTAGGACAATCCATGGGTTCAGCTTTTAAATGTTCCAGTTCCAGAGTTCTCAATACTCTGCCAGCCTGCAAGGGAAAAGCCATGGTTTCCCACATTTTTCTCCTTTAAAGGAGAATACATTTTTAAAGTTTTGTTTAAGATCCTTTCATGTATTCTTGCGACCCACTTTTGGGTCATGATGCATGGGTTGAGAAACACTGCTCTAAGACATGGGTACTCAACTCAGCTTGCAGGCCAGATACAGTCTGTAGAGCTGTCATCTGGCCTGAGGGGCTCCCCAAGGCTCCGGAAATCTGGTAGCATGGGAACCATGGCAGTGCTAATTGCTGCCCGCCTGCTGCCAAATGTTCAGACCTGTGGGGAGCCTCAGGGGCCAGATGATATGGCCTTGCATGCTAAATTGGGGTGGTGCACAATTAGGCCCATACGTCAACCCTTTGCCCATGTGGCCAGAAGTTGGGCACCACTGCTGTAAGACCTCAGGCTTTTTTTGGTGTAAGATATATTCACAAGTCGCCCAGCTATGCTCCTTTCAATTGGAGAGCTCTTCTTTGTCATCACATACCTCCTAAGGTATCCTGTGCTTGCTGTAGTCCCCGCTTTGCTGGTCCATAAAAGAAGGAAGGAAATTGGTATTTTTTTGCATGCAGTGGAACAACCCTGCATGTGTGTAGCCTCCAGTTAGTATCTTACTGTTCTCAACAGGTACCACTAAGCTAAGTGTTTCTGCCACAACAGGCTGGGATTTATTGCAAAGGAGATCACCCAGCTCTTGGATTTACATGCATCTGTGAATTAAAGGAGGAGATGCATAACAAGAAGCTCTGAGTTAGCCCCTTAACTCACCAGTTTAACCATAAGATGGCTGCTTAGTTCTGTGCTCCTGAAGGATTTTATCTTTCGTGGGGAAGATCCAGAGGGTAAAAAGGACAGTGAAATACAGACCTCAGTTCAAGTGTAATGGTTTGGTTTATGCATGTTCATGTGGACACCTTTTGGTTTCCCTCGGACTCTTGTCCATGGAGAAGAGAGCCTATGCTCCTAGGTTTTGCAGCAGGAAGCTGTAAAACTGAGTGATAGGAATTTCTAAGTTAAGTTGAGGCCTGTGCACTATGGGCAGCGTGAGGAGGAAAAGGTGTGTCCCACTGGGACACTGTTGCTTGAACTATGGCAGCGGTGCTAAGGTGGTTGGGCTGCCAGCATGGACACGACATTACCAGCTACATAAGGTCATTGGGCCCACAGAGGTTTTGGCCCTGGCTGCATTTGTCGTGGAGTGTGACCCTTTCAGGTGCCTCACTGAAATAACTTTGCTGGCAGAACATGGTGATGGGGCAAAGCCTGGAGTGTACTAGAAGCCACAGGCTGAAAATTTAGGCCTTAATGTGCAAGGCAGGGCCTTGGCAATAAGCTACCATTCAGCACCTTTGTGGGGCCCCATGGAAGGCGAAGACTAAGGGTTTGGGTAAAGCAGACTTGAGAGTACTTGGGTTTAGCCCTGTGGAAGAAGTTGGTATACTCAGCTCAGCAGGTGCTCGCTGCCTGGGCATCGTTTCTTAGTAGAGCAGGTCCCTTGGAGTCAGAAAAGCTGTATTGAATTTTAAAATGCCTGCTAGCCAAGCCCTCTCATGTGGCTGAAGTTGGAGTAACGTTTCAGCTGCAGCCAGCTGATGTCAAGGCAGTTCAAAATTGTGAGTGCTGTTAGTCCAGCCACAGGAGTCTTTCCTTTGCCACGTTTTGTGACCATGCTGTAAATCTGAGGCCGGTCCCAGCAATCTAACAAAAATGGAAAGGAATGTGGCTATTGAAGTTCTTTCTGGGGATCCTTCCAGATGGGGAATAGTGATGCACATGTTACAGACAAAGGAAGTGTGTGTAATTTGGCAAAGCTGAAAGTAATTTTAATGTTACCAAGTCACTGCTAGGCAGGCACCTTGCAGATACTTTGTTTGCCCTGTAAACTCTAAAGTCGCAACCACAGTTTACTTCAAGCAGCACCAAACTTGATTTTCAATTTGCTTGGCCTAGTTTGAGCATCACTGGCGCGTGAAGCAGACTGGTTTAATAGAACTTGAATCTCTCTGTTGCTCTTGAGAATCAAAAGGAAGAATGTGTATCCAAATGCTCCAGAAAGCCAGAACAGATTAAGGGCCAATATCTAACTGCTTGTGAATATTTAATCCCTCAAGCTTGGACAGACTTGTTCAGAAATGCGTGGTAAGCTGAAGCTTCTCAGAGTGCAGATGTAACGCGTCTTTGCATGACATGCAGCTGAGCCACGTAGAGAAACAAGTACTTTATAATTCACTGTTCGCTGATTTGGCGGTAGGTTTCAAAACAGGAAATCGGAGAGCTTGAACATCAGCCACCAGTCTTCTGGCAAGGAGATCCTGCCCTCAGTAGGTCAGAGAAGCAACGCGGAGCTAGCCAGGAACTCACGTTGCAGCTCAAGCTGCTACTGGGTTTGCTTGCCTGAGGCCTCTCTTCATTTAATTAATTTGCCTCAGTCTTACCGTGCACAAAAAGGAGCTGCTTAAAACTTCCTCTGCCTGTCCAGGTGTCGTGAGAGCTGTTAGTGTCATCTGCGCTCAGTTTTGCATTTGGCGTCAACTCTATTACTGCACTGCAGGGATTATTGGTAGCAGCACTTTGTTGGAGTATCTTCTGCAGTCCTCGTACAATCGGTCTCCTTCATCTGGATTCAGGAAATGGATCTGAAGTGAGGCATAGGTGAAAACAGCAGACCCTCTCTGTACCTTAAAACAGAACTGGCTTCTGTTAATCCTGTTTAGAGGATAACTCCTAAATAATGGAATGTTGCTGTTTTTAAGCACTTCGGAGACTGCCTGCTGTTTGTCTGGTAGACTTCGTTAGTGTGTGGCTTTACATTGCCCCCTTCTTTAAACCATTACAGCCTTTTATTGAATGTTTTTCTATAGCACTTTTCACAAGTATATAAGAGAAAGAATAGGTGGACTGGGCAGATAAGATACCATTCACGTAGTGTTTATTCATGTTGTCCTAAATGTCTAACTTCCCTGTAGTATTGAGGCTGTTTTATAGAGGTTAATAGCTACATCAGTAAAATGCAGGATTCTGTTTCTGGACCCTGTGTGGATTCTCTAATCTCATCTGGCTGTATTCCATGGGGGAAGATTCCCCTTCCCATAGTGATGCAGTTTAAACTAGGATTTCCTCTCGACTGAACCATGAGTGATCCCTGAGAGAGAAGTTGGAGCTGAAAGGATGCATTTGTTCTTGATACAGTTCCTAGAAAAGGCCTGGAAGTAACCTGGGGGAAGAAGTCTAACCCCCAGCTTGAGGCAGGGTCATCACCATCCAAACCATGTTAGATGCATGCAATATTTGTATAACCTACCCTTAAACTTCTAGCGATGAAGATCCTGTAATCGCTCTAAGTAATGCATCCCAGCATGTAACCTCCCATGTAGATGGCTAGTACAAGACCTAGGTTTCCTTTGTTGCAGTTTCAGCCTGTTGCTACTTGTCTTGTCCCCTGTGGACACAGCCAGTAACTGATGGCCAGTTTCTTTCTTAACAGCTCTGTTTATTGTGGGACATTGAGTTTGCTGTTAAATAGGCTTATGCTTACTTCCTGTGCACAATCCCATTCATGGTTAACAGCTTCTCTGAAGGCTTGATTAGGTAGATGAGGACACGCCAAGTGAGAAGTGAAGTGTGTTCTCTTGTTACTATTCGACTTTGGGTTGTTGTAGTACCTACTGTCCGTATTGCCTAGTAATAACAAACATTGGAAGAGCTGTTGTCCTGTGTTGTACATGTAGAAAGCAACAGGAGTGGTTTTTTTCCCCTGATTCTATTAAATGCATTCTTGAGACTTACCTTGAAGATGCAAAGTGGTTTTGTAAGAGGTGTATGACGATCCCTGTTTTTCAAGGTCTGAAGGGTGTATAGTAGTGAATGTGATAGTCTCTTCCAGAGAAATTAAATGGTGTCATATCAGCTGGGCAATGTGGAAAGCCTGAAGAACTGAGCTCGTGTTTGTTTTTTGATTTGTTCCTGTTCTTCCTCCCCATCACTATTTATTGTTTTATCAGAGATGGATAACTTTTTTGGCAGTTACTCTGTTTCCCTGTTTCTGCATCTTGTTTTTATCATTTCCAGTACATAGCATAGTACCTTTTTGCTTATGGACTTAAAAAATGTGTGCATAAAATTCAGCTCTATTTGTTCTGACCCTAGTTGGCACTTGATTTAAATCTGTTGCTTTCTAATGATTTACTGTGCTTTTGGATACTGTCGGACCTATGAAGCTGGAGTTTGCTACAGGTCTACTTCAAAATGGTTTCCAAGCTGTCCAAAAGCCTTTACGAGCAAAACACCAGTAACAAGTTATAGTATGTCCTCACCAAGCTCAAGCATCAGGCTTCCCCTTAACAGGTGTGATGCAGCTTCACTGGCAGACCCTGCAGTGACTTCACAAGCTGTCTTTATTATGTATTTTTGCAGTCCGTGATCTGGCCTCATCAGGGTGTCTGCATCACGTATGAATTTTCTCATCTTTAAAGAGTCTTTTGTATTTTGGAGGAATTTTGAGTACCTAAATCTTGCCTTTTACAGTTTCATAACTTTTTTGACTATATTTGCCAGTTAACAAACTATTTAGTCTTAAATGCTTCATTTTGCATTCTCTCCTTTGGTCTTCCTGTTTTGTAGTATGAGCAAAAGGATAGGTTTAAGTAGACATAGTGTTGAGTGTTACTACAATTTGACTGTCAAGTTGGGTAGAGCTGGAATAATTGGCGTAGTTGATGGTTTTTATTAAGGCAGATCTTCAGATATTGTAGAAGACCATAAGGGGCATGTAAACCACTTGCATAAAAGTAAATTCTTTTCACCATAGCTTCACTGTGTATTTCTCTCCAATACAATTTCAGATGTTGCTAAAATAAATTAAACCTGCATTCTTCCACATCTAGTAGTGTCTAATGGTTTGGTCCCAACCATTTCCTAATCTCTTAGATGAGACCCTGATTTCACTGTCAAATTACTTATTTCCATCTGTTTCTTTTGAGAAGTTTGAAGTTCTGAAACAGAATGGACTGAAAGCAGTTTTAAAAGATTAAGTCCTTTATTTAAAGCATTTAAGAATCTCTAGGCAGATTTGAGTTTTAGTTTTTCACAAATACCAGAATTTGGCTTCCTTAGCGTTGAATGGCTTCATTATTTAAAATTAAAGTACTTAAATATTCTAATATTCTAATATGCCTTCAGCTGTACTTCTTACCATCTGGTTTGAATAGAATATAATCAGGCATGGAAAATAAAGTTCACGATCCAGTTGCTGATTGCTTGGTACACCTGGCTAGTAGTATATTCATAATGTATACAGCTTCAAGTGTTTCTAGCATTCCAGTTTCTAGTTGTGCAGAGAATAAGATAGGAGTGCTTGAATTTTACTATGTAATTTAGTAATTTGGCTTGAACAGTATGACACTGCTAAAAGCTTTAACTGATGTACTAAGCAAAGAGCATTTCTGGCTTCATTGTGGGGAGGATCCCATTATAAAGAGACTACAAATGTGTAAACATTGGCGTCAAAGAAACCTTGCAGTGGAAGGAACTGAGATTGAGTTAGATGGTGGCATAATTTAGACATTCTGGGTAAAGGTATATTAATTTGCCTTTAATGTTTTTGGGTATCTGTTGTGGTAAATAGAGTCATATGAAACAGTTGTACTATACTTAAACCATATTTTGGTTTTTAAAGTAGTGATGAATGATACTCTCTTGAAGTAATGCTGTACATGAGTAAACTTAGTCATTAAATATGACTGTTGTATTTAAAAGAGAAGCAGTGACCACTATTCTCTGATGGTTTCTTGAAATTTTCAGAATTAGGTGCCAGCTTGAAGCAATTACATTGGAAGTCGGGCATTTTGTGTGTTATTAGGTATTTGTCATATGCTAGTTGGACGTTTTAAAAATGGCTGAGTTTATTTTCAGTGAATATTATAACCGTTTTGGGCAATGCTGTTGTGCTTATTGCGAGTTTATGTTCGACTATTCCTTAAAAACATTTGCATGTTGCCTTTAACCAAATTTTGGTTTTTTCCATTGTTTTTTTCCTTAGATGCTTTTACTGATTCGGCAATCAGTGCTAAAGTAAATGGTGAACACAAAGAGAAGGACCTAGAACCATGGGATGGTGGAGAGACAACCACCAGTGAGGAGCTGGAGGCTTTAGACACAGATGTTGTAAGTAACCCTTTTTATCATGCATTGACATCTCCCTAGAAAACAAGTAACTTATTTTGCTGTTCAGCACAGTGTTCTTGAATTTTAATCTAGAAGTAATACTCTTTGTTCAAGCAAAATTGTTTAAATATCATGGCTCTGTTTATATAGTGTTTTTTTTTTACTGCAGAAATTCAGAACTTGCTGAGAGACCACAGATTTCTCACTGTGATTTGAATAAGTATAGCTGGATCCCAGATGCTGATATTGGCAAAAAACCGACTAAGGCAGCTGCTGCAGTAACGGCCTTGTCTGATTTAACAATTAGTTGGGATAGAAGAATTTTCATTGAACAGTGCAAATCCTGAATTCATAATTTGCTGCCACCTCCATACCTGTGCAGAAACTGAGGGCACCCATTCATACATGATGGTGAATTTGGGGCTCAAGTGAAGGAGGCTAATGGACCATCGATTTGGTACAGGAAGCTTCATAGTTCCAAAAATAGGCTTTTACTGAAGTACAGAAACAGCACGTCTATAGGTCCTGAATTATTGGATGGGGAATTTCTTCATAAATGGATGGTTTTCTGTGTTCCTTGTTAACTTACCTGGGTTACTTGTGATATGATTATAGGAGCTAGTTTTACAAGAGTTCACAAAAAACGTGATGTGCAAGAATACAAATAAAGTGGTGCATCGCATTTTCCTCTGATCCATAACCCTAGTAATATTGGTTCTTAAATCTTTGTTCAAAGTTTGGGAAGAATGCTTACCCTTTCTAAAAGTTTAAATTTCACATGGCTTGTGGTATAGCTCTACCTTTACTGGATTGTCAAGTACTTAATAGAAATCTTGTTGCAACCTAATATTTTTATGAAAGTAATGAAGTCTTAGTAAAGACCAGAGCACTCTCTGCTTAGAAAAAGAAGTGGGGACATAATGCTGTTATTGTATGCAGAAGTCCCCACATGTATTTGTACTCCTCAGATAATTGAGTTGGTAGTGCATTTGAAAAGTTCCAGCACTTGCCACAGCGAGGCACACTCTTTCCACGTTTCACAGGTTAATGCATCTGGTTGTGACGTTCTGTAAAGGAATGTAATGCTTTTGGTTTAGTGCAAGACAGAACATCTTACAGTGCAAAATGGGTGTGATGCTAGCATCAGTATTGGTTTTTAAGGTGAAAATATGTGGCTCTAGCAAATGTTATTTAAAAAAAAATCTCAATTTGGATTTATAATTTCAGCATCTGAAAATCAGATTTATAGACCCATGAGTAAGGGCAAAAAGGCAGAATTCTGCCAACAGCCCTAAATTTCAGGGAATGTATTTACCAGTGCCATTTTGAAAACAAGCATCATTTTCTTCTAGTCTAATGGATGGGATCCCAATGACATGTTTCGTTACAATGAAGAAAATTATGGTGTAGTGTCTACTTATGACAGCAGTTTATCTTCTTATACGTAAGTTTCAACATATATTTTGTTGTTAGATTTGTGTCTAATTTTCTCCATCGTTCATCTAAACTTATGTTATAAAGATACAGAATGTTTACCTGTTTGGAATGGTAGATTCCAATGACACTTTACCAAGCAGATTAATTAATTCCTTTTTCCCAAACTACCCATTTCTGGTCAAATGAAATAATCTCCATACATTTCCCCTTAAGTGGGAACAATTCATTTGTAACGTAAGCTTTTTTTTTTAAACTTTTTTTTAACAGAAATTCTTTATGAATAAGACTGAAAGAATGAAACGTTTTATATATGGTAACTTTTAAAGAAAATGCTTAAATCTGATTCTGATGAATTAATTGAATTTCCTAGGTTAAGGGAAAAATATCTAAAATTCTTTCATTGCTGATACCTGACAGTTGTATTCCCCAGATGTTTGACATGGTTCTAGTGTTCGGAGGGTGCATTGGTGTTGCATTGTGTACCACAAATTAACTTTAAGCAGATATTATTTACCGTATTTTACAAAACCTTCTGATCTATACTCTGCCTTGACTTGTTTTGAAGTCTGGACTCATCCCTAATAATTTTCAGACATAGACTGTTAACTAGCTATAAAATAAATCAGTGATGTGACTGCCCAAGGCAACAGCAGAGAAGTATGTTTCTGGTCTTTACCACTTTCTGATTCCCAAAGCATAAATCCAGTCTGAGTTGGCAAGTGTTAGAAGAAACCGCTTTGTTTCCCAGTGGATTGGGGCGTTTGTGCATTGCCCTTTGCTTCAAGAATGCTCTTTTTTTTCACTCTTGCCCAAGTGGATCTAATTTGCTGGGGTTTAGGAACTGCTGTCTGAACCAAGTGGCTCTTCAGGAGATCACTGGCAGCTCTTTGCAGAAAATATTACCAAAGGTGTGTTCTTAACTTCTTGCACTGGGCATGTCTTTCAGTCATGAGTAAAGTAATGCAAGCCCTATTGGACAGTGCAGATGTTAACCAGTATACTGTAGGGAAGGGTTGAGCTGTCATTTGGTCTACAGTGCAATGATAGTGAAAGTGCTTACCATGTCAGCTTCAAACCAAACTCTTTTGCTCTGTTAGATTGACCAAAACTTTGTTGCTTCTCCTCTGGCTTCAGACTCCTTTGTACTTTGAACTTGAATTTCTGGTATCTTCCTTCCACATGGGTAGTTATGGGAGCTAAAACTTAATGGCGACTTTAAATCTCTGGGGAAACATTGTTTCCCAATCAAAAAAAGGCAACATGGGAAGTTTCCTCTTTATTGCTGCCTGCTAAGATGCTGGGAATTATAGCTGGAGGAGCAGGGAGGAGGTATGTCTTCTTGTATGTTCTCAGCATTATGAGCCAGTAAAGGGAAAAAAGAAAAGTTCAGCAAAGGATTCATTTTTGGCCAAGTCTGTTCCTGATTTTGAATACGTGCAGATGTCTCTGCAGTTGCTAAGCTTGGAGATTTTTTTTTTTTTTCTTTGAGCAGATCTTTTCTTCAGTTCTGAACTGGTAAAGTTTGAGATAGTTTGACACCTGGCTACAGTAACTAGACATCATACTTTTCCTCATTTCCACTTCTACTCTACCAGCCTCTGAAGGCACTCCTTCTCTACCTACTTCTTTGTTACCATGATACAGCTGCACTGGTTTTTTCTATGAAAAAGAATTGTGGGTTTCTTTGTTTGTTTGGTTTTTTTTTTGTTTTGGTTGAGTTTTTTAAAGCACCTTATATCCTTCCATTTGGGGGGCCTGGTTTTTATCCTGTGCTTGAATTGCCCCTAGCACAATGAAGTCTAGGTTCCTAAGCACGGTGAGAACAAAAATATCAAGAAATGTGTGGGGCAGTTTCCAGATCTCCTATTGTCTGGGTATGCCTTGCTCCACTATCAAAAATGTTAACCATTGCCCCTGTTCTCATAGCAGGATGCTGCGTTGTGGCACATTTTTCATTTCAGCACTGTCACCAGTGGCTGTTGGGTGAAGTGCTGTATAAATTGAAGCCGGTGCTGGCAGTTCTGTTAGTCTTAGCTATGATCCAAGCTGGAAGGTGTAACTCCAGCAGTTTAGAGAGTGGCAGAGGAAAGTAGTGCATGGTTTAGTGCCTGGTCTTCCAGCAGCAGATTTGTAATGGCTGAGGTCCAGTGCTCTAGTCCCTGGACTAAGATTTAGGAAAAGTGGGTTGTATTCTAGTTCTGCCTCTCACCTTTCCTCTGACCTTAGATGAGTCACTGTACCCACATCCCTTCCCAACCTACTTTATCTAGTTACAGGTTGATTGGAGTGGGGGTTGTCATTTGCTGCATCTGTGCAACACCCAGAACAGTCAGGTCCCAATCTCAGTTGAAGCCTTTAGGTCCTGTGTACTAAGAAAAATAAATGTTTCTGGTATTTTTAATGAGTTACGTGTCGTCTTTAAAGTAGCAAATGAAAATAGGCTGGGCAGCTGCCTTCTGGAGCATTGGGGTAAAATTGGTTTGCCAAGCTGAAAACAAGGCAGAGGAAATGATCTCATACTTCTGAGAAGATGCTTCAGTTCTCAGAATAAGCAAAAACCGAGTGCTACCGTATGTTGATAAAGCCACCTATTTTTTTTTCTAAAGGGCAGTAAAGTAGGTGGAAGAAAAAATTGGACTTCCTTTCTTGAAGAAAGCAATTTTCAAATTAAAGCTGCCTGTTCATTCCTGAACTCGCTTTGCTTTTAGTCTGCTATTTCAGTGGTTGTATTGCATTGATACAGCTCTTTCCTGTAGTGCCTTTCACTTGGAGATTGCTGCACACTTTCAAAAGGTGTGTTGTTACCCCATGTCCGAGATGGGTGCCATGGTCTTGCGCTCCTGGATACCATCCTGCCATTGCTGCTGGTTATAACAGCGGTGCCTGATGTTCCCAGAATGAATGTTTTCCGAGGCATCTGACACCATTTGAATGTTGGAAGCCTTGGCCCCTTGTGCTCTAGGGGTCCTCTGAACAGTCTATCTACAGAGTTCCGGCTCAGAAGTTAAACTAAAAAGGTTTCATTGTCAAGATCTCATACGCTAATCACCAGCACACTTAATGGTGCTGAAAACCAGCATCCTTACCTGCTTTATGGTTAGGGATTTTGCTAGTCAGAGAAATATGTTGCAGCACAAGCTCGGTTTTTGGGAAATACAGTTTTTGTGGGTGACCTAAATGCTTCAAATATATCTCAGATTTGTTTTTTCTCTACCCCTCCCCTTCTTGTAGGGTGCCCTTAGAGAGGGATAATTCAGAGGAGTTTTTAAAACGGGAAGCAAGAGCAACTCAGCTTGCAGAAGAAATTGAATCAAGTGCCCAGTACAAAGCTCGGCTTGCCTTGGAAAACGATGACCGGACAGAAGAAGAAAAATATACTGCTGTCCAGAGAAACTCCAGTGAGCGAGAAGGACATGGTGTGAACACTAGGTATTTAAAGCAAAATACTACTCTGTGTATAAAGGAGGCCTACAGTTTGCTGTGGCAGTAACTTAATTCTTCGAACATGTTTGCTTCTGGGAATTGGAATTATGGCTTAAGAAAACCAAACACCCAAACCAGAAGTTGCTTAGAGAGTAGGGAACAAGCTATCATTAATGTTACCTAGTATTTTAGTGCGGGCTTTGCATATTGACCAGTAAAGCATCTGCTATGCCACAGTTGGTCGTCAGAGTTCAGTGCTGAGTCAGCCATGGCCCTGTAGGATCACAGGATCACAGCACACTGTGAGAGGGCTTGCAGTCCATAACTGGTGGTTCTGTATGCATGTCAAGTCATTTATTCTGTAACTGAACCAGAAGAGCATAGGTGCATTTAGAGTGTAGAATTTATCTTAATTTTGTTTGGGGGTGGAGAAAGGAGGCAGATATGAGGGAAACTTATGGAGAAAATTAATGTTATTTTTCAGTCATAAAGCATTGTCCTTATCATCCAGCTCTGGCTACAATAATGAAAGACACTTGCTGTGTTTCAGGGAAAACAAGTACATTCCTCCTGGACAACGAAATAGAGATGTCCTGTCCTGGGGAAGTGGAAGACAGAATTCGCCCAGGATGGGCCAGGCTGGCTCAGGGCCCTCCATTTCAAGATCTGGATCCCATACTTCAGACTTCAGTCCAAACTCTGGAGCAGATCAAAGAGTAGTGAATGGAGGCAAGTATCTGTGCTAAGTGAATGAATCTTAATTGATGAGAGTTTTTGTTTTAAAATCTTGGAAATGGTGTCTGTGATCCAGCTAGGTGAAATAGAGACAAAATAAGTTAGGTGACCATGTGGCATGTTTAAAAAAGGTGTCTGTAGATGCTTATTATTTGGTTTTGAGCTATGTGACCTGATGATAAATGACGACTCAACTATGTTTGTATGTAGTTGGATGCAGGAGAGAATTTATTTGTGTGCCTCCTCCTAAAATGCTTCCAAGTTTAGGTGAGCAGGCTGTGTCCATCTTTAAAGGTTAGATGAAATCTGCCATAAAGATATTGAGCACAAACCTTTGTGTTGGGGTGCAAGCGAGTTGAGCTGCAGTACTAACCTTCAGCTGTCCAGCAACTGCGGCTGAAACCTGACTCTTTCACCAGTAGCAGAAGAAATATCACTCTTGCCCTTGTGTGTGAGGCTTCAATCCAGCTCCCAGAGAAAACAGCGTTGCGTTATACCTTGGTTTTATTGTGACATAGCACAGCTTGGCTATAGGGAAGATAAAGCAGTCAGATACAGCGGGAAAGATTTTTCAGAAATCTTCTCTCCAGATAAATTATTCTTGAGCATCTTCTGCTGTGTGTTTCTGTATATAAATTGCCCAGAATGCAGCGGTGTTTCCAGTGACAAATGAACTCAGTCCCTCTTTGCTGGTTGTTCATATGTCAGTACTGTTACTTACGTAGTAAATGCAGCTTTGGCAGGGGGAAATAGAGTAGCATATATGAAGAAACAGCATATAATATTCAAGTGTGATTGTCTGGAGAGAAGGCCTGGGCAGTTTCTAGCTTAAGGTAAGTGATGCTTTCTTTTTAAATACGTATTTAAACATTCTGATCTGCAATACAAACTCCTGCCCAACAGCGCTAACTTTGAAATCTCCCTCTTGCAGCCGTATTATTTGTTCTATTAACTTACAGAATGCACATAATGCTTAAAACAGAGCAGTTGGAAGTTGGGTGTTTGGCTTTGGAAAGAGTCACTGTTACACCTGTTCTTCTGAAATGTTAAATGAGCCCTCTACAGATGCTTACAGGGCACAAACGTCCGACTTCAGACACTGAACACGGCTGTTTTTTGTAAAGAAGTACTTTCTTTAATTGATACTGCTCCTCATTAAGTGTGATGTGATTATATAATAGCTATATAGTCAGCCGTGTACATGAATCGCCATTCAGGATCCTTTAGTAACTATTGATGTACCTTGTCGAGAGTTATGTACCGTAAAACATGTATATAAGCAACAAGCTAACAGATTAAGCTTTAACTGTCTATTCCTCAGTAGTATTTGTAGATCCTAAAGTAACCCTTTGGGGAGCTTACGTTGCATTAAATCTGACCAGTCCAGAAGAGGGGAAAGCAAGCTGGCCGGGATTGTTTTACCACTTGTGGAAAGAACCAAACGTGTCCTCAAAGGGTTAAACATGTATATGAAATCATTTTTGTCATGTTTTGCTTTTTTTCTGTTTACCTTTTTCCCCCATGATTTTTCTTTAGTTTTTATACTTTCCTTCATATCATTTGTTCTGTCAGGTGTTCCCTGGCCATCGCCTTGCCCATCTCCTTCCTCTCGCCCACCTTCTCGCTACCAGTCAGGTCCCAACTCTCTTCCACCTCGGGCAGCCACCCCTACAAGGCCGCCCTCCAGGCCCCCCTCGCGGCCATCCAGGCCCCCGTCTCACCCCTCTGCTCATGGTTCTCCAGCTCCTGTCTCTACTATGCCTAAACGCATGTCTTCAGAAGGTACAATACCACGATTTGTTCACGTTTTTGTTTGTCTTTGTTTAACTCCTTTGTGAGTTTAATTACAAAATTGTTTTTCCTCTTCATTACTTAACCTATAATTTGTGTTTTTAACTTTAGTTTAGTTTATCAGACTGTTTCTATTAACCTTTTTTATTTAAAGAAACTTTACAAAAACACCAATATAAAGCTGTGAAATTTCCCAAGTCGGTACGGAGTAAGCTCGGCTTTGTAATGCTGCTCAGTGTCTTAACCCATAAAACAGCAACATGGTGGGACCCCGGTGTATGTTGGAGGGCTTTCTCCAAAACATCTTTTTTTTTTTTTTGATCTGGATGAAATTTCAAGGGCATTATCCTAGTATTACCACAACAGTTTTACATTCATTACTCTCTTTGGAGCCACTTCTGTTCAGATCATAGAACTCTATAATAAGTGCAGTGCGAAATAAGGATTAAAATAAGTTACTTCAGAAACAAACCTGTAGAAAAATGTGCTTCTATATGATTTATGGTTTATGTGAGGGGAGCAGCAACACAGGTAAACCTTTAGTAGCTACCAGTGCTGATTTTAAAATAGTATATTAAATTGCATAGCTATGCATGGGGAAACATCTACATTCAAGTGGTGTTATGGTGTGCTCTAGTGTTGTGGTAATTGGGCACCTTCACAACATTAGACTGTGCAACATAACCTAGTAAATCAGAAGAAAGGGACCCATGTTGTATAGAGGGTGCCCTGCAGGCAGTTTGAAGGGGTATCTTAACAGCTGTTCTCAACTGAAATTTCTGCAAAAGAAGATTATTGCCCATCACCTGAATTAGTTGCTGATAAGGTGTGACCTGCACGATGGAATTTCAAGATCATTTCTGTCAAGTAAGGAGATGGTGATTGACATGCCTGTAGGACTGACTCTACTAGCCTTGAATGACTGAGATCTTGAGAATCCAGCCTGCTGGTTTCACTTGTTAGCAGCTTTGAGTCATTCATCAGGTTTGAAGTGGGGTGTTTCTTATTGTAATGCACACATTTTTAAAAAACGCATTTTAGAAAATCTCTCTTCAGGGAAATATGGTTCCAGTTTGCCTGTAGATAGTTTGGATTAAAATTGAATAGTCTTAAAATTGGTGGGTAAAGTTCAGAGTGCCTCTTTTCAAGCTGTTAAGTCTCCTACTAGACTTAATTGATAATTCAGAATTTTATCTGAATACAGAAGGCTATAATTTTATATTTTTTCTCTATTAGAGTCCACGCTTTTTAAACAGTTGAAATATTGCAGTTGATTAACATGTTCACTAGATGCAAATTATTTTTTTCTGTTCTAGTGCCAGTCTTCAAATCTGAACTTTAAGGAAAGATTGAGTGAACATACTTCCATATATTCATGTTGAGCATTATAAAGAACTTGCGCCAAGTTTGATAGCTGCTTTTTATGGCAAGTTTTTGCTCAACTCTAAAGCTCCATCCCTTGTTCTGAGGTGCCTGTCTCTAATTTTGGGAGCTCAAGGCTCTTGAAGTCGCAGACCAGGCTTGATTCTTGAGAAAACAGTAATTGGTTCAGTGCAACTTGCTGCTAGACAATGACCTTTCACAGATGGATAATGCAGGCTGCATGGAGAACCCTTCACTAATCCCCCCCTGTGAAGGCACTGGTCAACCAGTGGAGACTTCCCTAAGGGTGCTGACCCTGTGGCGAGAAAGTAGTTCTAGCCTTGAACTTCTTCTTAAGCCATATCCTGAGAATGCTTTATAGCTCAGAACTAGTTTTACGACTTCAGGTTCCAGCACTTCATTAGAGAAGCTAGTAGAATTACATTTTGGCTTGGGTCACAGTGGGCAAAAATGAACTGCATACCAGGAATGAATTTCAGTTCTCTTAGGAATAGATTGGCAGCCTATTTGTTAAAAGCTTCTGAAGGTGTCGCTGAACTAGAGCTGTGTTAACAAGGTGATGGGCATGTCAAGACTTGGGTTCATTGAACCAATACTGTTTTCCTAGTTTCACCGAGCCACTGGAGCCCCCATTTGTGGTCAACACCAATTTAACTCGGTTTGTTACATTGCCTTTATAGCAAGGGGCTACGGAGATTGAAACTTTTAAATTTTGGTTGTGAATGTGTAGGTATGCTTAATGTAACAGACTGATATTCATAGTATGGGGATGTGTTCTTTTTCCCAGGGCCACCACGGATGTCTCCAAAGGCACAACGGCACCCTCGAGGTCACAGAGTCTCTACTGGTAGGGGTACAATTTCAAGTGGCTTAGAATTTGTATCTCATAATGCACCAGGGGAAGCATCTACTGCTACAGTGGCACGAGGCGGCCCTTCAGGTGGGACGTGGTCATCAGTGGTCAGTGGGGGTAGGTATAGCTTGGCTTATTGCAGATGGCTTGCAGGGATGTTTTGGGATGTGAATGTTCGACTTCTAGATGGCTCAGTCCCTGAATAAAGAGCAGGCTTTGCTAATTCCAGCTTGCTTGGATTAAAAGTAAGCAGCAAGACTTTTAACAGTTAGCTTAGCAGCATGATTGTGTGCATTCCACCCTAAAGGATGTAATGTTGCTCTAACTACAAAGAGGTGGTTCTGTCAGCTTTGCTGTTAAATGCAATGTAAAGGAAGAAAAATGCCTAGGAATTAGCTGAATTGAAGGTCTAGTCTTGGGAAAGCTATTGGAGGAAGCAAGTAACAGGTACATGTTGAGTAAGCCCATCTGCATGTGAACAGAAGTTATGCAACTGGAATCATTCATTTTTTATATCAGTGGGGAGCTTGGGTGAAGGAAACGCAGTGTGGTGGGGAAAGAGGAGGTTACACTTCAGGTGAAAGCTTCGTAAGGGAACTTGGAATTATGGTGTTTCCTTCAGTGATCCAGGTTTCAATGTGCTGCTTTGCTGTTTTTTATTAATCAGGATGTCAGTGTACAGTCGGTGCCAGCAACTCCAGAATGACTTGTCAGAAGATTTTAGTTAAATAGTCTGTTAAATATTAAGCCTTCAGTTTAAGCTGGTTCTTGTGACATTTGTTACCTGCTCTTGAGGCCTTTGTAATATAGAGCATGTCTCAGTCGGCAGCAGCCAGCCTGCTCTGGAGACCCAAGGGGAAGGGTTTGGAGCTGGAACTTTAGAAAATTGAACAATGGAGAACTTTTTCTAGGAAAGAACACGTGAATACATCATTGTTCTGTTATGCACAGCCAGCCTCTTAGACCTGCTGCCTCACGGAAAACCTGTCAGTGTTGTACATGCTGTCACTGTCCCCGAGCGGTTTCTTGCCTTGATTTTATGAATGTTTCAGGAGGGTTGTTACTATGCGAACTATCAGAGGAGCAGACAGTCTCCTCCTAAAAGTGAATATTCTGCATGCATTTATAACTAGGACTGGTGGGGCAGAAGAATAGCTCCAGTAGCTGGATGTATGAATGAAATACTTCAGTTTTCCAGGAGGAGTCAGTCTCTAGAGGATTGTGCAAAGCAAGCTGATTGTCAGATGCTTACATCTTTCAGTCATATTTAAAAAGAAAAAAAAAATGTTTTACATCTGTTTGTATAGAAGGCCGGCCACCTTTTTTGCTCTGCCTGAAACTAAGTGTTAATATGAGCTATTGTGGTTGGACCGATGGGGATTGCAGCTTCATTGTAGGACCACAGGGCAGTGAATATGTGTTGAGGGAATCTTTCTGCAGGAAAAACCCACCTCTTATCTGAAATGCTGCACTGTAAAGCGCTAGGAAATGTACCTGCAAGGTAAACAGGTTTTCAATTCCTGTACACTGTTGTGCTGTTTTTTTAAAGCATGTTCTTTAAGCCTTATTTTATTAATATGGAGCAGTTAGAACAGCTTGATTTTTATCCATTAACCTTTTTTTTTTTTAATTTTATTTCTAGTTCCTAGATTATCCCCCAAGACCCACAGGCCCAGGTCACCAAGGCAAAGCAGCGGTTCCACCGGTGCAGCTTTGTCCTCTCCTCAAGCTGGAACTACTCCCACTGAATCAGTTGCCATGCCTGTTCCAGCAGCCTCTCCCACACCTGCTAGCCCTGCGTCCAACAGAGCAGTCACCCCATCCAGTGAAGGTAAATTCCTATTGTACTTTGAATGATTTATTTCAGCCAAAGGGAAGAATTAAAAAAATCACGTAACCAAACCCTACGCTTCTCTGCAGAAAGCACAGCTTTTTCTCTCTTTGTGTAACTTGATTTCCCCATGAATCAGTTTCCTTTTTCCTGGGAGGAACATTTACCATAGCAGAAACATTTGGACAGACTAGCAAACTTCTAATTGTTCTTTGCTGCTTTATAAGACTAGGTCGTTGTGATGCTGAAAGTGACCTGACACAGGACTTCTGAAACACAGGACTTCTGAAACAATTGAGTTTTTGACCTGCCTGCTGTCTGCTTCACAAAGAAATCCATGCATCTGCTAGAAAGTCACTTTTGTTAGATTAGTTAAAGGTCTTGAAATGCACACGCCTCCCTTGCCTCTTAATCAAAGGACTGAGGTGGTTGAATTCCAGAACAGAGGTTTTCTTTATCTGCATTTTTTTTAAATAATTTTTTAGATGACTCCTGAGAGTCTTCTGGCCTAGACAGAACCAGAATTTCTAATGTAAAAAAGGGGAAATCTTTCGGCCCCATATCATGTATCATAACAATACATTTAAAAAAAAGTAATTTTGTTAACACTCGTCTTGAGAGAGATTGTAGATGGAAAAATAGACAATTTTTTCTTCTGTTCCTAAAGTTTTCCCCATGTATTTCCTTCTTCACAGTCTTTATATTTCTGATCAGTTTGTGTGTGTGAAAATAACACTGAATTGGAATTGTTTCCAGCTAAAGATACCAGACTTCAGGACCAGAGGCAAAATACTGCAGCAGGAAACAAGGAAAATACTAAGCCAAGTGAGACTTCACCTAGCTTTCCTAAACCCGAGAACAAAGGTTTGTATCTTTAAAACTTCCTTAATTGTTCTGGAGGAATTCCCAGAGCTGCAAGCACAGACTGCAGCCTCATCTGATGGAATCAACATTTTAATAGCTACTTTAGTGAAAGTCACAAGCCTTTGTCTTGGACTTTTGTGCAGCTGTGAAATCTAGTGGCATCAGAAACTGCAGAGGGAATGCTCTTCTTTATTCATTCTGTCCAGTGATCAAATAAAAGGGGAACACCTCTGTTAACAAACCTTATTAAAACTCCTTTTTAACTGACCAAAAATTGGCCAGTTTCCCTTCATGAATTGTTACATTCATGAAACTTCTCAGCTTCCTCATTGTTACAGTTCTAGCAGCCAAAAGTGTGCTCAGCATTTTCATTCAACTTTTTCTTGTAGCCTGGTCTTTTCATGTTTACATAGTTGAAACATCCTCTTTTGTATTATTGGATTTGTTCGTTTTTTTCCTCTTTGGTCTTAAATTTTCCTTAAATGGGAGGAAAAACTTAAGGTTGCCATTTTGGCAGGTGCAGTTACTATCTCCTTTGAAGCACGGGTGCTAGTAGTAAGTGATTTTTTTTTTTTTGGCAAGTGCTCAAGAAATCCTTTGTTCTTCAGCTAGATTTTCAACATCTGTAGGATTATATGATAAATATTTGTGTAGCAGTACCTGTTACCCCTCCTTCAGTAAGAGGGTGGAATAAAATTGTTGAGTGCTAACTGTATATTTAAAGAAATTGAACCCCAAACCTGTATTAAATTTGCAAATTTAAAATAACAAATGCATAAGCTCTCATTATAAGTTGTTGCTGTATGTGGGGAAATAAGCATATAAATAAGCAAGAACTGTTTTTCCATAATAATCTCTCTCTCTCATTCAGCAGCTCTAGATGTTATAATTTTCTAGTTAATTTGGATGAATGTTGTACATTGTGTTGCTTTAATTGGGTCCCATTGTTGTCTTAGTTTAAACTGAATTTGTAACTTGAAACTGCAAAAATTCTTGCTAGTGGAGTGTAATGTATAGTGTGTGTCTTGTGGTTTTTATGGTCTGCTGTCATTCTAACATACAACGCCTCTGCAGATTTTGATCTGGTCTCAGTGAAAAGGCATTCGAGACCTGCACTTCAGATGGCCTAAGAGCCGTGGATGTAACAACTATTTGTTGTTGAGTGCGGAAGTAGTGGAATACAGTGAGACTGCTTCAGTGTAGGGGAACAGGAATGAAGAGCTGCAGTGGACAAGCAGCTGCTTTTATTTCCTTTGTGTTAAATGAGTGGATCAGTTACTTGAGACAAATTCTAGAGGAAAGCAGGATAGATTGCAACTCAAGATTAACTTAAAATCCCCAAGTTGATTGAAATACATTGATGAGATCACCCACTCTTCCCTTAGTTTGGCCCTTGAAGTTTTTCATCTTTTTATGCTCTTGGCTGGATTAGGATTGCTAGACAGTGTTTGCTCTGCCTGGAGTTGCAGCAACCTCTTAAATCAAAGGCATTTATCTGTTTTGTTCTTGTAAGACTTATGTTCATGACTCTGAGCTTGCTTTGTGCTTAGTCAGAGTTTAGACTTTGAATATGTATATTATGTTTGGCAGGTGTATCTCCAATGGTTTCGGAACACAGAAAACAGATTGATGACTTAAAGAAATTTAAGAATGACTTTAGGGTAAGTATGTTTCATATGCACAGCTACCTTTTAGTTAACCAATATGCACTTCTCTTCCTTTGATGTGAGTCTAGATTTCCTATTAATGAGCTGAACATACTTATCAACAAGAAAACCGTTCAGATTAGCATGTAATTCACACAAAAAATATCCATGTAAGATTGTGACACAAGCCAATATGAAGTCAGTGGTGACTCTGCTTGATCTGCCTGTAGTGATCAGGTGTCCCAGTGAGATAAGAGTATGTAACATTCAGATTACAGTTTAGATGTTTTAGTGAAATGCTGCTTGGAACCTGTTGATTTCTGGGCCCAAGAAGCTAGAACATTGGGAGAACACACATTTAGCTTCCTGAAGTAAGCTGTATTGTCTTTCCTTTTACCAAATTGCTAGTTAGCAGCAGCAGCAGATGTACCATGCTGTGTCTAATAACTTTCCTAAAACATTCTAACTGAACTTCTTAAATAGCTAAGAACACAAATGGGTTTTAAATCGGTTACCTAATTGTCAAGTGTCACTTAAGTTGCAGAGATGAATATATAGAGACTTCTTGGGTTTGTCCTAATCTGTTCCTTCCTTTAAAAAATGAAAAGGAATTTCTTGAGCTCCATCAAATTGCTTCTTTTAACATCTGCGTGGAGGCTCACCATATGTGTGCACTTCTTGAACTTAAAAAGTGTATCCTCAATTAAAATGTTTTTCATGCTGAAGCTATACACATCTAATGGAACCTTCCTTCTGATTATACAAGAATTGTTGTCTACATGTTTGCAGAGAGATGATACTTGCTGAAAGTATTAGTATTTCTTTGTTTTCAGTTACAGCCAAGTTCTGCACCAGACACAGTAGATCAGCTGCTAAATAAAAACCGAGAAAATGAGAAATCAAGAGATACAATGAAAGAGAAAACAGAATCAACTTCTAAAGAATCTGTTGTTGAAACCAGCAGTAATGCCAACTCTAACAGTGGCAGTAGCAAGCCGAATAGTCCCAGTATTTCTCCATCAATTAGTAGTAGCTCTGAGCAGAAGCGAGGGCCAGAAGTAACCTCCCAAGGTGTACAGACATCTGGACCAGGCAGTAAACAAGAGAAGGAGGATAAAGAGGAGAAAAAAGATACTGCTGAGTAAGTAATTACAGCTTTAATAAGCCAGTATTTTTGTTTGGGGGGTGGGGGAGGATGGGAAGTACTTTCTTAGCATTTGCATAGTATGAAACCAGGTTCCAGCTTGAAAAGAATGAACAACTTTGAAGACCTCTGAGCTAAGTGGGTGAACTTATCTCCATTTTACAGATAGGAGAACTGAGGCAGAGGTGAATTACTTTTGCTTGGTGCCATGCAATAAACCAGTGCCAAGGCTGTAAAATAAGTGCTTTTGTCCTCCTGCCCCTTCTGTTAATTCGATTTACAAGTTGTATCGAAGGCAGGCTGTGCAGAAACAGGCATGGTGGTTGCATTTTGTCTGGACATTACTGTCCATGTAGCCTTAGTTGGCTAACATTGTATTTTCTGTATCTAGTTGTGTTCCCTTCCTCATCCCCACCCCTCTAATGTTAGTCCCTCGCTCGGGCGATTTGTATTTCCCTACTGGCTTTGTCATCTTTTTGGATTCACAATCCTAATCACCTGTCATGTTTCTCAGAAGCCTGCTCAGATGAGATTTTTAAGGGATGTTAATTACTCTAAAACTTGAACCATGGACAAATTCAGGGGAAACAGTTGTTGGGGAATAATTCTAAACCTTGAATTCCTTGTATGTGTTTGTTTAGGCAAGTTAGAAAATCTACACTTAATCCAAATGCAAAGGAGTTCAACCCTCGATCTTTTGCTCAGGTAAGCTGCTGTTTTATTTTGGCATGTACATTACACATCTTGGGTAACTGCAATCGCATGGTTTTTCTTCATCCCTGTTTTGGGTCAACTCCTTCATGCTGGACAGTGGTTTTCCGCTTCCTGTCTCTCCCTGGCTTGAACCAACTTTCCTGCCTAATAATTTGCCAGCACAGGCAGTAGCTGGAACGCAAGTCTTTCCAGTTCTGGAATCCTAATACACTTTTTGCTTTCGGTTTCTCAGCTTTTCCATGCAAGCAGGTGAACACAGGGTCAGTCCTTCTTGTCAGTTTAAACGTTATATCGGAGCACAAATAAGGTTCACATTCAGGATATAAATAGGGGTACTCTGCATTCCCCTGACACTGAGCTGACCATCTCTGTTTATTTGCAGCCGAAGCCCTCTACGACACCCACCTCGCCTCGTCCACAGGCTCAGCCCAGCCCTTCTATGGTGGGTCATCAACAGCCGACTCCAGTGTATACTCAACCTGTCTGTTTTGCACCAAATATGATGTACCCAGTCCCAGTGAGTCCAGGCGTGCAGGTAAAGCAACTCAAGTTTAATTACTGGATAGAATGTGAAGCTCTCGGCATGTTTCAGGTGATTATCTGAGTGCTCACTCTTTAAAAACTGAAGGAACTTGATGAGGCCTGTTGTGTTGGCTGTTAATGCTGAGTGCTCATGGAAGTAGACACCATTATACCTATGTACAAGTTATGTTTCATTTCTGGCTTATGCAGTTACCTAACCACAAACATGCAGAGCTGCCTCTTGCCATGGGTGTTTAAATTTTAAATTCTTATAGGAATTCCTGGAGCAATGCATTTCAAAGGGACTCTGATTCTTACTAGCTGTGTTACCCTTCCTCTGCTTTCTGCTTGCCCTCATACAACTGACAAGTGAGCTGATGTTTTCTTCCAGGTGCGCAGCAGTCTTTATGTTCTGTACTAGCATTTGTTCCCCTCTCAGCCCCTAGCCATGTTGCTAGACTGCTGTCGTCACAGAGGCTGCACCCTATATAGTAGCTTGATGAGATGTGCAGCATCTGCCGTAAACTTGACCTGTAGACTTTCTTCTGCCGATGTTATACCTTGAATCACTGTTCTCCTTGAGAGGGGATTGTTGCAGACCACATGTTCTTGGATATCTGGACACACAAACTTAATAGCAATACCTACAGGGGAGTTCTGTTACACAATAGACCTAGAGCTATCCTTACAAGTCTAGAGCACTGAACAGTTGGCCAAAATTATTGTGTTGTCTTTATATTGTCCTGACCTGAGCAACATCCTGTGCGGAGGTGAGTGAGTGAATGGTGGGGATGGAGGATTGCTACAGTAAAGCTAAAGCTGGCCTTGCAAAACGTTAAATTAATGGTCTTCTATCTTATCTGGTGGCTTCCATATGCAAGTTAAATTCTTATCACACTCTTCTGAGCTGATAGGGAATCCTGGTATTTTGGCTGAGGAGCAGGTCAGACTAGGAAAGGCTGCAGCCCTTTCAAATACTCATACCATGCAACTAGGCAAATCATCAAACTTCTATAAATGTTTGTGGTGTAGTTTCTTTCAGCAGAAGAATGCAGAGCTGTGTTACTGGAATGTGTTTCGGGTTCATTTTTTAGTAGCAACAAATTAAGAAAACAAAACCAAACTCATCTCCTTTTTTTGGATTGTAATCATTATGTGATCTCAACAAAGGACTAAAATGTCAGTATTGTGGGATAAGGTTTTACATTAAAATAAATGATCATCGTAGAGTTTAGATTACAAATGTTTTCCTATTCTTTTTCTTTTTCCTGGAAGTATGCTCTAGTTCACTGGTTCTCAAACGCTTTGGGGTTGTACACCCCATTTTAAATATTTGATGACTGCACTACCTCCCCTCATAAGTGTGGTGAGTAAGAAAAGGTAGTACTCGTGTCCCTAGAATCACACTTCAGCCACTCCACCAGCTGAAAGGTTTGTGTAGAGGTGTTTTTCAGATGTCTTTTTCTTTTCCTCCATTTAGGCTTCCTCTGTAATTATTGTGCTCTTGACACTGTTGCCATCTTTATCGTTTGTCTTGGGGAAATAAAAAAAAATGCACTAGTTCTTGGGAGAGAACACAGATTATTTCTGATTTTTCACTTGTGGTTACAAACTTACCAGAGTCAGGGCTGAAAATGCCTAGCTGATGTTTCTCAGACACAGTTTTAAATGTCCTATTCTAATCTCCTTTTTTTTTTTTTTTTTTAAATTTCAGCCTTTGTATCCTATTCCCATGACACCCATGCCAGTGAACCAAGCCAAGACATATAGAGCAGGTAAAGGTGAGAGTAATACTGCCTGTTCAGTTTAAGACTGCATGTGGCATGAATAGAGAAACAGACTTGCACAGCGTTGTCCAGATGACATTGTTACCTTGTTCTCTGCCAGTATTTATTTATTTAATCAGCATAAGTAAGTAGCAATGCGAATTCTGTGTTGACTATTAAAAATGCTGTGTGATGTTAGAATTGCATGCATCTGAATTTAGTACATGGTGACCACATTTCAAAATCCTTCCAGTATTTTGAAACATCTAGCTGCCAAACAGCTCAGTCTCCCGTATTTCCCAGATGGTGAAGAAGAGGATCTCTTTGTAGCAGTTGCAGCAGAGCATTGAGTTGGTCTCAGTAGGATATTTTTATAGTATTCTTCCATGATACCCTGCAGAAAAGAGTTTATTTTTGTTCCTCCTTGCTGTCTTGGAGGACCACTCAGAATGGCTTCCTGCTGCTCTCATGAGCTCACTAGGTTTTGAATTCATCTTGCACTCAAAGAACGGAATAAGTGCCTTAACTCGGTATTTCTAGGGCTGTACTGTGCTTCCCTGGGAGTGATGCCTGGGCATCTAGTGTGTATACATAACTGAAGGGCAGCACCTAAGTTTTAATGCACCTGGTGTGCAGAAAGCAGGAGCTGTTTTGCTATGGCCTTGTTACAGTAAATTCTTCTACGTTTGTCTGTTTTGACAGTTTGAGTTTTACATTCTTTGCTGGTTGGGGTTTAAGCCCCAGTTACTGGAGGCAGTTGAATGTGAGAGCATCTCTGCTCTGGTTTAAACATGGGTTAATACCTGTAATAGTTGTGAAGAAAAGCTAGATAAGTGTATCCTAAAGCTACAAACCAGAAAGCAAAAATAAAAACACACGAAAGGATTTTATTTTCAAATCCCCTGAGGGGAGGGAGTGCTGGGCAGTTCTGACTACATGGGATTACTATTCTGATTATACCAGTTGTGTATTGTGTTCTTTACTCTCCATGTACCTCTTCCCAAGAGGTGAGAGCACATAGGAAGTGTCAGTGTTCAAGCCATTCAAGCGTGTGTTTGGAGTAGATGAAGTCTCAGTGTAGCGTGCAGGACAGCTTTGCAGAGTGTAGCCCCTCCTAATGAAACAGTGTAGGCCTTTAAGTTTCAGAGACCACTAATATAATCCCTTTCTTCCCTGCTCTCTGCTGTCGGATGATGTGCTCTGTTCTTTTGTTTTAAGTACCTTCCTTCAGTGTTGCAGTGACTTCTGTTTTGTGACTCTGCTGTGATGCATGTTTCTCAACCATCATGTGGGGCTTGCCTTTAAATCCCAGGCACTGAAGCTCCATTTCATGTTGCCGAAGCTGCTTTTTTTGCCTTGAGAGAGCTTTTTTCTATTTGTTTTGCAAGTGAAACTCCATCCTCCCAAACAAGCTTGCTGCTGCCTCTTCAGTGTTGCTGCCCCTCTTCCTCTCGCTCTGTGGGTCTATCTGCTGCAGTGTAGCATAGCAATTACCTGAGCTGCCTACAGACAAGTCAGCTTGGGCCCTGGAACTGTGGCAGCGTGGAAGCCCAGCAGTGCTAAATTACCCTCTCTGTCCTCAGCAGAGAGAACCAGCCTGTGCTGACCTAGCTCTGGTACCTCTGTGCTCTTCTACAGTTTAGATGTACTCTTTTCCTTTTGCTAGCCCCCTTCTTCCTCCTCCTCCTAGCACTGAGTTCCTCTTTAGCTCTGACTGTGACCAAGAGATTCCTTCTGTTGTCCCATCCTTCATGGCAGCATGTAAAAGATGTGAGCACCAAATCATTGCTGGAGCAACCAACACCAGCTATGGGAAGGCAGTCACTGCGTTCTTTTTTAGACTCATATCTGTCACTTGCTTCTAAAATGCATGGTTAAAGCTGGTAGTGAGGGTATTTGAGTACATTGTCTTGTTCTAGGTCCACCCCTCTCACACGAAGTCTTCCTTGCTTTATAGTACCAAATATGCCACAACAGCGGCAAGACCAGCATCATCAGAGCACCATGATGCATCCTGCATCAGCAGCTGGCCCTCCGATTGTTGCAACACCACCAGCTTATTCAACTCAGTATGTTGCCTATAGCCCCCAGCAGTTCCCTAATCAGCCTCTTGTGCAGCATGTGCCACACTATCAGTCTCAGGTAAGACACCTTTGTGTTGGTGTCATGTCTTGGCATGTTCTTGCTTGCAGCAGGTGAATTATCAAACGTCTGTTCATTGAAGTGGGGTTGGAGTGTTGTAACCATGATGGTCCAGTAAATAAGAGAAACAAGGGTGTGTTTTTTTCAGTGATACCTAACTGTGAAAGTGCAGTGTTAATCCTAGAATTGTGAACTATACCTGTAGCAATTGTAAATGGTAAGGAGATTCTGGAGGAATACAGAATATAGACTCTGTTCAAAGTCATTTGCAGACATTAATGTAAACTTTATCAGTAAATACCTACCTCAGATATAGAATACCTGTGTCACCATTAATTATAAATATCTCTTTTGAATGAATAAGTGGGCTAGTGTTTTGATGGCTGCATATTTTCAGTCCCTGAACATAGTTTAATAGCTTTTTATTCACTGTGAACATTCCTTCTGTGTCTGCTTAGCAGTACTCTGTTCTTTTTTGTGGAAGTTACTGCTTGCATTACACTTGAAGGGGCAGTCTGGAAAAAGGTGATTCAAGTGTGTGGCTTGAGGGATGGGGGGAGAGTCTTACTTTATTTTTAACTTTAAAAAAAAAAAAAAGCTACAAGTTTCCAAATTAGCATCAAGTGCCTCTAAAGATGTACTGCACTAGCTTGAAAGACTGCTTCATTTCTGCACAAGAACAGTTTTTGACTTTCATTTTTCCTCCTGTCTTTGGCACAGCATCCTCATGTCTATAGCCCTGTAATACAGGGCAATGCTAGAATGATGGCCCCGCCGACCCATGCACAGCCCGGTTTAGTATCTTCTTCAACACAGTATGGTGCGCATGAGCAGACGCATGCTATGTATGGTAGGAAACGTTTTGTGTTACATGTAACTTTTTAAGTTGTTACATTGTGCAGGGATATATTTAATCTCAAACTTCAAATCTGGGTCTCGCATTTAAGATTCTGTAAGTAGACCTGGCCTATGAGCTGTGAAAGTAACGAGCAACACATCGCAAATTTGAGTTGCTCGAAATAAAGTGAAAATAACCCCAGGGAGCTAATTTCAACAAGGGGCAAGTGACTGACAGCAAATGCAGTTGTGAGACGCTGCTATGGTTGCAGTCTCAACCTCGTTAGATATCAGGCACCCCTTGTAAAATGCCAACTTCGTTTTTGCCCATTTTAGACAACAGAAAAACAGTAGAGTAATTCTTGTTGCAAGCAACTCAGAGACCACAAGAGCTCAGCATGCTCTTGGCACTATGGATTCCTGTTTAAAATCCCTGGGTTTATCTTGTGAATCATGTTTGTGCACTAACAGTGCTGTCATTGTGTGGCACCCTGCATTACCCTTGAAAGGATCTCAAGGCACCCCGGGATGCCATGGCATCCAGCTTGAGACTCACTGTGCTAAGAGATAGCAGCTGAATGAAGTCTTTGGAAACTTCTTGATGCTCTACGCACGACACACCCCAATTGATTTTTCTTGGGCTAATTGGGGCTGAAGTTCTGTGATGAGACCATGACTGCAGTTTTGGAATTTGAGACTTCTGTTTCTGGTAACTGGCAAACCACTGCCTTAATGCTAGTGATACTGTTAACAGTGTAAAGACTGTCATCCAAGCAAAGTGTCATTTTATGTGTAGGCTAATGTTTCCTTGGTAAACGGAATATAAATATTTAAATTCATGTTTTAAGTGTTTAGTTTCTGACTTCAGTGATGACCAGGAATCTCCAGAATGATCGGTTTGTCACCTTTTGCTTGCACCAACCTTGCTGAAATCCTGGAAAAATGAAACACTAAAAAGTCTCTCAAGCTTCATAAAAGTACAGGCAGTTGGGGCAAGGTTTTTCTTCAGAATAGGTTGTCACAGGCTGGCCCCTGAGAACATAGACCCATGGTCTTTTGGGGACTTAAAGATGGAGATAAATGTCGGACAAGGAAAGTATCTGCAGTGGGTGATGGAAGCATGTTCTCGGCATCTTCAGGCATGTCCTTTATTGCCTACTTTAACATGACTCCATTAAAATGCCTGCTTAGCTGGCTAGGTTTTCCATCAGTGGCTTAGTGAATGACTCTTAACATAGTAGCTCAGATGCAGAGCATTCCCCATTCACATTTCAGCAAGTGTCTCAAGTGTTAGCTTCTTGAAGACCTTGGAACTACTGTGCATCTGGAAGGCAACACTTCAGCTTCCATGCATCAATAGCTGGCTGTTTGCATGAGCAAATTGTAGCATTGGATAAGCTGGTGTACTGCTGCCAGGGTAGACTGCTATAGGGCACTTTGCTGGATACACTCATAATAGCTTAAACTAGGCAACACGAGCGCTTAAGATGTCTGCAGTTTTGACTTGTACTGTAAGAGGATATCTGTAATAACATTTTTGTAGGCGTGTATTACTTTCTTAAAAATCTTAATTTTCCCTTCAACATCTGTAAAGTGGGTATGACAGCACATCTTGGAAAGCACTTTTCAAACTGATGTTAATTTTTTCAGAGCTGTTTGGTGAATCTAGAGTAACAACTTCCTTCTGCATGATTTTTGCCATGCACAGTTAGGAATAACAGCCACTACTTCTGTTTTCTAGAATAAAGTCACTCAAGCAAGTTCTCATTTACTTCTGCCTTTTTATTTTTATTCCCTGATTATTTTTTTTTTTTAATTTTTCCCCCACTGCTTTGGGGATGAAGTGTATTAAGGCTCCTCTGTCCATCAATGTAATGGATGATATTTTGAGATACCATTTCATTGTTCGTGGAAGAACTCCATTTGCTATCAGATTTGTTCTGTGTGCGCGCTTGGGTGTTTTGAGGAAGAAGTCTGCAAGCTGCGCTGGGGAGTACTGCTTACAAAACATTTTGCTTTTCTAGCGCTTCCTTAAAATGGGAAAGGTGCTCCAGCAAGAACTGAAACTCCACTTTTGTAACTTGGTTGTGTTACTCGCCTCAAAAAATAGTCACCTGTTGCAGAAGAGAAATAAGCTTTTTTCTGCCCATTTGATTATCTAGCCACTCTGCAAAAAGGTTCTTCATGCCAGAAGACACTGAATCTGAAGTGCTTCTGATAGCTCATGCCTGGTGAATCTTTCTGACTGCAAAGAAAAGTGTTTGAAGCACTCAAAGACACCCCCCCACTTTGTTTCTGCTGTGTAGTTGAATGGGTTTGCCAGATACGTCCAGTACCAGGTAACTCCTGGGGATCTGGCTGGCTTCTTCCTTACTGCTCTTAGCTATTGCATGCTTCTGTTGTTGTTTCTTCAGCTCCTGGAACAGGAGCATCTTCAAGGGAAGCAAAGTAGCTGAACTTCATGGCCACCAAAACCCAGGAATTAGTGCTGTACTCAACTGCGTGCGTGTGTCTCAGTAATGGCACTTTTAAATACTAATATTAAACAATCCATTGATGCAACCAAGTGGTAGAGCAGGAAATGATTGTAAAAAAAAGCCTCCGATACCTGCCTGATTTGGGTGGTAAGTTTCAGCCACTTAAACAACGTGGTTTAAGTGCCTAATCATGGAACAAAGCAGCAGTATTTGGCCTTAACTGTCCAATAAAAACAACTTAATGCTGGATCATCCCTCCTGCCCTATTAAACCACCTGCTTGTCCCAAAGAACAGTTGGAGCTTCTTGCCTCCCCTAAACTATGGGCCACTTATTGCCATGTTATCCGCCATGGCTCAGTGCACCTTTTTATCACTGATCAGTGAAGTTTACTGGACCAGTCACTGAAGGGGAAACTGAATTTGTCTGGTTGCTGTCACCTGCAGAATGATATACACTGGGTCTGGTTTGCCAGGAGAACCCCTGACAATTTTAAGCTGTGAGGGCAAATATATTCCTGTAACAATTAACTTTCAGTAGTTTAACTATTTTTTATTCAAATGACTCTGTTTTAGATAACTGCTGTCTGCTGTGAAAACTTCCCTGTGTGTTCTAAAGGCTTTGTATAAAACCAGTACTTGGTTTTACACAAGAGAAATTATTAATTCCTTTGCTTGTTCTTGATCCTCCTTCTCTTCTGCACATGTTTTTATTGGTCTGGTGTTTTCTCTAACCCTATCTGGTTTTCTGTCTCAGCAGTAGAATAAATTCTCGTATCCTAACTAGTACAGTGGTGGGTATGTTATAACCACCCAGTAACTCGGGGACTAAGAGCAAACCGATCACCTGACTTACAGCGCTGTTAAGAACACTAATAGTGCTGTTGAAAAAGAAGGGCCAATTTGTTTGCTTTATTACAACTGTTAACTCCGTCACTGAAGTTTATTAGTGAAATATCCTGGCCCCCTTAACAGATGTACTCTTTATTTTATTTTTATTTGTATTACATTGTAAATCAAGAGCAACTGGAGACCTTGGTGTTACCGTTCAGACAGAGGCCTCACTGGGACTTATTTATATCAGTGTCACTATGTTAGAAATTTTGCTGCCAATCTCCAGCAGTACTAACTGAACAAATACATATATCTGCATGAACCTACAATCTGCACAAAATGAATGTTGACCTTTCCAGAAGAGTGGAATCATGCACATGGCAAGAGGCTAATTTACCTTTCTATTTCCCAAATTCAGCATGTCCCAAAATACCATACAGCAAGGAGACAGGCCCTTCTTTCTACTTTGCCAGTGAGTTGGGTTTTTTGTACTAATTTTGATTGTACAGAAAAGCACTTTCTGAAGAATAGGTGTTTAAAGGAATGAACATGGTAAAGGAGTAGTTCTTTTTGCATCAAGCCAAAAGACAGAAAAATGCAGGAAAGCTACTTTCTGTGAACCTGGGAAAGGAGCTGTTGAATGACTGACCTTACAGGCACCTAGAGCTAATGCGCAGTAGACTGACCTGTCTGAGAAATGGATGCATTTAAATGCATTTGCGCTTGCTGAGTGAATGTCATGCTTTGTGCAACAAACGCTGCATTCAACCAGTCTGTGCTGGATCTTGAAATGAAAATGACCCCCAACCACATCTTCTGTCCCAGCTGTCATCTGCAACCAAAATGCCTGTGCTGTGCAGGGGTGACCAAACACTGAGCATCTCTAAGCTTACAACCTCTGCAAACTTCTCCTTTTCCTCTGCCCTTTCCCAAAGATGGGATTTTTGGGTGTCTCTGGGTTAATTGGGAAGGGAATGCTAGTACTTTACCAAGAACAAAATGCTGAGGTCTGAACTGTGAGCCCTATGGGAGGACCAGGTCCTGCACTCCAGTGGTAGTTGCAGGAGATGGCTCCATGCTTGGCACCATGTTCTTTGCTGGTGCCTGGGGGTGGGTTCCTCCCTGTCAAGTTGAGCACTGCCACATGCATTACCTGGCCTTGCAGTCCTTGTCCAGTGCCAGCATGCCAAGTGGCAAGCTGGTCTCTGCAGCCTCATTCCTAGCATATTTTAAATGGCCCAAGTCTAGCTTATCTGTATGCATTGAACAAGAGCGGTGAGTAGTCTTCGTGAACTGTTAGCAGGCCTCAGTCACCCCTAATTGCAAAAGCAGAACGGTGGAGGAGGGAAGATCTGGCATAGGCCAACTGAAACAAATGGACAAGGGAAATACTGAGGATTTGATTCTTTTGCTGGCGGCCCCTGTGTTTGGGATCGGGAGCATAGAGCCCAGTTACCATTCCAGAGTGAAGTATGTTACTCTTAATATGCAAACCAGCAAGCAAGCTTTTCCTTTAGTGAGGACAGTGGTTCCAGCAGCTATCCACGGCTGGGCTGAGGCACGGGCATCCAGCCCTGCCCACTGGATAGCTCTGCTGGGAAGGGTGGGACCTCACTCCTGGGTCTCCCCAGCCTGCTCCTGTACTGCAGCAAGCTAGTAAATGTTTCCATCTGCCTGTGTTCGTAGCAGCCATCTGCTCTTTTGTACCCGCCTGTCTGTAGGTCAGCTCATTCAAGAGGATATAAGAACATGTAACTCCTGGTCCTGAACACGTGCTGGATTTGAAAGGATGGTAACCTGGCTTTTGTCTGGCATGCAGGACGTGCGGAGTGACTCTTGTTGGCTGCCAGGCTGCATACCAGACACTGGCTCGGATTCCCTGGAGGGGGTTTCAGTGTGTTCACACGTCTTGGTTTGGTGCATTGAAATCCTTTTACCATGTTCATTCCTTTAGTAGGTATTCTTTTAAATGACTCCATTGTACATGTGTAAAATGACTTTGTATGTGTTTATACCATGAAAGAGACCTTGTTATTTCTTTGCTTCCTACCATTCAAACTGAGTCTTTTAAATGCAGTTATCCTCACCATCTTACTGGGTCTGGCAGTAGCCTTCAAGCCAATTCCTTGGTCGGTATCTGGAATAGTAGGGTCCACCTGGCCAGTGCCACTAAATCCCTAGTCAGCCCTGACCTTTCTGAAAGGGAAATGGGAGCTTCTGTGGTGAAGAGGTTGACTTCAGCCTGGGGCCAGTTGTTCTCTGTGTGGTCTCTGCTGCTCTCATTTTTTCATGTGGGCTATATCTGTGGCCTTGCACTGTCTGTCTTTTTCCCCTTTTTGTCTGCGGTTGTCACCCATGTCAACTCTGGTGTGTTTTTTTCTGGCTTGATTTTAGTTGGGGTGAATTCAATTAAAAAACCCTTCTGGTGTTTTGCCCAATCTAATGCCGAACTGCTTATTTTACCTGGCTATTGCTATCGAAATGGCAGCCACATTGAGAATCTGGCTTGTTTAGAAGATGCTGTAGGTGTGAAGTAAATCACCTAGTGCGTGTTGCTAGGAAATGAGAGATCATGACTTAGGGGTGAGAGAGAGCATTTCTGCTGAAGGTGAGACGATTCGATTGCTCAGACTGAGGCGGCATGGCTAAATCCTTAAGTAGAGCTTTCTCCGCACTTTACCCCATGTTGGGGAATGGGCATTCAAAACACTGGTATCGGCTTAAGAAGGAACGCTTCACCGTGTGTCAGGGTGACACGCTGCATCAGTTCGCGATGTCTGCTGTATCCTAGCACAGGTGAGAACTAAACCCTGGTAATTCTGGCAGCTATTTCATGCAAAGGTAAAGTGTCCCACAGTGCGGCTCCCACTTACTACAGAATTGAATGCACATGCTGAACAGCTGTAATGCATCTGATGATTCATGTTCATGAGCAGTAGTCCCCCCACCCCTTTTAATTTGGCAGAATTGTTTCATCTCTCTGTACCCTTTGACAATAAACTGTGGAAAACCACAGCCCTGCTTATGGGGCAAGGAAAGTGTAATATGACTTCAGCTGGCTTGTTAGTTATACTTCCTTTCTGTGGTAATAGAGATGACTCAAAAATACATGTAGGGTGACTCTTGATGAACAAACCCTTTTTTAATCAGCTGTCATAGTAAAGGCAGCTTGATTGTTTCTAGAATGGTAAATTTTCATGACTATTTTGCAAGACTACTTTATGTTCTTGATACTTCTGTGTATAGTAATCAAGTGCCACCATCATTTAAATCTCCCTAGAACTAACTGATGCTGAAGAAGCTTACTTTATATGGAGATCAGTGAGAGCACATACGCAGTTTTCTCCCACACGTGATAATAAAAGGGAAGGAAAGGCCTTTACAAAATGAAATGCTGTCTTAACCTGTTTATGGGATGATTAGCATGAGGAATCAATAGCTCTGGAAAACCAGTTTCTTTAGAAATAAATTTAAAAAACCTTTTTCGAGTGACCTGAATTGAAGTCTGCACCATGGCAGTATGAAAGGTTCCCACCACTTTCAATTTAACTGACTCTGATTCTCTTGAGGCTTAAATGGATTTCATACAAAGGTTTTACTCAAGTAAGAAAGCTTCAGGAAGACTAAAAGAGGAATTATTCTTCAGTTTTACCATTAAAACAGAACTTGCTGCAGCATCTGACATAGAAGTTATACCTAAAAAACCTGAAGCTGACTGAAGTAGGTTATGAAGATAAATGCACTGCAGAGATGGAAATCTGAGATTTCAAGCGGCAGTGAATCCCAGGTCTTAAACCAGAAATCTGCTGACAAACAGCGTTCTCTCCCCGGCTGTGGACATAAGGCCGTCGGATACATTGCCGGACGCCAGTGACTTACTTTTGTTCCTCTGCACTTAGATTGCTCGTGAGGACTAGACAAACGTGCGCCAGTGACTTGCCTGCCCAGTCCATTCTTCAGCACAAAGTTTGTATGCTCGAGAGAGATTTGTGGTAGTCTCTTATTCCTCTGTAGCTTGAGGAATGACCTCTCCTGAATGAAGGCTGGCTGGATGTGGGAAACTTGGAGCATCTTATAGCTTGAAATCCTGCTTCGGTATCCCTGCCTGGGTGGAACTGAGCTTCCTCGGCAGGGAGGCAGGATCGCTTTGTGGTTAAGACCGTGGAAGGGCTGGATGCGGTTCCTAGTGCTGCGTAACCTTTGGAAAAGAACTGAATCCCTCTGCCTCCGTTCCCCATCATTAACATGGAGATGCTTCCCACCTGCCTTGGACTAGTCATAGGAATATATCAGCACAGAGCCAGTACAATAGAGTAAGAGGTCCCTGAAGAGAGGAAATGTAGAAACGGAAACAAGGAGCTGGTTTTGAATTGGAATGTGTAAAACGCCCCGTTCAGCCGATCTTGCAGGAAGCGAGAAATACGTCACTGCTTTAGGCATCTGGTGCCACTGCCGATGAAACCCTAGTAGCAACATGAAAAAAACAAAACAATGATTTAAATTTGAGCATCAAAACAGTTTATCAGGGCAGGATCCCAGTTCTCATTTGTCAGCACAGGAACACGGACAGTTTCAGGCAGATTTTGCAGCTCAAAAAACTGAACTCCCAGCTCAGAGTGTCTGTGGGACATCCGTTTCAGTGCTGTAACAAGAGGCAGGCTCAAAATAACACCTTCATCCCGCAGCTCAAAAGCCTTGCGATGTCGTCTCCGCATTGCAGAATCTGACCTCGGTGGATGCCACTGTTGTACTGTTGGCCTGAAGCAGGAGGTCAGAGAAGACTTAGTGATGCCTTTTAAAGGACAGACACATTATTTTAGAAGGGTCGAATGTGCTGTAAGACCTCCTGCACGGCTGTTGCAGGAGAAGTAGCCCTCTGGTAGTGGGGCAGCGTTGAAGTGACTGATCAAACAGAAGGCAGTAGAGAAGTAATAGCAAACTGGCTTGGGAAGTGTTGGGCAACTGAGTGACTGGGACATGTCTGGGGTACACAGCAAAGCAATACGATAGCAGGAGTGTCCTTTATTGGAGGCATTTACACTTTTTGTCTCCTTTAACCCCCTTCTCAGAACAGTTGGATGAGAGCTCTCTGTTTTCGTGTGCGTGGAGCCGTACAGGGGCCCTGCACTCAGTGACGTGAGCACAGCTGGGGGCAAGAGTTGGGTTCAGGACCTAGGGAGAGTTAGATGCAGTGCCACTGGAGCACTGCCTCCTGCATCCTGTCGCAGGGTTGGAAGGAGTTAATGCCCAGTTGGAGTATGTAGTGACTCTGCATGGCATCTGGGAGCTATACCTGGTTTGGTGGCTTGTGTTCTCAACTTGTACAGGATCAAAAAACTGCAAGTGTTGGGCAGCATCTCTGTTCCTCATGGACTGGCACAGTTGGTTAAATTTCCCCTCAGTGGTGCGGTGAAGTTTGTTTTTGGAGCTGCTTGCTGTGGCTTCAACCTCAGAGCAAAAGGCCAACAGTTGTCCATTTTGTAGCAAAATGTGACCAAACCTTTCACTGGGGACCTTCTGAATATGTTGGTTTTATTGTCGGGGGATACCCGGTAGCTTGCACAGCTGAAGTTGATACATGATGCTTGGTTTGGGCATTTAAGTTGTCTTCCGCTGGTGGTCAGTTTTCCGTTGAACACCAAAAGGCTTGCAGACTGGGAACACCAAGGCATGAGAGGAAGAGGGGACTTTTGTTTTTCACATACAAGATACCAGTTGTAACTAAAATTGGCTTTTATGAATATACCATTGGTCCCTTTTAACTTACTTGCATGCGCATGGTATGTGTCGGTGTACATGTAAAATGCATGCACTGACCGAACTATGAGATCTCCAGAAAAGTAGCATGGTGAGGTTAGCTAGATATAAGGCCAAAGACTTTGTGGATGGTGGAAATTACCATATTTAAAAAAAAATTCTGGAAAAAGTAAATTCTGATGCAGCTATTTCCAAACTGTTTGGGCTGGTCCATGTGACTAAAAGCAAAGATAAAATACTGCTCTTGTGACGGTGTCCAGTACCTGTTACATCGTCAAGCTGAATTATTTAATTACGGTTATTTATAGGCTTTCCTGCCAAACTGGGCAAACTTTACAAAAGCAAGTGTAAATTTGTAGAGCTGAGGTAAGGTGTTTAGGTAATACCTGTTCAGGGAAAAAGGACCAATTTCTAGTAGCAGTAGCAGGCAATCATGTCCTCCAGTGGAGGCAGCTGTGTGATAATGGGCATTTGAAGTCCTGGGTCTCACTAACTTCCTCTTCCATTCTAGTTTCCACTGGCTCCCTTGCTCAGCAATATGCCCATCCCAATGCTACGCTGCATCCGCATCCTTCTCACCCGCAGCCATCTGCCACGCCAACAGGCCAGCAGCAAAGCCAACATGCCGGAAGCCACCCTGCTCCCAGCCCAGTGCAGGTATCTGTGCGTGGGGGGCACTGCCTCACCTGCTACTTTGGCATCTTTTGTTCAGAGGGAAAATCTGTGCTGAGGAGTATCAGTTCAGGGGGCCAATGTAACCTCCCTAGAAACTGTGTTCAAGATGCCTGTCAAGGAACTGTGGGGTGCTGGGGATTTAGTGGTCGTCTTCTTGTGTTGTCCTGTGAGCCTGAGATCCAGCCCATCGCACTGGGATGAGGGTGAAGAGGAGGAAAGGTAGTGGCTTACCTGGCTGTGGGGAAATAGGTTGGTTCTGCAGGCATCTTGCTGTGGTCCCTTCCCTGCAGCCTGGGTTGTGAAGGTGCGCAAAGGGAGCATTGTGCCATGGCTGAGCTCGTCTCTTGCAAGTGGGTGCGGACACGCAGTGGGTGCCTGGACATGCGTTCTGGGAGTGTCAATTTTGAGCAAAGTGTCCTGGCTTCCCTGTGTTGAACCGTGTGCGTGGGGCTGTTCCCTGGGTGCTAGCGTGGATGCGCACAAGCTAGCTCTAATCTCTCCTCCTCCCACGACATTGTCTTTGCAGCACCATCAGCACCAGGCCGCACAGGCCCTCCACCTGGCCAACCCGCAGCAGCAGTCGGCCATTTACCACGCGGGGCTCGCCCCGACCCCGCCTGCCATGACACCAGGCTCCAACACACAGTCTCCGCAGAACAGCTTTCCTACAGCACAGCAGACCGTCTTCACCATCCATCCTTCCCATGTTCAGCCTGCCTATACCAATCCGCCACACATGGCCCACGTACCCCAGGTAAACCCACTTTGAAGCCTTCCAGAAACATCGTGTTGCCTGTTTCACGTGGCTAACTTGGTCGGGGGGAGTGGACCCTTCTAGCAGCACTTCCCCCAGCATTGGCTAGTAGCTGTGTTGCTTAGGTCTCTTTGTCTAATGCTGTTTAAGAAAGCTGGAAGCTCCATTAGATGCCCCAGAGCATGGTAACCCCCATGTTTCCAAGACGGCTTCTGTGGGGCTCCAGTCCAGTGCTTGTTGAAACCCATTGCAAACACAAGGCCCAACCCTTTTAAGGCCAGCTAATGGGTAAATGCTCATGACAGCTTTGGGAAGCCCTGAGAGGGTAAGGACCTTGTGACCTCACTGCCAGCCCTTTCGCTGGTCAGCCTTGGGGTGAGAGCAACCAAGATTCAGGTTAGACAAAGGCAAGGAAG
>NW_017729001.1:30827726-30830083 GCF_001723915.1 Gavialis gangeticus
GCAAGGAAGAATTGTAACTGCATGGGGTGAGGTTCCAGACAGGGTGCAGGGAGGGGGACCTGCCTGGGCATCCAGGCCTGCCCAGTGAGTATTTGCTTGGCTGGCAGCTAGGGATGATGGTGCAAAGCCTGTTTGGATGCTGCCTTCAGCCCTTGGCTCCCAACTTGGAGTCCAGTGACCTGAGTAGAGGCAGTGTCCCAGAGTAGAGGACTAGCTTATGCGGTGCACACAGATTAGAAGACAGTTGTGTGCTTTCTTACCTAGAGGGAAGACTCCTCCTTAGCAGCAGGAGGACAGCAAACAGCTCAAGCCACGTGACCTGGTGTGACCGGTAGTCCCTGGTCGTGAATGTTGCTAAGCTCTCTGCTCTGTCCCCTGGACAGCTGGTTTCATTAGGCCCAACTCCTGGCTGGCCTGTGCCTTCTTGCAAAGGCTAGGTGTTAGTACTGTCACTGGGTTTATTGTTGCCTTACCCTTGGGTTCAGAGGAGGAAATCCCAGCTGGCTGTGCCTGGCGGCTCTGCGCTGGGGTCTTGCTGCTGCTGGAGCACCTGGATGCTACCAGAAATGGGATGCTGGGCTCAGTGGGCTGTCGATCTGTCCTGGCTCGGGTAGTCCTGGGGACTGGGACTTCCTGGCTCCTCGCGGTCCCTTGAAAGTCCAGCCCATGGCCCTTCTGAAATGCTTGGATTGCCGAGCCCCCAGGCTGGCTGCTCTGTGGAGGCAGGCTCTTCGTGTGCACTGCAGGGGGCGGGGCGGATGGTGCCATCATGCAACCGCCAGTTCATACTGGTGTTTCAGGGCACCACCCTCCACTGGGAGTACTGGTCTGTGATCCCTCCTAGAGCCCAGGATGCAGCGATGAGTAGGAGAATTGGGTGCCAGTGGTACTGCAAAAGCATTTGACTGCTGTGAAGTCTCCAGTACCTCTGGGGAGCTGAGACTGGCTCTTCTGCCTCTGGGCTAGGCTTGTGGACCCTTGGCCTGTTATCTTGCACAGTAATCCGCCGAACTGGGCACTGCTTTGCGAGTCCCTAGTGACCCAGTCCCCTGGGGTTGTGGTTGTGGGGCAGTGCTGGTTCAGCACGTGAGGGATTGGGGTTCAGCCCCATGACCGCAGAGGGCCTCGTGGCGCCGAGCACTGTTGTGCTGGTCTCTGCAGGCTGGCCCCGGGGGATCCGTGCTCACGTTGTGTGTGGTGGGCAGCGCTCTGAGTGTCTCGTGTGGAGCTCAGCATGTCACGTGAGCCAGCACCGAGAACGGGGCCAGGTGTTGGGTTCTGGAAAGCACTGAGACGGTGGCATAGGCAGCCTGAGCTGCTGCATGCGTGACTGCCACAGGGACAGTAACCACCACCCGCCTGGGGTAGAAATGCCACTGCAGGCATGACAGATGTTAGAAAAGGTTGGGAAGACATGGCTGATGGGCAGAAGAAGGGGCACTAGGCAGTGTGGAGCTTTCCGGGGCTGCTGGAAGGCATGTCCCAGCTTGAGGAAGGGCGTCAGTAAGGCAGTAAAACATGTGCTGAAGGGTTCAGCCAGAAGGGGACTCTGCTTCTGCACTCGGATGTTTAATGACTCCGAGGGGCCTCTGCTGCCTGCTCCTGTCCGCGCTGGTGTTCAGAGCCTGGGACTCTGCCCACAGCAATGGGGCTTTTCTCTCTAACAAAATGTGCTAAAAGGACCACATCTGACTTCTGTAAACCATCTGCAGCCAAACACCCTGCTGGCTTGGAGCGCTGCTTAGCTTGAGGACCTTCAAGACCTCGCTGAGATCGCGAGGACCTTGCAACTGCAAAGTGCTGGTCTTTCCTGTGGCTGCCTCCTGTCCGTGAAGTGCCGTGAAGGAGCTGAGGGAGATGCATGCTTGCTTGTTTGTCACAGCGTGGTCTGGTCCGACAAGCTGCATCTCAGTTTCCATTTGAGATGTGGCTGGGGCACATGAGTACCTGGGTGCGTTGAGCTGCACTAAAGATATATCCAAGGTGACAGAATAGCAGAATAAAGGGGTGGAATGAGTACCTGCCCGTCTGAGAACAAGGCCATTGGGCTTTGGAAAGAACGGGTATTGAGTAGGCAGCCAAGAAGAGGCACTGGGGGACTCTAGGATGTGAGAAACCAAGTTAGTGTAGTTGCAAAGTCTCTTTTTCTCTCAGGAGAACTTAGCAATCTTTGCCTTTGCTTTGTGGTTTTCCTTGCAGGAAGTGCCCTATATGCCCTTGCAGTACCTCCTGTGCCATGTGAAGGACCAGTCAGTGGGTCTTTCTGCCCAGCGCCAGTTCATCCTTTGCGTAGGAAAGGCGTCCCAGGTGCTTTTCAGCATTAGCAATGACATGCAAGGGGTTTCCTACTGTCCCCA
>NW_017729001.1:30830184-30844348 GCF_001723915.1 Gavialis gangeticus
CCCTCACATTGGCAGTCCCTCCTGTGCTCTTAGTCAGTAAAGGGACTCTTGCCCCAGTTACCGGCAGTGAGAAGAGATGTTCAGAGCAGAGAGCAAGGATTTGAGGCCCTCCCCCAGGCAGCAGGCTCAGCCCCCATTGCACACACTGGCCAACCGAGCGCAAGCGGAGCAAATCTCCGGACTTCCTGAGACGGCCGGAGGAGTCTTTGATAGCCCCGTGGCCAGGAGTGTTGCCTCCTTGTGACCATTTATACTAAAGAGCTCTTTGTTTCAGGCTCATGTACAGTCAGGAATGCTTCCTTCTCACCCAACTGCCCATGCTCCAATGATGCTAATGACGACACAGCCACCTGGTGGTCCCCAAGCCGCCATCGCTCAAAGTGCACTACAGCCCATTCCAGTCTCGACAACAACACATTTCCCCTATATGACGCACCCTTCAGGTGAGGAGTGTGTGCCTGGGAGACCTGCACCGTAACTGAGCCAGGTCAAACTAGTGAGGAGAGCAGTGTGAGCCAGGTGTGGGGAGAAAGAAAGAAAGAAAGAAAGAAAGAAAGAAAACAAAAAAACCTCAAGATGTCCTTTTTTACCGAGGCAAACTGCTACAGGCAGACGGCTGTTCTGCCCTTAGCGTTTGTATCTTGGCAGTACAGGTGTGAGCGTGGTACGTGTGCAAGACTTAGCTAACGTAGCCGAGGCTGAAGTACAAGGACCGATGGCCGCGGAGTTTGGGACTGCACCTTCTCGCCCTTGCCTTGGGGGACGCGCTGCGTCGTGGCCTCTGGTTGAATGGTCTGGGTCCTAAAACGCCAAGCAGTGACGGGTCTTGAGGGCAGCTGCAGGAATAGTGCTCGAGGGGCGCGAGCGTTGCAGACTTCCAACAGCTGAAGGCAAGTGGCCGCTGGAAGTGTGCTCCTTATTCTGAGAGCGCTATTTTGCAGTGCCGTTGCTTGAGGAAAAGTAGGCACTCCTTGTTTTTTGGTTTTTTTATTACTGTCTTCACATGTAAATCTTGCCTAGGCTTCTTAAATGCTTTGTTCCCCTTCAGAGCAGCTTGTGATCTTGTGTAGTGAACAAACACCTCATTTTGTGTGTTGGGGGATGGGTGGGGAGAGCAAATTGTGGCTTCCAGGGGCTTAGGTAGAGCAATCAGCCAAAGGACATCTTAATGCAGGTTTTTGCAAGGCTTGAGCGGAGTAGTGACCCTGTGCCCAGGGGACTAGCAGACGGTTGCATGGCTTTGCCAATTTGCTACTGACTTTTGCAATTTCTTTTGCAGTACAAGCCCACCACCAACAACAGTTGTAAGGCTGATCTGGAGTAACTGAAAGGCTGGATACCTTTTGTAGGCCAAAACCCTCCTTCTACTGCTTCTGCCAACTGGAAGCACAGAAAAACTAGAATTTCATTTATTTTGTTTAAAAAAAAAAAAATTGATTTCTTGTAACATTCAATAGGAATGCTAACAGTTCATCTTGCAGTGGGAGAGATGTGGACTGAGTAGAGGCATGTAGGAACTTGTGGGCTATTCCATAATTCCATGCACTGTATCAGAGTCCTGCAAGTGCCCCAGCTCTGCTTGCTGAAAACTGGAAGTTATTTATTTTTTAACGACCCTTCAAAGTTCTGAACTCATCAGCTAGCAAAGGAAGTAACAAGAGTGATTCTTGCTGCTATTATCACTAAAAATCAAGACTCGGAGATCCCTTTTACTTCTAACTAAACTTGAAACCGTTCAGTAAAAAAATTCTAATCGTCAAACTGATGGATTATTATTTATAAATCACGTTTGATGAGGTGATCACTATCGCAAGACAGTGATGTAACTTTTAAGTTAAAAAAAAAAAAGACAAACCTTTGTAGATAATATAAAATAAAAACTTTAAAAAAAAATTAAAAAATAAAAAAAGTTTTAAAAACTGACCAACGTGGCAAGCGTTTTCTCTTGAGGTGTGTGTATGGCATCCTCCGTCTCCAGAGCATTCGTCCTGTTCCCCGTCGGGTAAGCTTGCTTTGGCTGTACAAAAGTGAGCAGCGTTTGACACCCTCATGATGCAAGGTTTGGTGCAAGTGTGGTGTTCAGGGTATGTGTTTCAACCGACTTGTCTCAACTGTAAGCACGTTCCAAGTACGATATTTAATCTCAACTGCTGTAGCCTGCCTGTCGAATGATATGACTCCCTCCATGAGGAGCAGACCTAGCTGTTTCGTGTAGGGCTCTAGAGATGATGTGAAGGCCAGTGGTGTTGGCATCGGTTGCTGTTGGTGGAAGCTACGTGCCAGACTGAGTAAAAGCTCCAGCATGAGGGACTGGGAGAACTGTGGCACTTGACTTCCTTGCATTAACCTGTAGCAGTTTGCACCGTCTGTGAAATACGCTATGGTCTCCGCTGCTGTTCCTTGTTGAGCATGCTTAAAATCTGCTGCCTAGAAGATGATGATGGATTGGAGGAGGAAATGGGAGTCCCCTACACTCCAGTTGCGTTGCCCCTGGCTGCACTGAAAAGGTGAATGAAATAATAATCTGTCTGTGGAACATGGCTGGCACAGAAGCGTAGGGCTTGGAGAGGAAAGCAGGCTAGCTTTCGTGTCTCAGGTTCGTTGTCTTGAGCAACCACAGTGCAGGGCTGATGTCACTTAGAGAAGCGGTTCTGGTTAGCAGCAGGGGGCACAGTATCATTAAAAATATAGAGGGTGCTTTTATCCACCCCAGTGAGTGAAACGCCTTGTGCCTGTGCTCCTTGAAGAGCAGGGGCTTGAGCAGATTGGCACGTTCAGGCAGATTTGTTAAACCTTTGCTTCACTTGGAGAGCTATTCCGTTTCTAGCAGTTTGGGTGGGGGCAGGGCTCTTCTAACGGCTGTTAATCCAATCGCCGGAAACACAAGAGCTGCTTCTGGAGAAGATCAGGTTAGAAGTAGGGATGTGAAGGGACAAGAGTGAAAAATTCTAAAAACAGTTTATTTAGGAACAGGATTCTTTACATAGTAGCAAAATTTGCATTATTCAAGAATAAGTTACTTGTACAGTACATACAGAAACAATATATAGAAAATCTGCTATACAAGAATAATTTTCTGTGCTGTTGAGAAGTAGAGCTTTAAACAAATGCAGTTTATTCCAACATTGGCCTTCATTTGCTGATGGGTTACAAAGGCAGTGTGTAGACTGCACAATCAACTCTTAATACCTGTGGCCTTTGGCTGGCTAAGATGTCCTGTTATGATACAACAAGCTTAAGTTTGAAATCTGGAATACTGTATTAAAACCTGTCAGTCAAGATTGCGGCCTTGCATGCGTGTTAAAGTACGAGAGTGTCGGGTATAAAACTACAAGTGTTCTTGCTGCACAGAACAGAAGAAAGATTATTACCTGAATACTTTCCTGAGGGAGCAGAGGGAAGAATGACGCTTTGAAGCAAGTAAGTATCCTGCCACCTGGCTGCCTTTTAATCCTCGGGGGTTGGCCTTGCTTCCCCTGAACCTGGACCCTTTCCTGGGAGCCATGCTGAAGAAGAGAGCCCTGAAGCAGAAGCATCCATGGGGGGGGCGTGACCTGCTCTTAAATGCTGGTCCCGTTCTACCAGGACGGGGGGAATTAAAGGGCTAGACAGGATGGGACCTCACGCACACCAGCAACGTCATCCGCAGAGCCTGCCTGCTGCAAGGGTGTGTGGGAGCTGCTGGAGAGCCAGCCTGTTGGTCTGCAAAGAGCAAGTCCTGTCCTGAGAATAAGGGGGGTTGACTTCAGTGAAGGCCTTATCGGACTCAGACGCAGGCCTGTATTCTGGCCATGTGCTGGCTGTTTCACAGGGTACCGGCTGAAATAGGCTCCTGTTTGTGGCAGTATGGCTAGGTCCTCAAGGCACTAAGCACTGTCTTCACTGAGAGATGCATGCAACTTAATTCTTAACCAGCTGTGGTGAAAGCAGGCCCTCTGCTAGCCCTGTGCTGGTGCCTCCTGAGAGAGAAGGGCTCGGATGCGTCTCCTTCACAGCTCCATCTGCATCCACCCAGAGCTGTTCCCAGGCAGTGTTGTGCTTTGGAGCCCCAGTTGGATTTGATGCTGGGAGCACCTTTCCCGGAGCCCAGAACCTGGGAGAGAGCTGAGAGCACTTCAGCCAAGCCAGGTGTCCATCCAGCCCTGTGCAACAGTGTTTACCTGGCTGTGGCCATCCGGGGGGCCAACATAACCGACCGCTGGCTAAGGGGAGGCCTGCCCAAGTTGCATGTTCCCTTTCCAAGGCTGTGAATGCATGAAGCAACCATCCTGGATGCTTCAAAACAGGGACGATCCCCTGCCCTGCACAGAATCACTTGTGCGCTTATAGTGGAAAATGTTCGTATTTAAGTGTCTCGAGGTGAACCACGGCTTACATCCATCAAGATCTTTCTCCTCTCAAACACTTCTCTAAAACCAGGAGCCCTCCCTCCTGAATGACCATGAAGCCAATAATTCTCCTCCCAAAAGTCACCAGTCACCGGCATTTCAATGGCTATAAGTTTTTTATCCCTGATTTTAATTTATGATCAAGCTCTCTGGCTGCCAGATGAATTCCTGAAGTGGACTCTGCACCTTGGCAGGTGGGTGAGGGGTGCTCACTGCACAAACAGCTTCACATGCTGGGCCACCAGGCTTCATTTGGTCTCCAACCTAGATGCTTCGGGCTTGAATCTCTTTTCAGACGCCTCGCTGAGTAAGCGAGGGCAGCGGAAGGTGGGTGGAGTTCCCATGCGCACAGCCTTCAAACACTGCAGAGATTTTCCAGGTTAACAGCGTCCCTTTGAACTCTTACTCCCCTTCCGTTGGGGTCGAGCTAGTCCCTTTGCCATGGCCCATTTGGGGCAGCTTGCCCCTGGTAAAGCAAACAAAGCTTTAATGCTTGACTTGGAAAGAGCCTGGGTGCGTCCGGTTTTGCTCAGCCACGAGGACTCGATTCCACCCATGTGGACGGGCTGGATTTTCTGGTGTAACCTCAGCCCAGGAATCGCTGCCAACTCCCGATGTAGTGAAATGCTCCTGAAGGCTCGCACGCTCTCCCAAACTACTCCTTGGTGTTAATGTGGTCTGGAGCACGGTGTGAAAGCATGGGGCTGCACTTCGGCCTGGCTGGGGAAATGGAGAACCGGTCCCTGTGATGCTGACTTGGGATCACTGCAGCCCCGCAGGCTCCTCTCGGGGCTGTCCTATCGCTCTGGGCAGCAGCTCCCCGCATCCACTGCCTGGGCATTGAGTGGGGCGAGCAAATGCCTTTTGTTTTGTTTTGCTTGAACAAAACCAGCACAGTGGAGAGAAGCTTGGAGGCTTGCACTAGTGGTTTTAGGCCCCTGCTCTATCTGCTTTCCCAGGGTGGGATTTGCCTGGCAATCGATCCTAAACTGTCAGAGATGGTGGAAAATCACTGATCTGAATGGGCCTGCTCTTTGCACCCTGAATGGCACTGTTTTGGCGTGGGGGCTGTGCGTTTAGCGTGAGTGCACCACCTAGAAACCACTACCCGGAGTGCTGTGTAGCTGTGTGCCAGCTCTCCTCTGCTCTTGCTCCCAGTTCGCATTTCAAGTTGGCTAATCTCTACTGCTCCTTTTCCATGAGACCTGCTGTCATGCTGCCTCACAGCGGGAGGCGTTGGCCTGACCGTGAATGGGAACAGATTGGCCGTGCTCGTTGGAGAGCCTTCCAGCCTTGTGGAAGTGGCGATTTTATTGCTTATAAACCTTAAGCAAGTACATGTAGCTGGGCCTACATCCAGTGTCCAAAGCAGTATAAAGGCAAATGGGTGGGTACAATCACAGGTGTCTGACTAAGTGTAGAAATGCCAAACCCTAATCTTAGTCCAAGTAAGGCACAAAAATGTGAGCTTCTGTTAGCGCTCGGTAGTGCAAGATCTACAGGCAGGGAGGAGCAGTGGCATCCATCTGGGGGAGAAACCAGTAACTGAGCAGCATCTGCAGAGCTGGAAAGGCCTCCGGGGGCTATTCAAGCAGGCTAAGCTGGGGAGCAAGCGAGCAGGGCGGCCAGCAAATCTGTGCTTTAAGAAACAGCTTGAGGTAAAACATCTGGAAAATCTCTTTGCCTGACTAGCTTTGTGCTTAAATCGCTCCCGGTCTTGGAGTGGAGCTTCACTAGGAAGAGATGTCAGTCTCCATGCTCCACCCATCAGTTGCATTATTTTTCTAAGAACAATAGGGGGAAGTTAGTGTTCACCTTCTTAATTAATGAGTGGCTGGAACGATTTCTTCTGCCACAGTTGTAGCAGTGATCAACTGCAGCTACTGATTTGTTAACTGTGCCAGCCAGTCTTCTCCACCTCCAGAACTGCAGAGCAAACCCTTTGCTAATAGGATCTGCGCCTGCTCCAGAAAGAGAAAGAGGGAACCGGGTGATGTTATGCAACTGCAGCACATTCCTTGAGTGGCAGGAAGTGCCTCTGCCCTGCCTCTGCGTGGCCCAAATCAGCAATTTGTTTAAGCACTTTCAACCCTGTGGGTGTAACTCAGGCTTTCCTGGCCTCAGCCATGTCAAAACTGGCCAGGAGACTGCAAGTGACTGAAATACTCAGTACCGATAACGGATCGGGGCTGTGAGCCTCGCACTGCAGTAAGCCAACAGGAGTTGTGGCTGTAAACAGTAAGGAGGGAGATCTGATCTAAACAGGGCCCTTGAACAGGCCTAAGCCTAGTCCCCCTCCTTGCAACCATCCTGAGCCAGAAGGAAAAGAACACCAGTTCTTCTGTCTCCTGTACAATTCCCCAAACATTTTGGCACAAGGTTTCAAATACTTTCCTTTGCAAAAGTGTCTCGCTGCCTCCACCCAGCCACCCCGTCAGAGTGGCGTGTACTGGTTGTCAATGGCCCGTGTGTGCCCCCGGCCTGGGGAGTCCAGCTCATAGTCAGAGGTCCGGGGCAGGGCGATGGGCATGGGGGCTGCCTCACCGAGGCGCAGGCTCTGTGCCAGCTCTTCCGGAGGGGGCACCAGGTGGAAGATCTGCTCGGGCTGAGCGCTGGGGTGGAGGTGGTCGGTCGTGTGTAGCCGTGGGCAGCTGGAGGAACCGAGGTGAGCCAGGCTGAGGTCGGTGCTCCAGCTGGGGATGGAGAAGGGGAGCAGGATGGTGCTGGTAGAGGCTGGGGCTGTGGAGGAAGCCAAGCTGGTGAAACGGCAGGCAGGGACCCTCGAGCCCTCCTGGAACAGGTTCACCCTGCCAGGAGCAGCAGCTGCAAGCGTCCTGCCTGCTTTTCCATTGCGCTGTTTTTCCTTGCTGGCAGCTCCTGGCTTTTATTTGGGGAGTAGGGGGCAGCCTGTCAGGCATGGGGCAACAAGCCGTTCTCCCCAGCAGCTGCCTGCAGGAGCCAGCTACCTCTTGGCCTCCTTCCGAGGCTGCTTCCCCAAGTGCAATGCAGGGGAGCCGAGCTGCAGGATCCAGTTTGCTGGCTGGCTGGGGGTGCCCCCCACCAAGGCTTTTTCAGGCTATGCAGCCCTGAGTGGGAACACGCTGTTCTTGGTGAGCACCGGATGGGAACCAGGCGCATGGCCCCTGCAGACCACGGCGGGGGCAACTTCTCCTTTCCAGAGAGGAAGCCCGAGGCCTGAGAGTCACCTGCTGCGGCTCTGGGTGGGCACTTCCTGTTGTGGCCCATAGGCCTGGGGCAAGTGCACCTGCCCCTGCACCTGCCTGTGCCCAAACCTCCCTTGCCCCTTCCCAGCAGGGCCTGGGCTGGTGGCTCCTAAAGCTACAGGGGAGGAGGTACTAGGCACTCCCCTCCACCCTATGCCAGGAGGGAGGGAGAGCACATGCTCTCTGCACCATCTCTGGCCTCCTTCCTGCCTTGCTCCTGCAGGGCTGCCCAGCTCAGCTCTGCCATCGGAGCTGCTGCAGGATGGCTTGTACGGTCCCTGGGACCCTGCACCTGAGCCCAGTCCTAACTCGGGGCTGCTCCGAGGAGGGCCAAGGGCACCAGCTGGGCTCACAGCAGGCTCCTGGCTCCTCTGGCCTTTGTATTTTTCCCAGTAGAGAAAAAACAAAGGGCAAACCTTGAAATGAGCTTGGTAAAGGAAAAATACTGGGCTCCACTGAGCCTGAACCATGTGCCCCTACCACTACAGCCGCATTGCTCCAGCCGCTGAGCTACTGAACCACTGCAGAGGCAGCATGGCTGGGTCTTGGGGCTTGAAACCCAGGTGGAAACAAAGGCAAGAGCCAGTTGCACAAGCCTAAGGCTGGACTTGGCAACCTCGGGCTCTAGCCCCACCTGAGCTGCTGGGCAGGGATGCTCTGACCTGTCACCTCTGTTCCCCAGAGTGGGGCACCACTTTACTTGTGCATCCCCCCCATCCTGCAGCAGTAAGGCTGTAGCCTTCCACCGTGTGCCAGCCTCCCTCTAACGCAGCCACCCAGGGCCAGAGGTTGGGCTGAAGCACAGGCTGTTTGGAGGTGCTTTCCACCTGGAAACAGGCAGCCTGGATGGCAAAGCTGTTTCCAAGCCTCCCCCATCCCTGGCAGGTGTGTGTGTGCGATTCGGAGAGGAACAGGACAAATGCTGAGATTCATTTTTTGTTCCAAGCCCCCTCTGAAGGCAGCAATCAGCACGGGGAGAGGAGACTGCTGGGAGCAGCTGGTCCCATGGCCATAGGAAGCAGGGCCCAGAGCAGCCTGGTTTAGGGCTCGTTACGGGTTTCCAGCCTCCGCCTCCCCAGAGCCGGGCCCAGAGCCTCTGGGTGCGGAGGGGAGCGGGCCCTGGGTCCTGCTCTGACCTACAGCAGCAAAGGCCTGGAGGCAGCGGCCGGCCCTCCCCACACTCCCACGCTTCAGCTGGCCTTGGCTTTGGCCCTAGCCCTGCTTCCTCTCGGCAACTGCGTGGACACAACGCTATGCTACGGACGCAGGGCCTGCCGATGCCCTTGAGGGCAATTCCTGACTGCTGCTGCTCAGCGCCTGCCCCAGGGGAACATCCCCTGGTCCCGTATGCAGTCCCCAGGCCCCCTGTACCTTGGGAGGGAGGGACGTAGCTGGAGAGCTTGACGTCACCAGCAGCGCTGCACTCCAGAGGGATGGGATTGCGCTGGAAGTGCTGCAGCATGTTCGCGATGGAGGTGAAGTGGAGGTGCTGCACGCGGCACTGTCCTCGCTCGGTCAATGAGAGCCGCAGGTGCTGTTGGGGGAGGGAGGGCACTGTTAGCGTCTCACTCGGGGCTGGCGGGGTGATGGGCCCTGCCCAGATGGGAAAGCCCTGCCCAGGCCCCCGCAGTGCTGAGGGGCTTCATGCTGGCCCCCAGGGACCCCAAGTAATCAGAACAGGGCCTCCTCTGTCCCCAAGGGCTGCTCTGTTTATTGCAAGCCTCAGCCCCATTTTGGAGCCCTCCAGGGCCTTCCCTGCAGCGGCTGTGACCCCGGGAGGCCCAGCACACGCCTGGCTCTGCTTCCTCGGGTGCTGGGAGCAGCAGAAGCACCTCCAGAGCCCGCCAGCTGGCTCCCCCTATGGAAACGGGGCCCGTGGGATAAAAAAAATCCTGCTTCTGCTGGGGCTCAGCTCTGGCATGAGGCGAGGGGGCACGTGTGCTCCCTGCTGCAGGGTGCCCGAGGGGCAATGGACCCAGCTGGCCATCTGAGCTGCACCTGAGGCTGGCTGTGCAGTACTTTGCTCCTCTTGTCCAGCTCAGGGAGCAAGCTCAGGCCAAAGAGGGGACCCCCCATGCACCTCTGTGCCCAAACCGTACCTTCGCTCTTCCCTGAAAGTTGAAGGTGAGGACGTATTCCCCCCTGCGAGTTTCACTCTGTCGAACGAGGAAAACCCCATGGCCTTCCAGCCCCTGCAGCTGAACAAGCTGGGCAGCCTTGACGCGAGAGATGGGCCCGTGGAACCAGGGGTAGGATGACAGGAAATGGTCGGTTTTCTGGCAGGGTGGCTCTGGGGGCGCACAGGGCACGGCCCCTGGAGGGAGGAGAGAGGGAGACATGTCAGGACCCGTGGGGCTGCAGGGAGGGGGGGAAACGTGTGTGCGAGCTCCACAGCAGCCACGAAGGACGATGAGGCCACTTCTCCGCCATCCCCGGCTCCTCAGCTGCCGCCTGGCATGTCTGCAGGAAGGGGAGTTGGCCCCGAACAGCGTGCACCAGACTCCTCCCCACGCCTCGCGTGCGTGGCTTTGCTGAGCCCGGCCACGCTCTTTAACTCAGTCACCGGCCACTTCTGCTTTGGAGCCGTGCGCCGCGGGGCCTGGGCGCTGCGTGAGACTGAAACCAAGTGCAAAGGCTATCAGTAAGAGCCTGGTTTCCTGGCGACGCAACCTGAGGCCAGGTCAGCCCAGTTCCTCTTTACGGGAAAGGGCAGGCCAAGGACTGATTTCTTGGCAACAGAAACCAGGAGGCAACCTGGAGCCTTCCCCAGATGCAGCCCTGCCTCGGCTCCTGGATAGCAATAGTGTGTGATGGCAGGACCAGCACCCTCACGGTGCTCCGCTCACATGCCGGGGCAGGTTCCCGCAAACCAGGGAGCCCGCGGGATCCTGCTCTTCCATGGCCATGATCCGGGGAGGGGCAGAGTCCCCCCTCTGCCAGCCCACGGGGTTTTGCAGGCCCTGCATCCCTCATGCCCCTCGCCTCCCCTGGCACCGAAACCTCGTGGGGCTGGAACTGGGCTCTTGGGGTTGCTGCCCCCCAGCCTGACCCTGGCTAATCCCACAGGGCCCTGCTGCTAAGGGCAAGTGGTAGGACTGGGGCTGGCGTGAGGCTCTGCCGTATTAAGACCTCATTTGCCCCAGCCACTTCCACCGTGGGGGCAGAAGGAGGGTCCCTGGCCTTGCCCCCTCATGACTGCTGCCACCCCAAGGGCCTAGAGAAATGCCAGAGGGTGCTGCTGAACAGGAGCTGCCGCTCTCATGCCTCCCGGGCAGACCCTCCCCGTGGCTTCCCGCTGGGTGTCAGCGCAAGCTCCCTGCAGGTACCCCTCCTTCGGTCACTCACTACAGACTCTCCACCCTGTTCCAGCTCTGCCTGGGTGATGTCTGCCCTGATGGTCTGGGTTACGTGGGGCCTGCCCTGTGCTCCCCAGAGCTCACCGGCATCTGCAGGCCACTGTCCTGTGTCCACCTGGCCTGGCCCTCACCACGCACGCTCTGCTCCCCACCCGGGCGCTCTCACCAGCACGCTTGCTTCGCTGTTCGGACGCTGGCTTTGGAGGCTGCCCGGCCCTGGGACTGGAGCCCTGGACCCGCCTGCTGGGTAACCTTGCCCTGCCTATTGCCCCTTCCGGGCCTGTGCCCCCGTCCGCTGTCCTCACAAGCACCTCGGGGCAGGGCCCATCTCTTGTGAACAGTCTGCACTGCCCCTGCCACAAGGGAGCCGTGGCTTTGTCTCCTCCTGTTATCACCCCTGCGACCAGCTCTGGATGGAGACCGGCCTTCAAGAGGGCACTTCTCAAGGAGGCCAGGAGATGAGCGCAGCGCAGGCCCCCTTGCGCCCAGCGCAGGCAGGCTGGTGACTGGGCCTTGCAGCCTGTCTGGGGAGAGGCCAGAGCCATGTCTGCCCTTTGGTGCAGTCGGCCCGTTCCCCAGCTCCACCACCCTTGGGTCTGGGCTGGTGCTCAGCTCCTACGAGGAGCGCACCCTCCCCTGGCTGCCCGGCAGGTGAGACTGCTCCCTGCAAAGTGCTCCTGCCTTGTCCTAGTGGCTGTCCTTCCCTTCCTCCTCCAGGCCGAGCAGAGCCGTGGTGCCGCGTGGGGCACTCACCTTGGTTAAGGGAGTCGGTGCTGCTGGTCGCGGGGCTGGACGCCAGGGCATCGGAGTGCTGGCCCGGAAGTGGCTCTACGTCAGCTGCGTCTGACCTACGGGGAGAAATCGGGGAGCGCTGTCACCGCTGCGCCCAGGTGCAGCCAGCTGCGACGCGGCAGGGGCGAGCACCCTCTGTGCCGAGGGGCGACAGCAAGGGAAAGGGGAAGCGCTGGGCTTGCCGGAGCCAAGCTTGGGGGCTGGTGAGGAGGAGGAGGAATGCCAGGAGCCTCCATGGGCGTCCCAGTTCCCGTCAATCCCAGCTCCTCTGGCACAGGGCTCCGGGACCCAGTCAGGGACACCCTCTGGGTCCAGACTGTGGGGCCAGGGGCCTTCCAGCCTCAACCCTGCCCTGCAAGAGGCCACGAGCCCAGCAGGACACACCATCTGCGAGCTTACGACCACTGCCATGCAGGTCAGAGAGCAGCGCATCTTCCCCAAGCCCTGGCTGCCCGTGGACCGGGGCAGGCAACCCCGTCCACGCGAGCCCTGTCCCGTGCTGAGTGGGGGAAGCAGGGCCAACCGCTGAACAGCACCAAGCCGAGCTGCGTTAGCATCTCGGGAGGCCTGGCCGGAAGCACCTCCTAATTCATGGAAGTGGGGGAGCCAGGCAGGGGCTGCGGGAGCAGAGCGCTCCATGAATCACACTGGGGCCCGGGGAGGACATGCTGCTGGGGATTTCAATTGCAGGAAAAGCTGGCGCTAGCTGAAGCCCACGGGCTGGCCGGGCCTGCTGGTGCTTCCTCCCCAGTCCGTGGCCCTACTCGAGCGGGCTGGATGCCTCCTCCCCGTTCTCCGGAGGGTAGTGACAACCTGGCCCCTGGCTTCCCAGGCTGTGGGAACAGGGCCAGACTGCCTCCGTGCTGGGAAACCAGGAGCCTCTGTCCCAAGCCACTGGTGGGGACATGGAGTCCCGGGACGGGGCATGTGAACCGAGAGCTGGCGCCCCAAAGCCCTCGTGCTGTGGCCTGGGCAAGCCCACAACTCTCCCCGGGCACGTGCTGCACTGCAGAGTGCGTGGCCTGCCGCAGGCACTGGGCCAAGGCTGGGATCCCCAGGCAGGGACCACGGCCACGGTGGGCGCGTGGTTAGCGGCGGTCATACTTTGCTGACACAGGGGCCAGGCCGCGGCTGGGGCAGCCCCGGCTCCTCCTTACCCTCGGCTCAAGCAGTCTTTGATTTCTGCTGTCCAGGAAATCAGCTGCTGCTCGTCCCCAGCCTCAAAGATCACATCCGTGGCATTGCTCACCTGGGCAGGGAAGAAGGGGAGAGGTTGACAGCCACCACGGCAGCCGCCCTGCCCAGCCAGCGCCGCCAGGGCCCGCTGCAGAGGAGGGGGTTTCCGTGGGGCTTCTGAGAACCGGCCCCAGTCTCGCTTCCCTCTGAGCCTCTCCCCAGCCCCAGGGAGTTCCCTCTCCGCTCTTCCCTCTGCCTTGCAGCTTCCTCTTCCCTCCTCGCTGGGGCCTCACGTGCCTCCGCTGCGGTCTAGGGAACGGCTGCGAGGGGGGCAGAGGCAGGAAGGAGGCTGCTGCGAAGGGCGAGGAGATCCGGCCGCAGACTTCCCAGGGGAACTCGCTCTCCTCTCTCCCCCTGCCCCTTGCGAGGGCTGCAGGGCTGGAGATGACGCAGGCGGCGGTTCCCCCCTGGACGCTTGGGGCAGTGAGCAGCCTGTGTGTCTCGGCGTGGCCGCCGGAGGCAGCTGCTCCCAACCTCTGCTGGCCCACAGAGACCGGGCAGGTGGTCTCGTGCTGCCAGCTGCCGGGGCACGAGGCCATGAATGCAAGGCCCTGGAGGGAGACGGCCGTCCCGGGTGGCGCATCAGGGGAGATGAAGCAAAGGGGCCGGGGCATTCACCTAACCGTCCCACCCACGCGCAGGCCGGGGTCTTGCGCTGGCTCCCTGCAGGGTGGGCTTAGGTCTCCAGAACTCTTGCCCCCTGCCTGAGACCGTGCCCCTGGCTCTGTCACGCGCCAGAGCCACGGCACCAAGAGGGCTGCACCCGGGTGGAAAGGCCGAGCCCAAACTGGAGCTGCTCCTTGCCGGGGGGAGAAGAGGAAGTGAAATTTGGCGCAAGAGCCTTCGTGCACATGTGCTGTGATGGGCGCTGGGGGGCCGTGATGAAGCCTGGCGCCAGCGGGGTGGCTGGGGCACGCTGCCTGCTGGCCGTTGGGACAAAGGGAGGGCAAGGGGCTGGGCTGCGAGCGACCCGCTCAGCACCTAGGCAGCATGTGCTGAACAGCCGGGCAAAGGGCAGGGCCTGGGCCAGGCAAGCTGAGGCACCGGGGAGGGCAGCAGCCTCTTGCCCCCGACCCTTCACCCATGGCCTAGGAGGGATGGCAAGTCCTACCTTAAGGACAAAGGTGTTGAAGTTGTCGGGCATCTCCAGGCGGGTGCACCGGCGGAC
>NW_017729001.1:30849348-30890142 GCF_001723915.1 Gavialis gangeticus
CCTCTTGCCCCTGACCCTTCACCCATGGCCTAGGAGGGATGGCAAGTCCTACCTTAAGGACAAAGGTGTTGAAGTTGTCGGGCATCTCCAGGCGGGTGCACCGGCGGACCTCCTGGATGGCAGAACAGCTCGCACGCAGCTTTGGTTTGGAGCTCTGGAGGGGGAAGCAGAGGGGCAAAGAGCACGCGTTAGCAGAAAAAGCTAAGACCGAGCTTCGGGCTTGGAGCTGTGAACCCCCTGCGCCCGCCCAGCCGGGCTACCAGCTCCAGGCTCTGGCGCGAGTGGATGCTGCCAACGAACCCCTCAGTGCCCTGACAGCTGCTCAGCACCTGGGCTGGCACCGCAGCACCGTTTCCCCGCTCCCTGGACAAAGGGAAGACTCCCCCAGACCGGCATCTCCACTCCGACAGGGTGAGGTGCGAGTGGAGCTCAGACGACAGCTCCCGGGATCTTCTCCTCGGCCTCCTGGTCTCGTGGAGGAGCCAGATACCCCCTGGCAGGAGTTGTGGGCATGCAGAGATGAGCAGAGGAGATGGCCGTCCCGGCTGTGCTCCCTGCCTCTGTTTAACTCGGGACACGTGGTGGGGACATGGATCAGGTACCCCCACGCCTCTCCTGTCGAGAGACGCTTGCTCTGCACGGGGGTCTCCAGGGGCTGAGGCTATTCATGTGGGCTACACTCTGCCAGCTCTGGCAAGCAAACACATGGGCTAGGGCTGAAGTGGACTGTGGACCACGAGGGGCACCCATGGCCCAGGCCTCGGTCTACCCCGGACCAAACGAAAAGGCTGCCAGGAGATGAAGCTGCAGTACACAAGAAGCAGGGAGCCGCCGTGCAGCCGAGGAGGCCCCTGTGGCCGCGAGGATGTGCAGGATGAGACCGACTGCGGCGCCCGCTCCGCAACGCAGGCTGCCGTGAATGCGCCGGGCAGGCCTCAAAGAAACACGTGGCGGGCACAGGAGGCAGTGGCCGGTTACAAGCTACCCTGAGTGCCGGGCTCAAAGCTGGAGTAAGAGAAAGCCAGAGAGACCCAGAAGGATGCTTCTGCAACTTCCAAAGGCTCTTAGCGAAGAGCCACTAATGACTAGTGGGGCACCAGCATCCTCGCCTTTCCTGGTGGCAGCTGAGCCGAACTCTGGTGCTGCCGTGGCCTGAGACCGCCCGCTCTGGTCCCAGCTGTTCTGTGTCAGGGCCTGGCCTGGGGAAGACGGACCGGAGGGCAAGGCAGATCCCACGCCCTTGGCCCAGCTCTCTGAACCCAGCCCGGGGATTTCCAAGGGCTGCTGAGCACAAAGGAAGAGGCCGGGCGCAGAGAACGCACGGCTGGCACGGGCGGCTGAACGAGGATGCATCCGTCCCAGGCCTTCCTGGGGGAGTCCAGCCCCCAACGTGGCTGGAGCCAGAGTGAGGTCGCGAAGCGCTCTGTTCCCTGCGTGCATGCAACCCCGGCCCCGCAGCAGTGGGAAATGACGGGCCCTCCTCCTGCCTGGGCTCTGACTCATCCCCAAACCAAGAGGGTTTGGAGAGACGCACACTGCAAGCAGGGATGGGACCCGAGCCAAGGCGACACACTGCAGGGGCCGCTGCGCAGTGGCTGGACACACACCAGCCACGGCTGAGACGCTTGCAGCAGCTCCCTGGCCCAGCCTGGGTTGCCCCAGCCAGCTGCTCCCCCCCACCTGGGGTGACATCAAGCTTTGCAGAGACCAGCCTGGCCAAATCCTGCTCCCAGCGCACCGGTACAACGCCAGAGGAACGCCCCTGAAGCCGACGGAGCTGTTCTAGCCGGGCTCTGGAGGCTGAATCCAGCCCATCACATGTCCGGACCCAGTTAAGAAGTAAACTGGCATCAATTCAAAGCAGAAGGCAGGGTAGATTTACACCTTATAGACCAACCAAAGCATGTATATATGTCACACAGGCACACACAAGCTCCCAAGAGCATCTCTGAGTCACACCAACAAGGGGAGGCAGGGGCAGACTTCCTCAGTATTTCTAAGGAACAAGGCAGGCAGGAAACCCCCTCTCGAGCTAGGAGGGAGACGGGCATTTTACACGGGCTTCAAAACACACAGAGCAGCAAGGAAGGGCTCTCTCCTTCACGGGGCTTCGTGCCAAGGCCAAGGAGGATGTATACTCCGAGTCCCCAGGAGACTGTAGGACCTGGCAGGGATTCCCTCGACTCCAAGCTGGGCTGGCATGAAGCCCAGAGCGGGGCAACCCTTTCCACGTGCTGCGGGGTTTTGCGATGAAACCTGCCCCAGCCTGGCTGCGTGAGCTACTCCAAGCAGGGCAGCCTGAGCCGCGGCAGGGGCAGCCAGGGCGATGCCAGCTGGGCCAGAGGGACTGGAGCGCTAAACCCCAGGCAACAACTTTGCAGGCAATTAAACAGAATGATAACAACCTCCCTTCCCCTGCTGGGGTGCAGTTGCTCCTGCTGGGACTGTAGGGGCTTCAGGTGGTGCTCAGGGGTCGTGATGACCCTGTCTGCAAGCACATCTGCTGAGAGCCACTTCCAAAGCCAGGCTGGTGCTCAGCACTGCTGCTGCTCCTTCCTGCTGGTCTGAAGCACATCAGCGTCATTCCCTTTCCAGAGCTTGGGGAGCTGCACAAGGCGGCAAGGACAGGGCTGCAACCAGCCTGGCCATGCTTGAAGATGTGCAAAAAAATGACGTGGTCCAGCTCAACCCAGAGCTCACAAATCAAAAGGCTGCAGCCAGCCGAAGGCCTGTGAAGCCCCGTGACCCCCGATTCTTGCCCTAGGCAGACACGGAGCTGGGCTGACATCTTCTGCCCGGGATGCTGCTACGCTCGAGGGAAATCCTGGCTGCAGGGAACGGGCAGGAAAAGCAGGCTGAACCCAAGCCCAAAAGATGCCGCTGCAAACACCCTGGGGACTCAACCCAGAGCTGCCCTCATCACGTAACAGGGCCCAGCTTCCAGCACCGGCTCTTCCCCATTAGCAATAACTGAGCCAGGAGTGTGTAGGACCAGCCCAGCGAGAGCCCAGGACACCCCTCGGCAGGATCCTGCTGGCCCAACCTGCTCTTGGCCTTTCTACTGAGACAGTTGCTCTGCAGCACAGGGCTGCGTTTTCCCGAGTTAGGAATTGGGGTCTTGTTTGCGGCAGCATGCCAAGGGCCTGGTGAAGCTGCCTGGGGAAACAAGCCCCCCACACAGCCACAGCCATTGCACCTCCAGCCTACGACGGCCAGAGCAAAGCCTCCGGCTCCCTCGGTCCCTGCCCAACACAGGCTGTGCACATTGAAGGGTGCCTCTATGCTCCCCCAGACCTTGGCTCCAGCCTTTGAATCCCTCCTTTCAGTCAGCCGCGGCAGGCAAGCACAAAGGGAAGGAAGAGAGCAGAGGATGCGGCAGCTGATAAATCAATGAGTGTTGTGTTGCCGGACGAGATACAGGCGAGGACCCAACCCCCACAGATCCTGCTCCTGCGGCAGAGAACCAAACAACCCTGACATCAGCCAGGGCATCGCAGACGCCGGGCACGCACTGACATGGTGGCAGTTGATAGGAGATGCCAGCTTCTCCCCCGAGGCCCTGGCTGTTGGCCCCTCTGCCCCTATCAGTCAGGAGAGAGGAGTGGCTGCCCTGAGCATGACTGTTGCAAACCACAGCTGCTCTGTCTCCTAATCTCCAGTGGGGAGTCCTACCCCATGGCCCTGGTCCCCATCTTTTCTCCTTCTGATGCAAGCTGCATGGCGTAGCTGCCAGCTGTTAAACAGCTGCCATGCTCAGCACCAGAGGCAGCTGCCTTCCAGCAACAGGGCAGAGGGCAAGGTGCTTTGGGGTCTTTCTGGATGGATCAGAAGGGCTGGAGCATCTGGGGCTGGGCCTGGTGTTCACTGCGCTTGTACACGTCCCAGCACATGGCTTGGGGCTTTTGGGCTATCCGATGCATCCAATCTAGGCACACACAGTTATGCCATGCTCAGCTAGCCCTGCTGGAAGGGGCTTCTTTAGGCTGCTCTTTGTGGACTTTCACTGAACAACACCCGCCCCACATGGCCAGCCCACCAGGAAGCTACGGGGTGGTGCCCTGCGACACGCAGGAGAGCCAGGAGCAACCTGGCCTCTCTCCAGGCTCGCTCACAGTACCCAAAGCAAACCTGGCAGCTGCTAGCACCACTGCTGCTGCCCCCAGCTCAGAGTGGCAATGGACAGTGGTGGGTGCCAGCAGGGAAGGTGAGGAGCTTCGATGCCCACCAGTGCTTTGCTGGTCCTCCAGCTTGCTCTGTCTCCATCTCCACCCCTGTAGAGCACCGCTCAGTGCCTGCTGTCTCCCCGCATGCAGCAGGACACAGGGGAGCAGGGCTGAGAGCTTCCGCCAACCCCTGCTCTTGAGAGCTTACATGGAGATGGTGGGCTGAGTGCCCCTGAGCCCCTCCAAGAAAGCAAGGCTTTCCCCTATTAATGTCCCACACACACACTAGGCAGACAGGCTGCCGCTCTGCATGGACCGGACTCAGTCCCACTCGAGTGTGAGACATCGGCTTTGTACTGCCACCAACTGAGAAAGTCGCTCTTGGCTCGGGTGGTTGGAGCCTGTGGTTCTGCAGCAGGCGGCTCTGCCCCGTCTCCCTGCTCTGCCCCTCTCAGTGCAGGGTTGTATCCTGACAATTGAGCTCCCCTGCTCAATAGTGACTGATGCCCCTTTCCTCCAAGAACACATCCAATCCCTTGCTGATTTAAACTTTCTCCCACTCAAATTAGCGCCAGGCTCTTCCCAGAGGTCGACTCAGCTCCAAACCTCGTGTGAGCGATGCTGGCTCTCGGGGCTGGAGCAAGAGTCTGGCTGTCCCTGGTGAGTTTCCTAAAGCCCCTGCTCCTGGAGTCAAGTGATCAATGAAAGCAAGAGAGCCTCAGGAAGGGAGGAGGAGGAGTCTGAAGCCTCCTTGGGAATATGAGCCAAGCGCAGCCGAAAGGCGGAGGAATCAGGAGAGAGAAATGACCCTGCAGTTATAATGCACCCCGATGCTTTGGGCTTTGTTCATGTGGGAAGTCGGCCCACTGCTGTCACCCTTGCTCTGTCTACCTAAGCCGAGGTGGGACAGCGCGGGGACTCAGGGCTTCATGGGTTTCCAAGGGTGGCTGCTGCAGCATTTGCAGGGCAGGCATGTAGAGCGGCCCTTGGATGCTGCAGGCTCCTGCCACTGCCTTGGCACCAGCCGTCGTGCCAAGGGCAGCTCAGCCAAAACCTCCCTTGTGGGAAGGCAGATCTCCAGGAAATACTCTCCAGGGAGCTGGAGCCCTTTCCCCCTGACCCCCAAGATGGCCCCTCGCGGTCTGTAGTGCACGCACCCTTCCAGCACAAGGCGCGCAAGGAGGAGGCAGAGAGGGGCTGAGGGCAAGGAATGTGCCTGTGCTAGGGCAGGGAAGCGAGGCGGGCCAGCACCCTCACCGCTAGGCCATGCTTCCCCTGAAGGAACCCAGGCTCAGTGCACCAAGTGCGAATGCCAACTGCCCCATGCCTGGCTGGCAGAGCCCCCACAGCCCATGGGGCTAGCAATGCCCAGCTGTGCTCGGGGCTGCACAACATCCCAGGCCCTCAACCCCCACCCCACAGCTGCCAGCCGGCTGCTTCCCTCCCAGCTGAGCATCCCAAGCCGGGGCTGAGCCAAGGCAGCTTCCTGTGGGCTCTCTTTGCTGCCGCCTCCCACAGAGAGAGAGGGGGGAGGTCTTGTATGAAAGATCCTCTTCCCTTCTGCACAGCAGGACTCTTGTTTCTGGGAGGAGGAGGAATTTTGCATGAAGGGCAGGAGCAGCTGCCAAGTTAACCGTTTTCAGCCGGACCCATCCCTGTCTGACGCCTGGGTATCACACGGCCATATCGTGCCAGAGCACCCTGCCTGGCTCTCCTTCGGCCAGGAGCACCTGTGCCCCTTTAAGGCAGCCCGGCACGGAGATGCTGTCCCTGCTCCATTGCTGCTGGTCTCCCACGCTCACTCCCCCGTGGGCTCCTTTCTCAGCAGTGCCTGGGCGGAGGCACGAGAGGAACGCGGGTGTTGGGCCCAGACAGGCGGGGGGGGGGAGGGAGGCACTGCGACACCCTCCTCGACAGCAGAGCTGGTCCAGCCTGCACTGCGTGAGCCCAGAGGCACAGGCGTGGAAGGAGCACCTGCCGCCTGAGGGTGCACGCCAGTCTGCACCCACGCTGGCTGCTCTGGTGCGGGGAGAAGTTCAGGGAAGGACGGGCATGGCTCCAGCTCGTCCCAGACAGACCACAGCTCAAGCCCAAGCCAGGCCCTCTTCACGTGCTCCCCAGCCAAGTAGCACAGAGAAACCGGCCCTCTCCCCCTCCCCAGACCCCTCAGAGCCACTCCGAACGCATCCTTTTGTTTGCCAACGAGCCACCCGGCCCCTTTCTGCCGTCCAGCTCAAGTAGGATTCGCTGGGCTGGAGTCCCGCATGGGGAGACAACTCCAGCGCTTCCAGGAACGCCGGGCTTGCAGCGCTTGCAAACAGCTCTTCGGGGCCCAATCTGGTTTGAATTACAGCCCGGAGCCGCGCCGGTGAGAAAGAGAGGCCTGTCCGAGAGGGGGAGGGAGGCAGGAAGCTGCTCGGTGCCTGCAGGGTGACCCATGCTTCTAGGCCAGGGAAAGGCACTGAGCGGGCGCCCAGGGCCCATCCGGGCAGGGGCTGTGGAGGCAGGTGCAAGGAGCTGCGATCCCAGCTTGCACGCAGCAGCCCCTGTCCCGGCTCATGTTACTAGGGCAGGCTCCTGGTAGGAGGGAGACGGGCAGGACAGGCATGACTCCTGACCCAGGCCAGCACCAGGGGGGTCCCCTGGTTCAGGGCTGGCTGGTTATTTAACGTGCTAAGGAGCGGTGCCGTGACCCCGCAGGGCCCCTCTTGGTCCCTGACCCAGGCTCTGGCAGTGGAGAGAGTTTCGCTCTGACGAGCCAGGACAAAACTGCTGAGCAAACACTTCCACCCCGCTAAGAACTGGCTGCTGGCAGCTTTCGGTTCCTCTGTGTCCGCGCAGGCGGGAGGCAGGGCTCGGGCACTGCCAGATAACGAGCCGCTAGCTAACGAATGCTCCCAGTGTGGACCGAGGCGTGCGGGATGGGTCACTGCAGGTTGTGACCGCTCCTGCCCCCAGCGGCGGGTGCCCACCCGGAAGCCACCGCCACGCTCTGGATCCAGGGCCCGGTGGCCGTAAGGCAGAGGTGGCTGGTGCGGGATGAGCCAGCAGCCCAGGAGGAAGCTGCCAGGGGGAAAGGAGAGCCCAGTGGCTAGGCCACTAGCCAGGGCTGGGAAGACGAGGCATCAGTTCCCCATGGGACAAGTCACTCAGCCCCCCAACTTCAGTTCCTGCCCATGCAAGGGGAGCCCTGCCATCATCCTGCCCTGCCAGCCCTCCCCTTAGATACCACAGCAGGGGACGGAGCCGTGAGGAGGGGGCAGCCGGCAGTGCCACAAGACAGGGGCAGAGAGCAAGAGGCAGAGGCTGGTGCACTCGGGCCTGGGCTTTCCAAGCAGGCGCTCAGCCTCTCCATCTTGCGAGCTGCCAACCCAGCCTTCAGCCTTGCAAAGCCTTCGGAGAGCTGGACTGCTAGCACGGCTCGGCCCCAGTCGTGTCCCTTGCGATTAAAACAAGACAAGTTCAGCCGCTGGAAAGCTTGCGACCAGGGGCAGCTCTCCCCAGGCACAGGCGCGGTGACCCAGGAAACTCCTGCCCACTTGGACTGAGGACGCCTGGGAAGGGAGGAGCAAATCGAGGCAGGTTGACTCTGACAAGCAGGGAGAGCCCGAGTTGTCAAATTCTTCCCCTTGGAGCCGAGCAGACAAGCGACGCCGAGGCTGAGCTCCCACCAGAAACACTACAAATCCTGGCTGGTGCCTTCTCTCCCCGCCTCCTCCCCCTCGGGTACTCAGTGTACTCTGAGGCCGGAAATGCAACATGAAAGCAGCAGCCCGTGTCGGCCCCGCTCCGCCGAAAGAAAGTTCTTAGAAGTTCCAAGCGGAACAGATCGTGCCGCGAGCCCGCGCGGCCCCGTCACGTCCACAAATCAGAGTCGGCAAAGGAACATGTGAACCAGCCGCGCCGGGTGCTGGGGACTTCCTGAGCCTGCCCCGGGCCCGGCTGTGGCGCCCAGGCCTGCCCCCTGCCCCCACGGGGTACGGCTGGCGCGATGCCCCATGGTCAGCGGTGGGTCGGGCTGCAGGCTCGTGGCTAGTCGGCAGGTCCCCAGGGGCGGGATGGGGTCCAGGACGTTGTTGCACGGTGGGGAGGACCAGCGCCGCGTCCACTGGGATCCGAAACCTTCTGCAAAGCACCAGGCTTTCAAGAGGACAGTACGGCCCTCGGCACTTTGCAGCATCAGGCCCTTCCTCCGGGAAGCGAGAGGGGCTTCCCCTGCCTGGCCTTCAGGGGGTCGCTCCCCACCCTGCCCCGCCAGCCTGCGAGGAGGGTCACAATGGGGCAGGGACGCAAGCCTCCTGAGGCGGGGGCCACAAGGCAGCCGGTTTCAGGACAGACAGGTTGCTGCCAGAAGCAGTCCCAGTTCCTCCTCTGGGCAGCTGGGGAGGGGGCACAGGAAGGAGAAAGACACCCGTGCGCGCTGGGGAAGGAAGCGATGCGGTGCCACGATAGGGAGCTCGAGGCAAGCTCCGGCTTCGCAGAAGGGCCTTTGCATGCCCCGCCCGGCCCGCGTGGCATCTGGTGCATCTGATGGTGCGATACCTGGGCCGGGGCAGGGGGGTGCGTACCCAGAAAGGGAGTTCTCGGTAGCGAAAACTGCACACTCAACGCCACACATCCCGTGGCCATGCCGGGGACCGCAAGATCACGCCTTGCAGCAGCCTGGCAGCGTGACTCAGCCCGTGGCAAGGGGCTCACGGGGGCTGCGCCACAGCCTTCAAGGGATGCGCTGGGTGCTGAGCCCCGTAGGCGCTGCCAGGGCACAGGCTGCTGAAGGAGATGTTTCTAGCTGATGCTCCTTAAAAAGCCCGTGCGTGAGACCAGGTGTCCCCGCCCCGCTGTTGCCACGTGGACGCTGTCTGCTCACCCAGCGCACCCGCTGCACAGCCGGGACCCAGCACGGGCGCATCCTCAGCCTCGCGGGCACAGGGAGATGCAGAGCCTGCAAACTTCGGCTTGACTCTGCTGTGAGCAGGGACTGCAGCCTGAGCGCTGCTGTCCTCCGTGCCCGCTCCTGCAGCGAGTCCTGACGCCCCCACCCAGGGAGACGGCCAAGCCAGGAGGGAGAGCAAGGAAAGCGCCACCTAATTCTGCGCTCTCTCCGACAGACGGAGTCTGCCCCTCTCGTGCTGACGAGCGCACCTCTCTGCTTCCTTGTGCTCTCCATCTGGCAGGGCCCAGCAGCGCTTCCCTGGTTTAGCCCCAGGTGGCAAACACCGTGGAGCAGGAACCCCCTTGTTCTGCACGGGCACCCGGGAGACCCAGGCAGTACCAGGGGCTACTAAGTGCAATGGCAATGCGAACAAATAACACAACAATGCCAACATCAGCAGCACAGAGCGAGGCGAGGACGGGCCCTGCGCATCCACTGGAGCGGCGAGGTGAGGGCAGACAGCTAGGCAGAGCGAAGGAAGAAGCATCAACTCTTAGAAGCTGTTTAAAATTAGTGCTTCTAAAGCAGGTTCCTCCCACTTGTGGTTTGCAAAAATACGATCAGCTCGTTTCAGACCTTTGCCTTTGCGGCCAGTTCGATATACTCCGTTTATAAAAATAAAAATCTTTTGGGGCTTTTAAGAGTTGTTCACTGAACCACGCGGGTGACTTCCCCCCCAAGGGACCATGTGCACACTGCGTGCTGGGCACGGGAGAAGGCAGCCGTGGGCATTTCTCCTCCAGGACGCAGCTCTCCAGCACCGCGGAGCAGGGCCGGGGCCGCGGTAGCCGACCTGCCTCCTGCGCAGTGACTGCGAGTTGCTCCGGAGGCAGCGCGTTGCGCGGTGGAGACCCAGGGGCAGGGAGCTGGCGCTCAGGTCCTCTTCCCAGCTCGGTCACCTTGGCCAAGGCCATGGCTCTGCCCCGATGCACTGGATAGGATCATTCCTCGCCTCTGCAAAAAGCATTTGGGGACCTACAAACTTCGGTGCTAAGATTATAAGAGAGGCTTTCATGGCGTGGAGAGATGTGGGAACAGGCTTTTACCAAACTGAATAAAGGCACCATAAACACCTGCTTGTTTTAAGAGAGAGTTAGGCTCTTTACACACGGCGGGGAGGTGGTTTGGCCCATCACAGATTTCTGTAGCAAGGCTATGGGCCATACGGGTATTTATGCAGAGGGGAAATCGTTCTGCAGCTGTTGAAATGACACATTCAACCCTTCCCTCCCTGCTGCTACCCAGGGAAAGCTTCAGGAAGCCTCACAACAAGTCATCCTCATCCCAGCACAGGTGCTGCCCCGCAACCAACCCACGCCACGCAACTGCACGCGTGGGCACACAACGCCGCTTTGCCAGAGGGGTCTAAATTTTGTTCTGAGCCCCTGGGACAGAAGCCCCAGGCTCCCGCGGGCGCTCACACTGTTGCTGCTCCATCCAACGCAGGCGGTGCTTGGTCATGGGCCTGTTCAACCCGCCAACCCCTCCACACAGAGGGCACCGGGGCTGCCGCGTGCGTCCAGCCGGTTGGTGAAACATTTTTATACCGCTCGGAAGGGGGCAAATAAAAATCTAAATGAATCAACCCGGAGGCTGAGATGGGCAGCGGCAGGGGGGAAATCGTTATGGAGGAATGGCCCGAATGAAGCAAAAACGAGAGCTCCCAAAACTGATGCATCTCGGCCCCGTGTGTAGCTGGGTTGGGCGCTGCAGAGAGGGGGCAGGGAAACGCTCAGGGCAGCTTTACCAGTCGCGAGCCCATCGTTACATTACAACGCACCATCCTCTGAGCGCATCTGCCACGATTAGAAACCTTCGCCAGGACTAACCGGGCGCAGCCGTGCAGGCTCTGCCGTCCTCTCCGTCTATCCCGATGCATCTCAGTTCCTCTTGGTTATTTGGCAATTTCCCCCTCTCTCCTGCTTTGTTTTGCAAGAGTTGCAAATACCTGCCCAGGAGCCTGGCATCTTGGCAGCTCAGCTGTCTTGACGTGCCCCAGCCTGAGCTGGCCCTTGCAGCAAAATTTCTTAGAAAACTGCCTCTGCGCGACATTGCAATCAAATCAAGAATAGATCTGGGTTTCGCCCCACACCCAGCACTCAATCAGTGGCTGCAGCAGCAGGAAATCACAGAGTCGGAGACAATATTCCTGCCTAAGCTGCATTTGCAATGCTGGGGGCCGCTCGGCTCTGCCATCCCACCCAGCGCCGGGGAAGGGGGCTGCGTGCGCCGCACCTAAGCCGGGCACATCCGAAGGAGCGGGGCTGGCAAGGAGGGAGAAGCGGAGCTTTTTTGCCCGCACCTCCCAAATATAGAAAGAGAGAGAGATGAGAGCTCAGACCAACTGGCAGCTCTGTGGTCAGGCTGGAAACGAGCTCAAGGTCGAGCCAAGGTCACAGCTGTACTCCCTGCTTTTGAAGGCTGAGCAGCTTCAGTGAGAGCAGAGAGAATCTGCTGAATTTCCGGCTTGAAAGCCTTCAGTAACAAATACCACCGCAGCCCCTTGGCTGTTTACTTTCCACCCTGCTGGTGTTTACTGCGGATGGGGCGCGTGGAAAGCATCCATCCACCTCGGAAGAGCAGCGGGGAGGGAGCTCTCCCGCCGCGCCGAGACGTGCCGAGAGGTCCCCCCTCCTGCCGCGACAAGCACGTGCACCCAACGGGCCCTCGCTGAGACGCAATGCAGACCTGGGAGGGGAACCCAGAAGCGCACCTCTCTGTCCTTGAACGCGAAACGCGACGCGCGTGGTTTCATTGAAACGTTCAGGACAAAGCAGCATTTGTGGCGGATGCCAAACCTCGCTTCGCCCCACTGGACACGGTGCCCACTAGGCTCAGACCGTGCTCGGTGCAATAGCGCTTTCCCCCACACGTGCCCCGCTCTCGGGATGCCTCGGGTGAGCCCTACGCCCGACACGGGGTCACTGGCACGACATCACCCGTTTGCGGATAGGCGCAAGGCTAGAAATGCGTGGAGGACGACCCCGCCGTCAGGGAGTACGGCAATGCCCCTGCCTGGGGAGGCTATGTTGGTGCAGGTGTTGCAGGATGAACAAGAGCCGAGGGGCGCACACAGAGTGGGGTGCACGGACGCATCCCCCCAGGTCCTTATATGACCACCTTCACTACAGCATCTGCCTGCGATCATCAGAAAAAGCCAGGCCCTGTGCTTACTTCTATGAACAGCGTCTTTCTCATTCAAAATCTCCTGCGGATGTGTCCTAGCGTAGAGGATCCCCCGATCCCCAGCCCAGAGACGCTGGCAGCTGTTCGTCTGTCCGGCCCCAAAGCTTAGGACGAAAGCCTTGCTGGGAGCCTGTCTGATCGTCTCACCTGCAAAGTCCGTGGCAAACCTGTGATTTCCCTGGGAGCGGGATGGGCTAGCAGGGGCCCACGCTGCTATGACTGACCGGCCAGGTGCATTGGACTGTGCCCGGCCCCTGGGTGGGGGCACATGGACACCACGGAAAGGCTGAGCGAGGTGCAGACAACGGGGCCGTTTTGTGGGGCGGTGGCAGAAGGCCGTGCTCCGCCAGGACAGGCGGGGATTTCCCCGCTTTGTGCTCTTTCAGTTCCAGCCTTAGTCATGCTGCCGAGGCAGAGGCAGTGCAATGGATACGAGCCAGATTTGCAGCTGCTTGTAAATCTCAGAGCAGCAGAGGCCTCCAGGCCATTATGCAACAGGAAAGACCTCCCGCATCCTTCAGGTGCCAAGATGCTGCTGGCCATCATGGCCCGAGAGAGGCGCCGGGCAGATAGGGAGGGACGGGGCTCCCCAGGCAGAGCTGGATGGTGGACACCGAAAAGCGCTCGAGAGACGATTCTGCTCGTCCAGAACCATGCCCTGCACGCCGCGCTCAAGGGACTTGGGGATCCCAGTCTCCTTTGAGCTTGAATGGGATCTGTGCTCCTACATCACTTGGGTGCTGCAACCCCCCCCGTGCCAGCAACTCCCCTCTGCCCTCGCAGCCCAGGCCCATGGTGGCAGGTCCATGTGACCAGGGCTGGCAAACTCCCTCCTGGCTGCACTGGAGGAAAGGAGTAAGCGGTGCCCCCTCTTCCCTTGCTAGTGTCTCATGAGACGTGGCTGGGAGAGGCCCCCTGAGTGGGGCAGGGTAGCAAGGCAAGCCGGGACACCGCTGACGGGGAGGAAGGCCTGGATGGAGCGAGAGGAGAATCGGCTGGGCGGCGTCTGGCCGCTCTGTCAATGGGAGAGGCCTGCGCCGTCTGGACAGGCTCTACAGCCGTCCCTCAGCCAGGAGGAGTATGGCCACAGGCTGCCGCAGGCAGGGAGCCCAGCTGGCACTACCCTACCACCCAACCCCACTCTTCTGCATGGGCTTTGGCAGGAGGCTTTTGGGGGGCAAGGAGTTTGGCTAGATACCCCAGGGCCTGTCACTCGCAGTGTGAGGACAGCCCTGAATCCCGCTCTGAGCCGCCCGAGTGCACAACCCCCCATTTCCAAAGGCCTGGCAGCCAGCCCCCTTCCCTCCCTGCTTTCCCTCTCTTCCACACTCCTTCTCTCCAGCTCCTTCCCTTGGCTTCCTTCCCCACAGCCCTCTGCTTTTGCTCCTGTAAACCATCCCCAGCTGTCCCAGGGCTAGCCGGCCAGGCCAAGGGGGATCAGGCTGGGGTCTGCGGCAACCAGCAGGGAGCCTGGCTTCCCATTCACTGGCAGCTCAGAAGGATGATTTCCTATTCCCCTCTCCACCCCTTCTGTGACCTTCCCTCCTTTCGCCCTCCCTGCTCCTCCTGTCCCTGGGGTTTCTCCTTCAGGCCTTTCCCTCGTTCCAGTCTCCAGGCCAATCCTGGGCTCTGGATGGAAAGTCCCAGCGGGTTCAACTGGGCAGGCCAAGCTCTCCTGGCTGCATTCACAGCATCCCCCGCATGCTACAGGCACAGACAGAGCCTCGGTGCATGGAGAAAGCCGCGGCAGCCAAGGGAACGGTCAACAGCTCTGCAGCCAAATGGGGCAGAGAGCAGGAGCGTGCTGCGTCTTGCTGGCATTACTGAGAGACCTGCTTGACTCGCTCCATTCGTGGCTGCAACCTGGGACTAAATGACAGGCCAGAGGAACCTGGCAGCATCCACCCATTCAGGACTGCTCAACCGGCCCTGTCCTCAGCACAGGGCTGAGCCAGCAAGGATTTGAGGGAGATGGGGGCCCTCCTTGCTGCGCTTGGCCTGTTGCACAAGCCTGGCCCCTGCAGCACTGAAATCCACCCAGTTTTTTTCCACAGGCTCAGTGCAGAAACTGCCTGGCGCATGTTGCATTATACGTAGGCTGGCGCTGTCCCTTCCGGCTGTTCAGCCCTTCCCTATAGGACGGGTCAGTAATTTCCTTGAGCCAAGCAGTGTTCTGTGGTGCTGTCTCTCATCCGATCTACTCTAAGCGCCCCAATTGCCACCACCCACGGGAAAAGCTGCACCCTGCTGCAGGCCTAGCATGGTATACCTGGGAGGAAGAGGCAATCCTCCTGAACTCCCGCCTGCCCCCCAAGCTGCTTTGCAGCACGGGAGGCCAGGCCGTGCACTGAGGAAGCTGTGAGGAAGCAATGGCTTTGGTGTGTAAAGGCTCAAATGATATTTTTGGCTCTTGGAAAAGCTTCCGTCTACTCAGGAGCTGGCTGCCATGCGCTGGCACGGTGGAGACAGGCCTTCCCCCACCATGTGCTGAGCAGCAAACCCGTTACATCAACCCCAGCTAATTCTTCAAACTCTGCCCTTATGCAGTGGCCCTGTGACCTATACGTGGTTCACATCACTCAGCGAGCTGTTGGTCTCCAGCAGGGAAGGTGAAGCAGGACTCTCGGGTCCTCTACCCAGCTGTCTCTACAGGGGACAGCGGGGAAAGTTATGGGAGGTCAGGGACAGGCGTGAGTGAAGCCTGGCAGAGCTCCCTACAGCTGTCTGTCCTCTAAGGAGGATTATGCTGCAGTGAACCAAGGTCACAAGGGAGCAGCTACAGAGAGGTTCAATGCACCTGAACCTACATGTGCTGATTTTGGGCCATGGGTTGATGGGCCTCCATTTCCCCAGGTGTCTTTGGAGAGATGTCCCTTGACTCCCAGCAGAGCCCCAGGCACACCAAAAGCTCCTTTTTACCTGTGTATAAAATGCTAGCCAGCGTCCTTCATCGCACACAGACAGAGGGAAGAACAAGCAGGCTCCCACCAAGGCCCGACAGAAACAAAGCAACCTCACCGAAAACCTCCGAATGCCTGGTTCTCCCAACACGGCCAGGCTTTCCCGGTTATTAACACCTAGCATTGTGCACCGCTGATATGCCGGATTGAGAGCAAAGACCCACACAAAGGTTCATCTGTTCAGAAGGAGGCCAGATGGGCAGCAAGAAGTGAATATATTCTAAAAATAAAACCAAAACACCCCAGACCACATCAACCAACGGAGCCTGGATTTCTTCTCAACTAAAACATGGTGCTCTGGAAGGCGACGGGCTGCTGCTGAATGTTAAAATTGTACCGATGAGAATCTTCTTCGGGGCACAGCGAGAAGCTCCTCCGCATTACTCGAATGTGACTAACCCTCTTTGTCCATTGATAAAAACGTCAATAAATAAGGCACAGGCTGGCCTGCTCTGTAGGCAGGGTATGAATGAGTACATATTCACTACTGAAAGCCTTGAAAACCACATGCACTTTCATTTCGATCGAGGCTGAATGTCAGCCATTCAGCTGGTTAGCTTTAGACAGGAGTCTTGTGCTGTGATTCTTCTCAGTTCTTTCAAAATGAAAGAGTTCAGAGAGAAGAGTTAACCTCAAGAGCGAGTGATACAATCCCAGGGGGGCGTCGGGGCCTGTGGGCCTGGGGAAAGACAGCAGAAACACTAGCAAGGTTGGAGGGGGGGGAAGCCGGAGGTAGATGGCATCTCCATGCAAACTATTTTGCAGTGATACCATCCAGCTGGTTTAAACCCACCGGACCTCAGGGCACTTTGCAAACTCACCTGGGGGGGACTTGCTTCCCCCATCGCTGGGTAAGAGGCAGCAAGACCCTGATTACGTCTCTGTCCAGCATTGCTCTGGACCTCAGCAGACGCAAGATCAGATGCAATGCGCATGGTCGCCCCGGCACACGAGCAGGGGGAACGACAGTGCCTCCAGCTGACCCTGCGGGGCTGGAGAGGGACACGGACACCGCACTCTTGCAACACTTGCACAAGAAAGCCTCATGGATCCCATCGGCAAGGCCCGCTCCAGAGCGGTGGGGGCCCTCCCATTTCCCCATTACGGTGCTGGGCATCCTGATGTGGGACTGTCTTCCCAGGGAAGGTGCCTCACGGGAACCACTGAGGCTCCATGCCGCCTTAGCTCTCGCGTGCACGTGCACACATGCACGTGCTGCTTGGCTAGCCCATCTCCCACCACAAAAAGTATAAACAGTTACAACCCCCCAGAACCTGAAGGCCTTTCCATTTCCTGCCCCATGCACTTAACACACCAACCCTTGCAGAGTCAGTAACTTGGCGGCCAGCCCCGCTTGCAAGGGCTACGCCCTTACTCCAAACACCTCAGCCCTGGACTTGGAGGCAACTCTCCATCAGCTGTGGGCTGCACGCAGTATGCTGCCCAGCTGGGGCTGCTAATACGCCGGCCAGTTCAACACACTGCATACTGGGATCCAGCCTTCCTGGAAGCTGTGTCCTTCTGCAATTGCTCTCCATCTGGATAACAGGCAGCAGCCAATTAAGCACTCAAGTGGTAGAGCAAATATTTAGTTTTGCCACTGGCTGCAGTGACTGTTTCTGCAGACCTTGAAGCGAATCTGGGCTTTGGCAACTGGGCTTTTGAGCGCAGGCGCCAGGGCGTGAACCTGCCACTCGCCAATGTGCTGCAGGCAATGCCCAGGGTTGAGGTTACAGACTCGCTGAACCAACGCTGCCCAGGCACGTGCCATTCACCCTTCTCGCGGGCACACTTCGTGCCGGTCTTTCATGGATGTCCACATGCCCGTTTTCTCCCGGGACCCTTGGTGGCTGGTTCTGCGGTACCTGGATCTCAGCGTGCCCTCCACCCCACGCGCCGCAGGCCGTTCAGCCCCTGGTCCAAACCCAGAACGATGCACGCCGAAACCGAGCGCAGAAGAGCTATTGCAAACAGCGTCCCATGCAAACCAGCACAAGCGTCTGGGAACAGAGAAACGGGCAGAAGGGAGAGACAAAAAGTCCACCCAGGCCAATGACAACCTCTCTCAGGCTTTCTACCAACACCCTGAACATAAAGAAAACTTATCTCCCCTCTAGAGATCCCTTCATATCTACTGCACGCCTGCTGTGTTTGAACAAGGCGTTATCGCTCTCAAAAGTCTTTGTGAAACAAGGGCATTCAGCAAAACAGCCCTGACACACCAGCTTCCCTTTCTCATTCCCATCACTTATCAGCCACTTCACATAATATTTTTATAGCGTCTCTCTCCCTTTCTTGAAAGGAGGGGGAGGGGAAGGCGAAGAAACGAGAGGCCTTTTAACCTATGCTGCCCACGTCGGCAGAACCATTCATGTTCTGGATGCCGGCACCATACCAGGGCTACGCACAGAAGATTTTGCTCAAGGATTTTTATTTTAAGAGAGTGTTTTCCCTCGTGGGTGGCCTTAATAACTTCCTGGCATCAACAAAGAGCGCAGGAGGCAAATGCGACATCCACATGCAACTGCGGCAGCTTGATCCAGCCCGTTTACGTACAGAGATCCCAGCGATTTGGGTGAGGAAGAGGCCTGGACGGGCGGAGGGAAGCAGGGCTGGGTACCCAGCAGGGCTTCTCCAGCCCAGGCTGCACGAGTTGCATCGAAACACCTTTCCCACGGTGCAAACCAGGAGGTTTAGACCTGGGGTCCCCAAATGTCACGAACCGAAGCAATCGGGGAGGCATCACACCTTGTCTTGTCACATCCGTCTTTCGCCCCTGGCTGTCATGCGGCCGTGTCAGGAGGGACTTGGAGCCGCAGCCGAATGCGGCGCGTCGCAAGGCCACGCAGAGGGCTGAGACAGGAAATGAAGAAGAATGCACCTCGCCGAAACCACAGGAGGAATTCAGGTTGACAGGATGTCGTTACCCGCGCTGGAGCCCAGACAGGCTGCCAACCTGCCCTGGCACAACTGGGGGCAGCATCTTGGGGCCAGGAGAAGCACCAGGGGATGCACGAGAGGGGCAGGGATCTAACAAGCTCAGGTCACAACAGCCGTGCGAGAGGCAGGGCTCCTGATGCCACGTGCACCGCTGCGCCAGATGTGGCCGCGGGATGGGCCTGCCGCGCTCGCGGAGAGGCAACCGGCGTTCAGAGAGAAAACTGTTGAACCAACAAGACAGCCAAGGGCAGCTGGCAGCCATGGGGTGGCCGGCAGGACACGGGAGACCCCTCCGGAAACACGGGGAGGTTTTCTCATTCCCGCACGGGGCATGTTTTGTGGGCGAGAGGGCTTGGGGGGTGGGGAATGTTCTTGGCACATACGAATCGAGCCCAGTTTCCCTCCGTGCCTCACTGCAAGGGAAGTCAGGACAAAAGAAACGGCAGGGAAGGTGAAGAGATCACGGGTTAATCTGCGCGGGTCCCCCAGAGGGGCCGAGCTAGGCGGAATTGGCCCTGCCGGCCAGGCCGGGTGCCAGCACCCCGCTGGCCGAGACCGGCAGCAAGGGCTGCCCCTGCTACGGACACTGCCCCACACCTGCCAGGGCAGCAAACAGGGTTTAGAGAGCCCTGGCCAGCTCCTTCCAGGTCCCAGGACGACACCCCCCCGCCTGCCTTTGCCTTAGGGGCGTCGAGCCTGCTCTGTGCATGGAAAACCAGGACTGGAGGGTGGACTCTCTTACAGGCTGGCAGGAGGCAAGGCTGAGTCTTGGCTCTCTAGGAAGGGCCCAGGACCAAGAGTAAGCCACGAGCCCCTCAATGACTTCTACAGGGTTTGGAGCAGAGCCTCGAGGTGCGGAGAGTGGTGCAGCGCTCCGCTCCACCAGAGCTACTCCTCCCAAATCACTTCCCCATATATTCTGCATCTAGCGAAACAGCAGGAAAACATATGTGCTGACAAGCATGCTGGAGCCAGCCGGGAGCAGGACAACGGGAAGGGTCCAGTCGCCCACACCCGAGGCCAGCTCCTTTCCCAACACCAGTATTTTTAGCATCTCAAGATGGCCTGCCAGCTGCAGGAGCCCCACACCCTCCCCACCCCAAATGGCCTGCCTGCTTTCCAAATCTGGGGGAGTGAAAAAACGCTTCTTATTTTTTTTTCAATCAAGAGCCCTTCCTTCCTTCCCAGAGGTCCCCTGGTACACAGAAAAGGGAAGAGCTGGTTATTTTTTCACCCTGTGTTTCATTAAAAAAAAAAAGGGGAAGGAACAAAAGAAAATGCTGAAGTGGGGGAGAGGCAGCTGAGGATGGCAGAGCGTGGTTCAGCGCCGAGGGGAAAAGCCTGCGCACAGCTTCCCTATGGAGCCAGGCAGGCAGCGGGGGTGAGGTTTGGGCCTGGTGATCTTCCTCTTGGGACATGGAGACCCCAAAAACCATGACAGAGGCCTGGACACCCCTGCCCTCACCAGCACAAAACTGTGGCCCTCCAGCCCGGGACAAAGTGACCACAATAAAAGTGGCAGGCCCGTTTGCTTCCACCCCTGCAGATGACGGACGCCTTTTCATCAAGGGCTGCCGCCCCTGGGCACCCGCTTCCTCCGTGCCCAACTGGAGGGCCCTGGACGGAGCAGGTCTGGGCCCAGCCCGAGGCAGCAGGACACGCAGGTGCGCCGTGACCCTGGAGGAAAGTGGTCACGCCTAAACTCAGCACCCAAAACGGGCGTCCAGTTTTGAAAGTGCTGACCCGTTTCTCTCATGTCTTGCTCAGGAAACGCCACCTCCTCCGTGCACCAGTGCAGCTCGGAGGGCTTAATCCAGGGAGAAGCCGCACACCCTCTGCTCTCACTGACATCAGGACGTGCTCAGCTCTTGCAGGAAGGCGCCCCGGCTTGTCTGTGGGGGAAGCAAAGCCCTGCGAGGGCACGTCGGGTGTGCAAGTCTCTGGCCCACGGCCCGACACCCCACAAGCATCAACACTGTTCATGGTTCCTTGCCCAGTGTTCCCAGCATCCCAGGAGCTCTGGTGCGTCTCGTGGCGTACACCTGCTTTCCTAACGCCACGGCCCCCAGGGCCAAGTGATCCCAACACAGCTCCTGGGTTCACTCCTTCCAAGTTAATTTCTGCTGAAAACGGGCAATTTCCTGGCTCCCATGGCCGCAGCAGAGAGCTCTCAGAGGTGTGCTGGGTGTGACTCTGAGTGGTCAAGTCCACAACAGCAAAGAAACAGATGCCAGCACATTATGTCTCAGGTCCCTGTATCCCCCAGCCCCCTGCGCTAGGTGCTGTACAACCACAGGGCACAAAGATGGCCCCTGATTTACAGAGCTTCATTTTAAGCCAACTTCAGAGCTGACTCTGGGAGGCGGAGGGGGGGCAACCTCTGTGCAGGCTGGCAAGGTTGGCCCCCTGCCCGGGAGGAAGAGGAGTCGGGAGGCCTCTGTTTGTATCCCACCCGGTCTGCGCAGACACTCATAAATATTTACCTCCGAAGCAAGCGCTCTGCCTCGACGCAACCACATCCTGAGCCCGAGAGGAGAAGCACGGTGAGGCTGACGTCAGCTCCCGGCCTCGCGCTGTCCATCCCGAACCGGTTGGCGCGACGGAGCGACACTTGTCAGCCCACCCACGGGGCCCCGTCCCTCCCTTGCGCACAGGCACCAGCACTGGCATCCTGCTCCCAGGTGACTGCACACCACCGATCTTGAGGGGGCTTGAAAAGGCTGCAGGAGAGGACCTGCAGTCCACCGGGCACGGCCCGAGGCCTCCTGGACAGCGCTGTGGGCGTGGGCCGGAGGGCCAACTGGACAGGTGGCCGAGTGCCCAGGTTTGCTCTCTCAACCCGACTGCTGCTGCTGTCAGCTGTGGTTCTTCTGATGTGGGCTCCTGTCCTCCAGGAACTGAACCCAAGTGAAACGCGCAGCCCATCTCCGAGATGCTCACGCCTTGCTTCCCCAGCAGCCGGTCAGGCAAGACTCACGCCACCCTGGCAAGAAAGCAGCTACCTTTTGGCTACGGCCTGGCCCTACACCCTATACCTGCGTGAAAAAAGCACGGAGAGAACAGTTACCCCCTTTCCCCCCCGCTGTCGATTGCACCAAAATACCCTGCCACCAGACGCTGCACGGACGGGACCTGCTCACTTCTGCATTCAACTTGCAAAAAACCCGTCCTTTTGAGGATAATCTCTGTACGTGGACCCCAAAGCGGGAAGACTTTCTGCCCTGCCAGCAACTCACCATCGGCGCTGGCAGTTATTGGAAAGCCTCAGAAAATGTTCCCTGCAGCCAGGAGAGGGGGTTTAAACCAGGGGTCAAACTCATCCCCAGCGTAGCTCCACCCAGCTCAGCAGGAGAAGTCCTCTTGGGTATTTTGGAAGAGGACATTAACAAGCCCCCCAAATCTCCAGCCCTCGTCCTTCCCCTAACTCGTGCCCCAGGCAGCCGGAGCTGGAGGAAGCGACCTGTGAAACATATGCCAAGTGCCAGAGGGGTGCGGCAAGGGGACGTGGCAGCCCCCACAGTGCGGTGGTGCCCGGCTGCAGAGTCCTGCGCGGTGATGAGAGCCAGGGGATGCACCTGGGCATCAGGGGAAGCTGATCCATGGTAATAAAACCCCTTGCCCAGCTCTCTGGGTGCATCAGCTGGAGGGGCAGGGAGGCTGTTCGGACTAGGGACCAGCCAGCCTGGGCAGCAAGCTGAGCTGGGCACGGGCAGGACCGCCCCATCCTGAGCCACCGGGACCCAGAGCAGCGCGCGGTGCTCGCGCAGGGGGTGGCGAAGCCGCCTCTACCCCGGCAAGTCGGGGATTTTTTTTCCCGTGCCCTTCCCCGCGCAGGCCAATCACAGACAAGCACGCTCCATCCCAGCAACACAGTTTCCAAAATAAGAAACTCCGTCCTTCAGCAATTAGCGCTGGGGCTGCGGTTATGCTGCAAAAAAAGAAAAAAGAAAGAAAAAAAAAAAGTGTTTTTTCCGAGCGTGGCCAAGGATGGAAAAAGTTGTGGTTAATAAATGACAAATAACCTTTTGTCGCAGCCCCCTCCCCGGCGCCCGCTCCGAGTGAGAGGGAGGCAGCAAAAAAAAGTCACTGCTGAAATCTCAAAGAGCCCAAACCAGGCAGCCCCGCCACCTTCGAAGAACAGGGCTGGAACGGACGGGCGACGGCAAAGCGGTGCGGAAGACCACAGCTGCGCTCAGCCACGACAGCCTCCGCGGGCGGGTCTCGACGGCGGCTGGGGCATAAAGTCCAGGGCTGGGGGCGCTCCCCGAGCTCCAATGCTGAGCCCCGACAGGCACCCCCTTGGCTTCGCCCAGCCCGTGGCAAGGTTGCTCACCACCAGCACGCGGGCCGCGGCCAGATAATACCCTGTGGTCTGTGCACCCCAGGGCAGATCACGAGGGTCCCTGCTGGCTCCCAGCTCAGCTCCCATGTTTGCCACGGCCCTGCCCCCGTGGCTGAAGTATGGGGGAGCCTGAGAAGCTGGCCAGCCCGTCGGTTCCTCTAGAAAAGGCTGCCCGAGCTGTGGCCTGCTTGAGCGCCATTCCTCCAGGCTGGAGGACATCAGCAGGATCCAAAATAGCCAGCAAGCATGTTCCAGCTCCCTCCCTTCCCCTGGCGATGGGAGACTGGCCTGGCACCGGGGCGGGTAAGCTATCCTCCCAAGCCGGAGCAAGCCCTTATTAGCAGAGCGCCACTGCCCCCCTATCCGCACAGGCAAGGATCGGAGCCACTGTCCACACTCCCGGCTTCTGCCGTGCACAACACACCTCGGTTTCTAGGCTGCGAGTCCAACCTGCGCCCCTAGGACAAGTGGGAAGCGGCCACCCTCACAGATTCATAGTTAGTAGGGTTGGAAGGGACCTGAGTAAATCATTGAGTCTGACCCCTGCCATGGCAGGAAAGGATGCTGGGATCAAACGACCCCAGCTAGGTGGTTGTCCAGCCTCCTCTTAAAGACCCCCAGGGTAGGAGCCAGCACCACGTCCCGTGGAAGTTGGTTCCAAATCCTAGCCGCCCTGACCGTGAGGTCGCGCCTCCTGATGTCTAGTCTGAATCTACCCTCTGCCAGCTTGTGACCGTTATTGCCTGTTACCCCTGGCAGTGCTCGGGGAAACAGGGACTCTCCTATTCCCTGCTGGTCCCCCCGGCCAGTTTATAGATGGCCACTCAATCCCCTCTCAGCCTTCTCTTGTGGAGGCTGAACAGGTTTAGGTCTCAGAGCCTCTTCTTGTAGGGCCTGCCCTGCTGCCCCTAATCATGCGAGTGGCCTCCTCTGGACCCTCTCCATGGTGTCCACATCCCTCCTGAAGTGCGGTGCCCAGAACTGGACACAGTACTACAGCTGCGGCCTGACCAGTGCCGCATAGAGGGGGAGGATCACCTCCTTGGACCTGCTCGAGATGCATCTGTGGATGCACGACAAGGTGTGGTTGGCCTTGCTGACTGTGTCCCCACACTGCCGGCCCATGTTCATCTTGGCATCAGCGATGACTCCAAGATCCTTTTCTGCCTCTGCCCTGACGAGAAGGGAGTTCCCAGCCTGTAGGTGTGGTGCCGGCTCTTCCTCCCCAGGTGCAGCACCTTGCACTTGTCCATGTTGAATCCCATCCTTTTCTCATCTGCCCACCCCTGTAACCTGTCTAGGTCCGATTGCAACCTATTCCTCCCTTCTAGTGTGCCCACTTCCCCCCACATCTTAGTGTTGTCTGCGAATTTGAACAGGGGGCTTTTTACCCCCTCGTCCAAGTCACTGATGAAGATGTTGAACAGTGCAGGCCCGAGGACCGAGCCCTGGGGGACCCCACTGCCCACATCCCTCCAGGTCGGAAATGACCCGCCCACCACCACTCTCTGGGTGCGGCCCTCCAGCCAATTTGCCACCCATCTGACTGTGTAGGCATCAACACCACAGTTGCCTAGATTTCTTAATGAGAATGGGGTGAGAGACGGTGTCAAAGGCCTTTCTGAAGTCCAGAAAGACTACGTCCACTGCTACCCCTGCATCCAAGGATTTGGTGACCTGGTTATGGAAGGCTGCCAGGTTGGTCTGACAGGACTTGCCTCCAATGAACTCATGTTGGTTGCCCCTAAGCATAATCCCCCCTACAGGTCCCTCCCAGATATGGCTCTCACCCACCGCTGTCCTTGAGAGCTCAAACCACAGCAGGGAGAAACCCAGGCTCAGTGTCTGGAAAGCCCCCAGCTTCCCATGCCCCTGGCCTAGCCTGCAGAAGCACCGATTTCACCAGACATGCAGGCTGCAAGCTCCTGGCTGGGCCATCTCACTAGGATCCCCCATCCCAGCCCCTCCGGCACGCGGGGGCCAAAGGCCAAAGAAGGTGGTTACCAAACCGAGAAACAGCTGGATGCCTTACTCTGTCCTGCTCCAAGTCCGGGGCCCTCCCTGCAAACACGCAGCTGCACTGCGAGCTTCCTCGTACCATTCACAAAGGTGCTCGCGTGGGAAGAGCACGGCTCAGTCCACTGGGCTCGTTGTTCAAGTGACCACCCTGGTTTGCTAGGGGCAGGCACCCCTGCAGCGCCCCGGGCGCTGGCACAAACAGACAGCCCCCCTGCGGAAGACGTATCCTGGGCCGGCTAATGCCTCTTCCCCACTAAGTCTGTGCACATGCAACGAAGACCTGGGACGTCTCGTGCAAGCACCGCAGGGACACCCTGGCCCCGCTGGGATTTGAATTGAGGCAGGCTCCTCACCTCTGTGGCCCCTGCCCGTGGGCTGTGCACCCCATCCAATTCTCCCTCGCTGGGAGGTGAAGGACAACTTCCCTGCATGACCTTTGGCAAGGCGGTTTGCCTCTCCATGCCTCAGTTTCCCTGGTCCGGCCGGCATTCTCCTGCTCTGACATATACAGCCAGCACCTGGTTTCCGGGAGGAGTCTCCTGACGGCCAAAAGGTGCCTAGGACCTGCTAACAAGCAAGATGTGGATGAAACTAGCCCCTTCCACACATGTTCCTCTCTAGGGGATCCCACACCCAGGGCTGAGCTCCAGGCCAGTGTGTCCTTACTCTGGCGGGGAAAGTTGCAGCCGGTGACAGGGCTGCTGAGAGCAGGTTACAAGGCCGAGAAACAGACGTCAGGCTGGAAAACAGCAGAAAACCTGGTGAACTCATGGTTAAGTGAGGGGCCGTAATGACACGACTCAAGTCCCGTGTCTTCCTCGTGATCTGGGGCTGCCTCAGCACATGAGCCCTTATGGGACACGCTGGATTTCATTAACATGCCATAAAGAATCCAGCGTCAATGAAAATCCCATTTCCTCTCCCTTCCTGCTACAACATCTGGTCCAAATAACCTCCCAGGGACGTTTCCGTTGAAAATCCCCATGTTCACGGGGTTTACAACTTGGCTGTAAAGATGTGCTGGGGGCTGGGAACCAGCAAACAAACGTGTCTGCTGGGGCGGGGGTCCAAGAACCTCCTTCCTGCGAGCCCTGGGACACACTGTAGTCGCCTGCTCCCCCACGATGCTGGAGCTTCCTATATGCCTGGATTTGGGGAAATCAGCCTCAGAAAAAAATCCAACCTACTTCTACCTACAGAGCCACAGTACAGAGAGGGAGGCAGCATGGAGAAGGGAGGAGGCACGGACCAGCTGTCCAACAGGTTTGTGACAGGCCCGAGCCTTTACCCAGCGTTTCATCTGTAGCTCTTCTCTGCAATGCTTAGTCACTGGTATATCACTTTGAGCCCCTCTGGGAAAGGTTGAGGCCCTGTGCACTTAAGTGATGTGCCCATGGTTATGTGGTGAGCCAGTGGCAGGGATGAGAGGGATGAATTTGAGTCCTCTGCCGTGTGCACTAGCTTTTCCACTCACTGCCAATGAGCCCAGAGCACTTAAGTCACTTGCCTACCATCATCCCTGGCATGACGCTGGGTCAATACTTTTGGGGCAGAGAGGAAACCCCTGGCAGGGCAGGAATCGTGCCATCTCCCTTGCCTACGCTGCCTCCCTGCAGCAAAATGTGGGACAGCCCCTGCACCGACCTGCACAGCCGGACTCTGCTGGCACTATGGGACCATAGGGCAGTGGCCCAGTCAACTCATGACCGAGCTCCCACCATAGGGGATACCTTGGAGGCACCAGGACGCAGCCCCAGACCTCAGGCCACCTGCCCTGGGAGCATGTGTAAAACGAGCCAGCCGGCTCCCCCTTGCCAGTGGGGTCTCCGAGAGATCGGCAACCCTCCTTGCCCGTGGTGGAATAAGCTGCGGGCAGGGTCCCGCTCATCTGAACCTCTGCAGGCTCAAGGGGTCTTCTGATCGGGCCGAGGCCAGGTTTTCATCTCGGTGCAACCCCACAGCAGCTCCAGAGAGACCGACCTCAGCCAGCCCCCGAGGGACAGAGGACCCACGAGAGCGTTAGCGGCGCTGCTTCTGCTCCGAGCGGGGTGTTTACGGAGGATTTATTTGCAAACCTCGGAACAGGTGGCCGTCTCCACCCACAGACCGCAGCTGTGCCAAGAGCATACCCCTTCTTCCCTGCCCACCCCCTTTTTTGGCGCTTCACTTAAACTAACAAGCAGCAAAGCAAAAGCACGGAGAAGCCATGTGAGGAGAGCCCCAAGGTGCCTGCGGGGAGAGAAAATAAGACGTGCAGAACTATATATAGCTCAAGAAGGGGGGTGGCAAGGAGAGACAAGCATGTAGCTGGCAACTCCATGCAAGCTCCGTCTCGTGGCCTGCTCTAGCCCGCCAGGCCTGCCCACACAGGCTGGATGGGTTCATAGCCAACCCCCCCCCCCCGCTCCAGAGATACAAGTTGCTTCTTCACGGGGATCTATTTTTAATGCCCTTGCAAATGCCACGCCTAAACGCAACCTCGTTTCCCAGCACCAGAGGACAAGACCCAGATAGAGGCCTGGACGACCTGGATGATCTGAAAACACCTGGGGCTGCTGGCATCGCTCCCAGGGCAACCTGTCCAGAAGCCTGCCAAGGGCCAGCTGGACAATACCCTCGTCCAGCGGAGCAAGGGAAGCCCACCAAGCCCCGGGACAGCCGTGGTGGGGGCTCACCCACATGTATACATACCCGGCACACAAACAGCGACCCCAGGGTCATCAGCTGCTCTAACTATCGCAGCCTCGTGCCATTTGCTGCTCAGTTCCTAGAAGCCTGTGACCAGGCTCAACTCGCCTCTTCCAGGAAAAAAGCCTGTAGGCCCCACGTGCTTATGAAAAAAAACAACAACCCAGAAAGCTTGAAGACATGACCCAAGGCAACCCAAGGGCTGCGAAGCCAGGCAGGCAGGGAAAGGACGTCGCTTTGAGCACCATCACCCTCCAGTGTTCAGAAACTGTGGCTCAAGCCCCAGCTCTAAGATGCACAGCAACCAAAAAAGGGTTTGTTTGCTCTTTTCTTGGTTGCCTCAAGAAGGCTGGATGCCAATCCACCATCCGGGAGCATCTGAGGTTGGACTAGGCTGGGACAGGGACAAAGAACAAACAGCTCGGGGCCCCAAACCTGAAATCCCTGAATTCTGCTCTGTTTTACAGGGGGAAAGCCTGAATGCTGCCCGGGGCAGGACTAGGCTTCAGGATGGGGCCTGGAGACTTAGGTGGGGAGGAAAAAAAAGAAAGAAAGGGCAATTTCAGTTCCTCCCAGCTGCCGTTTGTTTGCTTTTTGCACAACTGCGGCACTAGGATTCACTTTCTGTTTGCAGTCAGCTCCGTTTCCGGCAGCGGTTCACGAGCCAAGTGCAATCATGATTAGCTTCCCAAGGTCGTTGCAGAGACGGTCATGTTTTCTGACACAAACGGGCTCCCACTGCTCTTCTGGGCGTCAAGAGAAGGCTGTGCCCCCGGCCCCACTGGGAAGCAGGACATAGTGGGCAGGTGGAGGCCAGGAGCTGGGGGGGGGGGCGACAACACAAAGCACACCCCCTCACCCAGCCAAGTCCATGCAGCCGTGCAGGGGAACCTCGCTGCCCCCCTGCCCGAGTGGCTGGCTTGGTGGGACCCAGAGCAAGCCCAAACTGAGCTTCTAGATTTGCTTGCCACGAGACTCGATTTGCAAGCGTGTTACCACATCCTCACTCAGGCTCGCAGGCTCCACCGCTCGGCTGCCGTGACTGCCCCAGGCACGGCTGTGGGATGAAAGCCAACTCCCAAGTGAGGAGGTGGGGGGCTGGGGCAGCCCCACACAGAGTGAGCAAGGAAGAGTTGGGGCGGCGGGTGCTTCTCCTCTCCCTTTGACTCTGGCACGTGCCCAAAGGCATGCATATGCCCCCAGCTTCGCATGAGCCAGGAGAGGGCTGCCACTGCCCTAAGCCTGGGGTCTCCTTTCAAGCTGGGGAGGGGGGGAGTGGCAGAACAGTGCAATAATGGTTTTGCACCCAGCCGGTCGGCTAAGGGCAGCCTCAGAGCCCCCCAGCCCTGCACACTGGGCTCTGGGCTTCGGCCGCTCTTGGCTTGCTGCTGCTGATCGCCTGGGGAGGGTGGGGGGCATTGCAGAGCCCAAAACCAACAGCTGCTGGGTCACACCTCGCTCCCACTGCAGCCCAGAGGCCCAGCCGTGACTCCAGCGCAGCTCAGAGTCTGGCCTGGGGGAGCCCGGCCCAGCAGAAATCCTGTCCTGGGCTTGGCAGAGCAGGTCCGAGGGCCTCGGACTACCCAGGACAGAGTCCAGAGGGTCGTCAGATGCAGAGTAGCTGGACAGGGTCCCCCGAGACCTCCAGTCCTGGGCTCGGGGCAGCCGGTGGGAAGCTGTGAAAAGTGAAAGCAGCACATGCAACACAGCATCACCACAAACGCACACGGGCCCCAGAGACCACGGCGCAGCTAGGGCTCCCTGCCGTGCAGATGGCACGGATGGCATGTAGCCGCAGGGCAACGGAGGGCCCTTCACATGGAGCCGAGGGCTGCAGTTAGCACCGAAAGGGGCACTTTGGCCCTTTCCTGCTTCTCAGTACTGCAGACAGGAAGCCCCGGGTTTTTTCTGTCCTGTGGTGTTTTGCTTGCTACTAAGCTTCGAAATATCAGGAAGTTCAAGCCGCTGCATCCCTGGCTGCACTGGGGGCTCTAGCAGAGGTCCGTGGATGCACGTCATCAGACGGACAAGGATGCAGAACCTCGCACCCGTGGTTCCTTCCTCCGGAGGGTTAATGAGACATTCAAGTGAAATGTGCATTCACAAAAAATAACCCAACCCCCCCGCCAGTCCAGGCCAGCCAGGCAGGAGAACTTGGCTACAAATCCCTTCCCTTGCAATGGCTCAGCCTTCCCTGTCCTAAGTCCTGCCCGGCCCTGATTTTATGAGCTGACTAACATCCTGGAGCCTCCCAGAGCTGGCCAAGTCTGCCCTCCCAGCGTGCACAAATGGCTCGGAAAAACAAAGCCGCCTAGGGATGAAGGCGTGGGGCCCCGTGTCAAGCACCAGCACACAGCTGGGGACAGGGGCAGCTCCCGCAGGTCTGAGGGTCCTGTGTCAGGGGACCCCTGGGTGCCCAGGCCTATAGCACCTAAGTAGGACATGGCCCCTGCTACTTCAGAGCTGCCTGCAGGACCAGGTCCCAGGTGCAGACTGGCCCGTTCCCGACCCCCAGCAGAGAGCACAGCATACACCTTGCTAAAAGCACGGTCCCAGAGGCAAAGCCGAGGCCCGGCCCCTGCTCCTGGGTGCATCCACCTGCTCAGACTTGCTATGGGCTTCTCCCAGCACGGGACTTGGCCCCAAGATGCTGCAGCTTTCCAGCTGGAAGCACGTCCCCTCTCCCTTTCTGGCACAGGGTGGGGGGACGCTTTGCTCAGGGGTGCAAGAGGAGGGTGCTCCCATCCCACTGCTACTGCTGGGGCCCACACGACAGCGCCGACACTATGGGAGCGAGGACACCAATCTCCCCATCGACACAGTCTCACCAGCAGAACGGCAGAATCGGCCCCTACATGCCATTGCCAGCTCTGCCACTGACTCGCCACATACCCTTGGTCAAGTCACTTCTGTGCGCCGTGCCTCAGAGAGAAGGAGGCCCCTGTTAGACACAGAGGCTGGCTAGGAAAGGCTGCACCAGCACTGCCCTGCCTTCGTCATAGCAATGCTCTGGACCAGGGCAAAACAGGTTTTACAACAGAGCTGATCTCACTAGGGAGCAGGGCCCACAGCACAAAGCATCCAGTCCTGGCATCCACTTGGCTCTTGCCGGGTCCCCACGCTCAATCCTCCGACCAGCCTGAGGCCGTGGCTGGGTCTGAACAGTGACGTCTGCTGAGCCATGGAGGAAGCCAAGCAAGGGGAGAGCCCTCCTCACCAGGCTGGTGACAAAGCAGGCATGGGCTCAGGGCTGGTGTCAGCTAATGGGACACGGGTTTGCTGCCTGGACAGGACTGGTCCGGCTCAGCCGTGCTCACAAGAAGCATGTGCCAGGGAGCTCCCGGTGCCAGGGACAAGCCTGGAGCTGACTCGGCTCTGTCCATGGGCAGCCACGCTGCAACGGGCACTGCACCAAGATGGCCACCGCGGGCCCAATCTTGGACCCCAAGGAGGGCTCCACTCCCCACCCTCTATGTCAGGCACATCAGCTGGTGCCAATCCCACAAGAGGCACGGGAGCCTGGCCGGCCTCCTCCCGACAGACCCCCAGATCCCAGCCCCAGCCAGCGAAGTGTCCATCTGGTCCCTGGACCAAGCCACGTCTCTTCACAAAAGCAGAGCACCGATTTACAAAGCCTCAGACACAACGGTGCCTGGGGAAGGAGGTCCCAGGCATGGCCAGTTTCTTACCTTGGGGGGATCAAAGAGCTCCAGGACGTGGTCCTCGCCGTCAGCCGCCCCCGCCTTGCGCAGAACCAGCCGGCACCGCTGCCACCGCGTCCCGCTGTCCATGGAGGTCTCATCCACCAGCCCGTACCTCAAGAGACCCTCCTTGCGTGCCTCGGGGGCTTGCTCCCGCGACCAAGGCAGAATCCTCCTGCTCAGGCCAGGTTTAAGCACAGGTTCGGAGGCCTCCCTTTCCCCACCCTCGCCAGAGATGGCCTCTGAGGATCTCCGGCGGAAGAGGTTGCGCCAACTCCTGCGCAGGTGGGTGAAGGAGAAGTGCCGGCGGGCAGCCAGCGGGGAGGCGGGACCCGTCAGCTCCTCGGAGCTCCAGGCCTTGGGCAGGCCGGTCGGCGTAATGTCAGGGGTCCTGTCAGCTTGGTCGGGGCGGGCGCTCAGCTCCACCTCTGCCTTGGCAGCCACCGTGCCCAGAGAGCCGTCCGTGTGGCGCCGGCCCGTCTCCCGGTAGTCCCGCACTCGGCTGAAGGGCAGGAACCGGTACTGGCTCATGGCAAAGCCCTCCTTCACCTCGTTGCAGAAGTACTGCTGGAAGAGGTGGGCGAACTGCACCGAGAAGCTCTCGGCCGCCAGCAATTCATGGTGGGGGTTCTCGTGGGCGAAGCGCAAGTACTGCCGGGCGAGCTCCCGGGCCGTGCTGATGGCGTGCAGCTCACAGAACTCATGCCAGCCGCGGGGATGCGCTGGACGGCCGGCCGCGAGCGCGTGCCCATTCATTGCCGTGGCTGGAGCGATTCCGGCAGGCTGCAAAAGACAAAGGGCAGAAGGCGAAGTGAGGGGTCTTCCTGGACGAGCCGCAGGGCGAGGTTAGGAGCCAGGGGGCCGCATCGTGTCAGCTTGTCCCCACGGCTGCTGGAAGGGGAGCAGGGGAGACACGCCACGGAGCCCTGGAAACAGCGCTCCCACGGCCCCAATGCCCAGGGCCATGCAGGACTGAGGGAGAGCAGCCCCAGCCCCCCTCATCCCCAGGGGTTTTCCCCCGGCCGTACTCAGACAAACACCCAATTGCTGCAGGGGGAAAGGATTTGAGGAACTGGCCATGTGCAAGCTGAGCTCAGAGGACAGAAGGCAAGAAGCTGCTTTGAGGAAGAGCTGCATCCTCCCTGCCTCTGCCTGGGGTAGTCGAGGTACAGGGAACGGGGCCCAGAGAGGCTGGCTATAACCCAGGCGCAGGGGCCACGATGCCCTGCTCTCTCTGGTGCCCGCGGCATCTTAGTGCCAGGAGCAACACGAAACACCTTGCTTCCCCCGCAGCGAGGTGCTCCTCTCCAGGAGCAAAGGGGAGGTGGCCTCAAGAGCACATCACATTGCTGCCCCGTGCCTTGGTATCCCTGCCTCTCAGACGACGCAACCCCCGTTGGCCAGGCGTGCCAGGAAGCAGATCCCCGTTGCACAGAGCTCCTTTCCATGCCAACCCAGGTCTGGCTCTACTGCTGGCTGACAGCCGCGTTGGGTTTCACCTGCGTCTCCAGTCTCGTTTCTCCAGAGGCCGAGCTGATAGAAACCGAGCCCCTGGGCGGGAAGCCAGGCCAGGAGCAATCACAGCACTTGCTGCATGATGGGAGCACCTGTCCCAAAATGGGGACATGGGTATGCAGGCAGGCCAGCCAGGGCCAGCTACCTGGAGGCACTGAGCCCCGGGGCGGGGGCAAGCGCCTCCTGTACCACTCAGACAAGGCCTCAGAGCCTTTCCAGCTACAGAAGCCATCTCCCCCAGGCACGCCCCTGCCCTCCGAAACCCTCTGCTCTTCTGGGCACAGTGCCCCCAAGCCAGGCACCGCTCCCAAACCACCTGGGAGAGGCAGCACATCTTGTAAGTCACCTGCCCACAACCCCCGGGAATTTCACCTGCCAGGGCTCTCCATACACAGGACTGCGCCTTGCTGCCCAGCGCTTCGCCCAGCAGGGAGGAGGGGGTTTCCAGCGTGTCGGTTTTTTGCAATATTCACTCATGGGCTGCAAACCTCTGGTATTGCAGCCGGGCCCGATCCCCACTGGCTTATCTCCGTGTCTCCATCACTGGCTGGAAAGGTGCAAAGCAGCGCAGGCAAGGACTCTGCAGGCAGCCTTGACCTTGAGGAAGATCCCAAGGCAGACATGGGCCACCTGCCCCCTTCCACTCCCAAGCACAGCTCTGGGCATTTGGCCTGGTTTTCCAGGAGCTGCTGGGTCGAGGCCTTTGCTTGGCAGGGTCGAACCCGGGCAGCTTTCATCCGTGCCACCAGCTGAACCAGAATAAGCCCGAGGCCGGGGCTCCCATCCGTGCTTTCTGCGCTCCTGTGTCAGCTCCGGCTCTGTTCGCCAGCCCTCAGCCTTTGCTGCATCCTTCCTCCATGGGCCTCCGCTTGCATCTCTCAGGTGGGCCTGGCAAGGCGGCAGAATAATGATGCAGAATGAGCACCTGGGTAACCCTCTCCTCTGCAAACCGAAGCTGCTCGCCATGCTCTCCGGGGACAGCCCGTGAAGCAGCCAGACCTCCAGACCCTTCCTCTCCAGGGCGGATCGCTCGCCGGACAATCCTGCAAGGAGACGGCTGGCGCTGGCGCTGGGGCAGGCACTGCTGGAGCAGAGCCCACCACAAAGGCACCTTGCTGTTTATCAGCCAGGCTCGCGGAGCCAACTCTCTTCGTGCTGCCAGTGCAAGTCAGGAAGGAGGCGGCAGTGAAATCCGCAGTCAGGGGCCAACGTCAGATCAGCCAGAGTCCTCTCTCCTGAAGGCAGCAACACAAACGGCGTTTTTATTTCTTCATAGCCGTGGCGGCTCCGCCGAGGTCTGGTGGCACACAAGAGAGGCCTGGATTCTGGTCCGGCAGGTGTATCCGTCACTCAGGCTCACCCCCGCCGTGCTCACACAGAGGAACCGGGCTGCTGACAGCCACCACCTACAGAGCTTGGGCCTGGGGCTCAGGCTATAGCGGCTTATGCTTTTAGTGCCGGAGGCCCCCGGTTCAGCACCGCAGGCCTCTCGCATCCCCCCAGGGAGCCACCTGATCGGATGGGCCCCGCATGCCAATACAAGTGCACGTTACACCCAAGAGCTGCAGACGTTTCCTCAAAGAGTCCCACTGGCCTGCAGACCTGGTGGCCTCCTTTTCCAAAGCCATCTTTCCCCGGAGCAGATCTGCCGGGCCGGCCGGGGGAGGCAGACCCCACCACGTGCCAGAATCCCTCCAGTCACCTTCCACCATCCTCCAACGCTATCACGTTCCTGCAGAGAGCTGCAGGTGCGCAACAGCCTGGAGACCCAGCGCCCCGGCTCGCTGTCCTGGGCATGGACTGATCTCACACGGGTCAACCCAAGCCACCTGTGTTAGATCTGCAATATCCCACTCGCCCCTCTGCCGTGGCAGGCTGGGCTGAGCTGGCGGACCACCGTACCTTTTGTCTGCATGGAGCATTTATCGGAGCCAGCATGCTGTACGAACAGGAAACACCCTCCTCTCGCACCGAGCTACGTATCCTGCCATTCCCGGGCTGCGCCTGGCCAGACCCCGGACCGACGGCAGGCGGGCAGCGGCTGGCTTCTATTTCTTTCGAGGCATCCAAGAGGGTCCCTGGCTTGCCCAGAACAAGCCAGGAAACCGGGTGCTCAACACAGCCGTGGATGCGTTCCCTCCTCGTCTGTAAGTGGTGGCGTGACAGAGCTGTGACCCGTCGGGAAGCAGGACCACAATCTACGCAGGCCTACGGGACTCCCTCTGCGGCGGCGGGGAGATCGTATCGGCACCGCGCCAGCCTGGCATTGCCCAATGCGCTCCGAATCGCCGCAGGCGCTCAGGACGTTGCTTGACCTGATGGGACACGAGACGACACAGGAAGATGGCAGCCCCGGAGCAAGAGCTGGGCGCAGCGTGGATGTGCGTCAGCGTGACCGTCCGAGCCATTCACCCCCGCTTGGGCCCCCTTCTATCAGCGCTGCCAGCCTGCAAGTGACTCAGCATCCTCCGGCACGGCGCTCGCTTCCTCCCGCAGACAGCACGCGTGCTCGGCCTGCACGATGGCAGCCGGCTGCTCCGGCGTGGAGACTCCGGACGGGCTCAACGGGGAGGCGCCAGGCCGCCTTCCCCGACTGCCCCGGATCCGGAAAGGCCGTGCAGGATCCCAAGCCCCACGTTCACGGCTGCGCTGGAGCCACAGAGACCCCGATTCCTCGGTGGGCTATGCGGCAGGGGCGCCCAGGGTGGGGGAGCTGAGCCCCGCGGCAGAATGCGACCCGTTCTGATGTAACAGATACACGTCCCCATCACGTGACCTCCTGTTCCCAGACGGCCCCAGGTCCCGGAGGCAGCAGAGAGCACACCCATTTCAGAAGAGCAGGGAAAAGCCATTAGAAAAAGCTTGGTAGAGGCATCTTCCGCACTAGAGGAAGGTATCTGGTTACAGATGATTTGCTCACAATCTGGGACAGATCTTCCACCCACCTCCATTAAGGAGCCAGCTGCATTTGCACGTGAATTGGGTGAAGGTGGTTTGCACGCCTAAGTTTCCTGCGACATGCACAAAAGCAGGGCCCAGGCGCACTGCTGGGCTGCTGGAAGCAGGAGGGGGAAGCCAGTGGAAATGTGTTTCAGAGTACAATGTACTTTTTTAGCCATGGGTACAGTAGGAAACACACTCCCAGCGCTTCCTCTGTTTTAAAGGTTAGCTCAGGATGTTGAGCTAGGACTTCTCATGCGAAGGCTCAGATACCAATAGCCTGGGATACAAAGGATACGCGGTATCTCACCTCTGGTGAGAACAGCACCTCAGATATCACCTGGCAGCGAGACCTCAGCATCGTGAGAGTTGTATGCATTGAGGTCAATGGGGGGAACGGGCCCCAGTCCCACTAAACTGCTGCCCTGTCTCCAAGATTAGCTTCCCAGAAATGTCCACAAACCCCGCCGTGGGCAGAGGACCTGCCTGTCACGATGATCTGATCCTAAACCCTAACACCAAGAGTACAGCTTCACTCCTGAACCAGGACATTCCCACATCCACAGACCTGACCTCCTCCTCCTCCAGACCCCGTGATTTTTCCGCATCTCACGGAAATAAGCTCCACTCTCCAATTATGTGCTGGAGGGAAAAGGACTTCCTGATGTCAGATGGGCTTGATTTTCCCCTCTGTTGCTTTGTTGCAGTCCAGGAAGCCGGGAGATGGCAGGCAGCTGTGGCCTGGGGCAGGATAGTCCCCCAAGAAACACAAACACACAGATCCCAAGGCAGTGAGGAAGCTCTCAGGACCAGGCGGCAAGGGATGGAAACCCTGACCTAGCGTGCAGCCGGCTGTTTGAAGCACGGCACGTAAAACCCTCCTGTGCACATGCCCAAGAACAAGCTGGATGTATCATTATTATTAATTCTCCGCAGGGGAGTAAAAAACCTACGCTGTGAAATACAGCATGCCCCGAAACACGCACCGGGGGCGCTTGCCCTGTTACAGGATGAACTTGACCTCCAGCAAGCACAGCTCCAGGTCACGGTGACATTTGGAGCCACTTCCCCAGCCTCGAGGGGGGCCTGGGAGCAGAGCACAGAGGCCTCCACCTGCCGGACAAGGGTCAAACCCGGCTGCAGACAGGGAGGCCCAAAGCTGTGAAGATCTGCCCTGGATTAGCACTGCACCGACATGCCCAGGCAATGCAGGGCTTCTCCAGGCCTGTAACCATCTCCCTCCGACTCCGCAGGCTGCTAATCATCCAAGGGGTGTTCATTCGACGCTTCGACAAGGGACGTGACAACATCTGTCAGGGAGCCAGGCCCAGAAACATGCCTCGAGAGAAAGGGGAAGTGAAGCTGTGCACCTTTTTTTTCTTCTCGACGATAGCTCAAGTTCTAGATATGAAAAAAAAAAACCCCAACCCTGCTCTCTGTTTGTTTTGTTTCCTGACAGATTCAGGTCTCCTCTACCACGGAAATCTGCACCAAGAGCCCAGGCGGTGGGCTTCACGTCCACGCGAGCAGTGGGAGAATGAAAGCTGGCCTGCTCCAGTGGGGAGGGGGATTTATCCAGGTTTTACTACCACCTGGGAGAAAGCCTCTTTGGGGAGCCTTGTGCAATGCTGCCCTTTCCTCTCCCAGCTGAGAAAGCTGCTGATAAACCTTTCTGTGACATCCAAATGAGCTGACGACAAAAGGAAGATTTCACACTACCGACATTTCTCAAGACACACCAAGGTGGGGTGGGGGGAGAAGAGATTTGAGCCCACTGTTCATACTATACAAAAGCAAAGCCACCCCTCTCCCTAGGCAGGTCACAAAGCAAGGGGAGGATGCCCAGCACCACTTCCACATTTCCCCGTGCTCACAAGGGTGTTTTTTGGGTGACTGCAGCTTCTCGCCCGGACTGCAAGCAAACCTGTTACAGGAGGCTAGCAAGTCTCTCTCTGCTCAAATTAAAAAGACTCTACATGACTGCTGCCAGAAGTATTGATAGTATCAACATGACCACATGATCTCCTGGGCTCAAGTTCCCGCGACTGGCACCGATTCCCAGGGAAATCAATGGAGCTTTCTCCACTCAGACGAGAGGCAGCAGCTCCATTATTACCCCTCTGGCCCCTTACCCCTCTTACCCCTCGCCGCGGGGCCAGCGAACAGGGCTGTCTTCGGCACCGACCCCAGGACCCGACCCGCAGACCTGGCTCAGGGCAAGCTGTCAAGGAGAGACACGAGGGCGGTGGGATGGGACTTCCCATCCAGCGCACATGCAAAGGTGACCCACTGACTTTCAAAGCACGCCATCAAAGAAAACGTGGCGCAAACGCAGCACCTGTCAAACAGGACCATCAAAGTTTCTGGACCCGAAGAACCAATAAGGCGTTCCTTTTTTTTCTGGCTGTCCTGCCAGGATAAACTGCTTGACCGCCGCATGCAGATCCAGCAGCCCCGAACACTGCAACCCTGAGCTAGGGCTTCTCAACTCGAAAATGAAACCAAGTCTCCTGCTTCCATCCCCGGGGCCGAATGCACAGAAAAAGCAAACACTCCCTGTAAACAGCAAGGGCAGACCAGGTTCTCATAATTCCCTTGCTTTTTGCAGAACTAAGGGCTCTTTGCAAGGCAGAGGAGGAAGCCAGGGCTTTCCGGCTGCATGGTGTCTCACTCAATGGGCTCTGTTTAAATGCTAGGACTATTTAATCCCCAGGCTAGGTCCGACTTACCTCTTGCCGCACTGGTGCGCTCGGTACCCTTGGAGTAAAGCCATCAATCCCTGGTGGGTTAACATGCGTGAAGGGGACTATTCCGAGCCCCTCGGAGGGACAGGCGGGCTGGCAGCGCGCTGGGCACAGAGGCTGGCTCACAACAACGGGGCTTTAGAGTCAGATGGAAACTGAGCCTCTTGGAGATGATTTCATCACAAAGAGGGAGCAGCCAGGGAGAAGTCTTTGCCTTCCTCAGGCAGCTCTGCAAGCTTAAAGGGAGCACCCCGGCAGCGAGGACGTGCTGCTGTCCCCATGCCCCCCACCTCTGTCTGGATGCTGGCAGGTGGATGCTGCCCCTCCAGCAGTTGCAAGGTGTCCCCTGCCTCCCCCTTCCCTGCCCCTGGAAGGTGCATGTCACCTGGCTCCACGGGTCCTCACGCTTCCCAGGCCGCCCCGTCAGCCAGATTCAAGCCCCCGCGCCGGGTCCTGCATTGCTGCAGCCTCATGCCAGGCGCTCTCTGTTTCCTAGAAGGCAGGGTAGATTTGCACCTTCTAGATACACACACGCATGCACGTATATTTATAGCACAAGCCTTTGCGTGCTGAAGCTCACTTTGTCAGATGCTGCAACTCTGTTTCCTGCCCTAGCTTCCAACTTAGGTTCCCCTGCCACAATGAACCGGCTCTTTCAAGCAGGCGGAAAAAAAAAACAAACCAAAAAAAACATACGCCAGATAGTTTGAAGACGGTCATGGCTTCGGAGCCTAGCTGAACCTGGCTGGATGCGGCGCAGCGACCCCCCCGAGGCAGTGCCAGAGCTCTGCAGGCTCCCAACAGCAGCCCGCGTCGAAACCCCCTTCGCCGCTCCAGGGTTACAGGCAGCTGGATCCAGGGAGAAGAGGGGATGGGGTTACCCACGTTGCCTTCGCAAGCAAGTGTCCGGTGTCAGGTCGGATGCTCTGCGCACGCTCCTCAGAGCTGGCCCTGCGGATCCAGGCACACATCCCCCCCAACACGCACCTGTCTTGCAATCCATTATGAAAAGAGCAGCCCTGACCCAGAAAGGAGGACGGCCTGGCCTGAAACACCCCGGCGTGCTCGATACGTGGAAGCAGGGCTGCAGCGCGGAGGCTGTCTCTTCCCCCTGCCTCGGGGGCACTCGGGTGCTGTCTGACGAACCTTCCCCTAGATCCTGCCCGTTGCGCGCCCCGGCCCACACCAGAACCATCTTCTGGACCGGGCCCTGGGAGGTTTCGAGCGCTTAAAATTTTTTTTAAAAAACAGCCGCTGGGACGTCTCCCAGCATGACTAAAAACACTCAGACTCCTGCTCCTCCTTACAGGCTGGGATAACCAAACTGACTCGGGTGGAGTTACTATCGATTTATACAGGAAAAGCAACCCAAGCCGTACGCGCACACACTTACACAACAGCCTCCGGGAGTAAACGGGCCGATCCTCATCGCCATCCAACACCAGCCTAGAGGAGCACCACCAGCTTTGCTCGCTCTAAAAGCCTCCTAGCGAGCACGTGCTGCTGACAGCGGACAAGGGCACCCGTAGCGCGGAGGGGAGATGAGCAGAGCGCGCGCGGGGCTGGGGAAAGCAGGCGGCCTGTGTTCCCAGAAAGGCACACGACCGGCGAGAGCAAGGCATGTTTCCCTCCCTCCCAACACGCCTTTTAAACATGAACATGCTTCAAAGACCGGCTACAAAGGCAAACATGCCAAAGCCGCACTCGCTTAGCCAGATGTGCGAGCGGAGCGTACGGGACTTCAGTCAGCCAGCACGCGTGCAGACCAGCCCTTTCACGCTGGTGCGTGTCCCAGTACAGCTCGCACGAGTCAACGTACAAGCACCAGGCGAGACAGAAGATCCAGTTCCAAACGGGGCCCAAACCCGGTCACTCGGGCCCGTTTCACTTCATTTAATTGCAATGAAGCTAGGCCAACATCCCGACAAGCCCTAGGTGGGCAACATCCCGCTCCCCGACTCAGCTACGGGAGGCAAGCGCCACGAGCACGGGAACAAGTCGGCACACGAGAAGGTGAACGGGCTGCGCACCTGCGAGCGTCCGGAAGCAGCCCGTGCGCTCACTCCTGCCCTCCAGGTGAAGCATGGCAGCCTGCCCCACGCCGCGCCGCGTGCGGGACACGAGACCTCCCGCGGCCGTGGGGAAGGAGCGCGCGCGCGGCGAGGTGCCCGGGGTTCGCTGCTGCCGGACGTCCGGACCCACGGACCCGCTTTCCTGTCCAGGGGAACGGGCTGGGCGCGCGAGGTCTGCTCCAGGCACGTCCCACGGACACGTGCGCGGCAGGAAACGCGACTACCACGCGTGGCGTGGGGGCTGCTCCTTCGGGGCCTCCCAGGCGTCCACCTTCCCCGCCGTGTACCGCACGCACACACACGCGTGTGCGAATGCACCTGGGCGCACTCGCACGGACGTGTGCACGCACTGCCCGTCTGGCCCAGGGGCCGGGGTCCCCGCTGGACCCCACGCCCGGGGACGTGCACCCATGCACACGCGGAGACCCAGCTGTACACACGCACACCAGTGTGCGCACACACGTGCAAAGACACGGGCGCATGCACGCGCTGGTACACACGCGCACAGCTACCCCGTGCCCGCACGCGTGCGCGCACACACACGCACACGCGGCCCGGCCCTACCTGCAGCGGCGGCGCGGGGCCATGGCG
>NW_017729001.1:30890587-30917463 GCF_001723915.1 Gavialis gangeticus
CGCTCGCAGCGCGGGCGACTCCGCTCCTGGGGCCGTCGCGGCCCGGTGGGCAAAGGTGCCGAGAGCCCCCGGTCTCCGCCTCCGCCTCCTCCGCACGTGCTGGGGCCGGGGCAGGAGCCACCCGCTTTCCAGAGCGAGCCGGAGGTTTTCACTTGGGCCCGGGGTCCGGAGCTCGCGGGGGCTCCTCCGGGCAGGGCCTGGGAAGGGAGGTGGGGCCTGGCCCGTGGCTGCTGGTTCCCAGGCCGCAGCAGACGCAGGCCGCCCTGCCACGGCGCGCCCACGGGGACGCCGAACCCCACGAAGACCTGGCCCCTCCACCCGTGCCGTGCCGCGGCTGGATCCTGCCCGCTTCCCGTCGCCCTTTAGTAACCAGTCCATACCTGCCCCGGCCCCCTCTCTCAACCTCGTAGCAGGTCCAGTAAAAGATTTTCTGCAGAAAACCGTGGCTGTGTGCACATCTGGGCCTTCACAGCTGCACCGCTCCAACCCTACTCCTCTCTTGAGGGGACGAGGCGTCCTGGATTCAGTCCCAGACCTAACAGCACCTCGCCCTGCAACGCAGGAAAGCCTTGTCTTGCCTCCGTGCCTCAGTTTCCCCAACTACAACACTGGCTGTTAGTTACCATACGCACAGGGGGCTGTTGTGAGGTCCAGCATTGGACTGAGGAGCCTCAGCTGCTAAGGACATGCACTGTCAATAGTCCCCACCTGAGTGCACAGAAGAGCAGACTCACCACCCCGGGGCAATCGTGCCACTGCCTCCTTTTGAGTGTGAACGCCTCTAGACAACACTGGGTAGGTCGGTGCTTGCGGAGCTGCACGCTTTCCCCTTTCAGATGCTCTGTGAGCTGGATGCAGCCCTGCCAGAGCCAGGGGAAGAGCAGGGGAAGCTGCAGGCCAAAGAGTTGCCCACATTTCTGGTGTGTGAAGCGAGGGAAGCGAGGGATGCAGTTACAGATGGACCTCAGGTGCCATCTAGCGGGCCCTTGTCGTAGGGCATCGGAGAATTGTTTTCTGTCTCAAACAAGAGCTTTTTATAGGGCATCAGCTCTTGAAAGCCTCCTCATTCATCTGCCTCTGGCCAGCCAAGGGAACACATTCACGCTCCAGCTCCGGGGGAGAGAGTGCCAAGGCACAGATCAGGACGACCCTCTTCCGGCAAGGACAAGTGGATCGGCTTCATCCTGCATTCGCCGCACGTTCTGGTCTTGCTGCAGCAAAAGAGGAGCAGGGCAGAGAGCCACAACAGCAGTGCCACGGTCGGTGCGTGGCAAGCAGCTGGCACACGGGACACCTGTGCTTTGATGTACCAGTCACCTGCGGGGAACGGTGCTCAGGGGAGTCTTTCACTTCCTGAATTGTTGTAAGAGTGAATAAGCTGCTGCAAAAATGACATGCGTACGTGCTTCAGGGAGATATGTCGGAGGTCAGAAGTAATAGCTGAGAAAGAAGAAACTTTCACCTCCCTGTCTGACCTCGGACGCCTCCGGGGAAGAAGCCGGGCTCATGTGAACATCACAGAGCAGCCCTCTCGCCAAAGGGCTCTGAGGTCCCAGGGGAATACACTCCCACCCTCTACCTCCCCTGTGCGAAATTAAGTCTCTTTTCTACCTGGGAGAACTTTTACAGTCTTTGAATTCCCCTCAGCCTCATGAAGGGTGCGTGTACCCAAACGCTTGCAAAGAAATCCTTTTTTTTTTGGTACTATTTAGTTGGTCTCATCAAAGAGACCACCTCTGACCCAAGAGCTCTGTTTATGCACAATGCATGCTGGCATCCTCCACGTGGCTTCCAAGGAGGCTCTGTGAACCAGATGTGCCTTGCTTTGGTACCGCAGACAGACCTTTGCCACTCAAGCTACCAAGTGCCTGTTGGCCTTTGTGGAGAGCAGCTCGTATTTAGACTCATGGCATCCCTTAGAAAATGCCAGCGTTTACTTTTCACTCATTGCTTGACTGTGGAAAAATAATCAAGCAATTCTTCTGTTGCAAAGAATTCAGCAAGACCATGACAGCTCAGCATGTTCTTAATGCTGCGGCATCCTATTTGAGGTCTCTGGGTTTCTCTTCTTTGCACACCTGACACTGAAGGGATCTCAGGGCCCCTAGGCTGAGAATCACTGTGCTGGAGGTTCATCTTGTCAGGGGTTTCCCTTGCCATTTGCAAAAGGACAGCAGAGAGCAGGCACGCACTGGCTTTGAGGGGACTTGGATCTCATGGGAGACAATCCCAGAGACCTGGCACGATGACAGAGTCCACGAGACTTGAACCCAGCACACTGGAGTTCAGCTGGAAACAAGCTCTTGCAGCCTCTCCGCTGGCTTATTAGTAACATGAAGGTGGGGAGGAGTGGGGGCAGACTCATACTGATCGTGGCCTGAGGAAGCACCTGTGAACCTCCCAAGTAAAAGAAGTGAGCCCAGCCTGCAAGGTCTCCTGGTGCTCGTCTCAGGCCCGTTTCCTCTCCTCGGTGACTAGTGGCCATGAACTGGATGCAGGAGCCAGAGACAGCTGGGATCCAGATGTTTCCATGAGGTGGGGACACTGCAGAGCCCAGCTCCGAGGGGCAGCACCAGGCACTTGCACAGAAACCTAAGGACAGAGGAGGAAGTGCAGTGCCATGCGGGAGACCCAGCTTTCCAGTCCCCGCTGGGCTAGAAGCAGAAGGGAAAGCCAGAGGTACGTTCCTGCCTCTTGCTCCCACTGACAACTGAGCTGGACACCCTGGGTAGCAGTCGGGCTCCATCGTAGCCTGCAGCAAATCTCCTGCTGACTTTGGGGGGGCCTGGGACTTCCTCCACCATCCCAGGGACGGTGGGTGGGCAGCCAGGCCCTTGCAGGCCAGCGAGCACGTTACCAGCCCACCCCTCTCCTCTAGCTCACTCTCCCAGCCGCTTGTCAGGAGGTGGAGGCCAGCAGCTATTACCGGATGCCCCCAAAAGCCTCAGAGCATTGTTATTTATAGCCCACAGGCTCTTCCAGTCCAGCTGTGCTGCAGTGCATGCTGCACAAACCCAGGCCAGAGTCAGTGACTCAGAAGTCCCTTCTCTTTGCTGAGTGTTTCAGCGCCGGTCTCTGCGTAATAAACCCACTGACTCTCCAGTCATCCAGCAAAAGCAGGAAGTCCTGACCTCACATGCTCCGAGTAACGTTTAAGCAGCCTGCCCGAACCGCCACCCCGACTGCCGAGCCTGCCTTTCCTAACACGTGTCCCTGGCATCATGAGTGCCTCCCAGTCATCAGTGCATTGATCACAGCCTGGGGGGCAGGGAGATGCTGGTCCCCCTGTATTCAAAGGCTGCACCTATACTGCACAGTGCCGCGGAGATACCCCAAACCTGCCGAGAGCGTCTCGTGGTAAATTAGCCCCGGCAGAGGCTGCGAACGTAGAGCTCGCTCCTGTATCTCGATATGGCGCTGCGCTGGGCAGGGTGTACACGCCTCCAGTGACTGGGCCAAGGCCATACAGAAAGCCTGTGGCACAGCTGGCATGAGAACAGTCTTCCCTGCCTTGAAACCCAGGGAACAAGCCCAGTTTCCCCTCACCTGTGACCTCAAACTACTCAAAAGGTGAATTTCCCAGTTTTTTAAACAATTACAATTCCCAACTTCAAAACTTGGAGTCTGACATTCCCGCTGTTAAAGCAACCCCCACCTCCTTTCCCTTCCACTTGTTCCCCAACACGGCAAAACGTGGGAATCTGAAATAGTTTGTAATTTCCATCGATACCTGGACAAGGCCCACTTAGGCCTGCATTGGGAAGAGGTCTTGGGTGCCAACCCCCCAGAGGGGATGCCGAGGGCTAAGGGATTATTGCAACAATGCCGTTTTCTCTTGGCTGCTTCAAAAGACAGTATTCAAGACGGGGCAACGCAGAGGTGGTGAGTGTAGCCTGAAGCTCAGGGCACAGAGCTTACAAAATCACCTTAATAAAAATGACCTGTGCGCCCATGTCCCCAGACACAGCGTAGCTGCAGCTTCTGAGATCCGCCTGTGCTGGGCTGTGATCTCGTTCCCAGGGCAGACACTGATTTCAGCGGAGTCCCGTTTGGTTTACACAAATCAGATCAGGCAAGGCTCATTCGTGCCACACACAACTGCTGCGGCTCCGCGGGGAGCTGTGAAGGAATGGCCTGAGCTAGGTCTATCCCGTTACTTGCCAAGTGTTACACCACAACACACCTCCACGTTCCCCAGCCAAAATAAGCAGCACGAGTGGAGACCAAAGTGTGCAAAAACAAGCAGGCTGGGTGCAGACTGATGTTTCCATCCCTAGATGGCTCCGTCTGGATTAGGTTGATGGGAGGCCATCAGAGCCAGAACAATAGGTCAGTCTGGACGAGAGAGGAAACCCTCTTTAATTAATGAGCCAGCCAGCCAGTGGCCTGCCCCAGGGGTTGTGTTTAATTAGTTTGCTCTTCTGGCCTGCTTACTTACCTTCATACTTGGCTTCTCGGCTCCCTGCTGTCCAGACCAAGGGGCGGTAGTTTAGCAAGGGGCATTTGCGTGGGTGGTGATGAGGCGTGCGCATGGATCCATTTCATGTTCATTTACTGCAGAGAAGAAAGCGGGGTTCAAACAAAGTCTGTGGGCAAGGCTCAGCCACCCCCACCCTGCGCTGTGCTCTGCGGTTTGCTGCATGGAGACCTCGCACTCGAACCAAATTCAGTTGTGTGGGCAAAGATCTCCTGTGCACTGGTTTCAGACTGGCTTAGAGCCGCACACTCGGTCAGCTGGCACAGGGAGTGACCAATCTGATCATCCTCAAGCCCCTGCTGGAACGAAGCCCTTCGGGAAGACACCAAACTCTCCTGCTGCCTTTGCTGCAGGACAGAGACCTGCTGCCATCTCACACGCTCAGATGGGCATCCGGGTAGAGGCCAAGTCCAATGTCTGCAGGTGATTCAAAACACCCAGAAGGTAACTCCTTTTGGGATTCCTATTCCTCGTTTTGCCCTCCCTACACCTAGCCAAAGTCCCTGGTATCTGCAGAGCAAGAATCGCCTTGATCCTCGCATTTTGTGCAACGCAGCTTAAAGACAGCAACGCTCATTTCCACGGTGGCTTACAACTAGCGTGCAGCTCCCACGCCTGGACCCACGGACACATTTGTGACTACCTTCACGTGCCTGAACCTGCCTATTGTGGTCAACGCACTTGAGGTACCTCCATTATTCACAGCATCGGGTGCACTGCTGCGTGGCTGGGCTCCCCCTCACTCATCCGGTGAGCAGTAGCTGGGTGGTTACTCGTTTTGTGCTCAGGAATACATGCAACAAGATGTAACCGTACAAAAGGAGTCAGCTGGAAGGGAAGAACACCGTGCACTTGCAATTTCACTCCTGCCTCGGGGGAATTAGAGCCACTCTTAAACATGACTTTCCTAATGTAGTTATGCTAAAAAGCCTCTCTCAGCGAGCTGGAAAGACTGGTATGTACATAAGAAAGCAGTTGATTTCTATCAAAACCAGATTCAGACAAAGAGCATGTGTTCAGGAGAGGAGATAAGATAAGGCAAGGGTGGTTTTACTGATCTTTAGACTTCTTTTTTCCGTCGGATAGGGGAAGCTCGTGAATGCAAAGCAAACTGTGCAGGTGTTTGCAATGCTTAACCTGCTTTGCCCTCCAAGGAAGGCAAACGTAACACCCGGTTGTCTGCAGACGTGTTGGTTCCTCTAATTACAATGTCATACTAGGCCAAGTGCACTTTTGCCCCAAATAGATGCAACTCTTGATGTCGCTCATGGGATTACAGGATGTAACGTAGGCTTTCGTGTTGCATGCATTTGCTTTTCATGTGGGGGGTAAAGGTTTAATTTTAATAGACATTTTCGATTGCTAGTTCTGTTCTGGTAATAGGAATGAGAAAAAAATGGCATCTTTCACAAGAGCCGTTGTGTCGGGTTGCAACGCTGGGTGATGATCAGTCAAAGAGGGGGCAGCAATCAGACATTTGTCAGGCTGTTGTGCAAGGCTTTTACGTGCCACCCAGCTAATGTCCCATGTAAGGAATCCGTACACTCCTGCTTCCTGGCTTGAGACAGCCTGCGTCTTTCAGCCATGGACAAGTTTTTCCTCTGTGGCTGGTCATCTACACGGAGGTAGATCTAAGAGCGCTCAACATCACCCCTTCCCCTCCTTAACTGCCCGCAGGGAGGAAGCCAGGGAGAAGGGCCTTTTCTCTGCTGGCCACTGGAGTGATTCGAGACCTTCCCGGCCGATTAGACATTCTTCTCCGCTCGTCATTTCCCCTCATGTGTCCCCAAATTTGCCTTCTCGAGGTATTTAGGGTCATTCTTCCTCTTCAATAGGTCCCCCACACAAAACAGTGGGCCTTATTAAGGCCTTGTGTATCTCTTCTACTGGGCACTGCTCACCGGTTCCTTGGAGATAAAAAAAATCTCTGTGGAGAAAAGCAGCGGGCGTTCCCCCTCTCCCCACGTGCCTTAAATTCCTCCCTCCTGATGCGGGTGCAATTTAAATAGCCGGGACCAGCTTTTCGGATTTGCACCTAAGCCCTCTGCCTGGCACTAACGAGGGCTGGGCCCAATTATCTGGGAGTGCTGCCACAAAGCTATCAAATAAAAAAAACGCATCAAGCCACACGCACCCATGCAAACCCAGCGGCAGCTCAGCCCCCTGCTAACGCCAGGAAACTATCACTTGAGCGCCCCGGAGCAGTAATATCGTCCCCCTTCGCAAGCAAGGAGCCCAAGGGTTTAGCAAGCACCGCACAGTTGAAGCAGGAAGAGGAAAAACCAAGGCATAAAAGCAAGCCCATTAGATGGGGCTCCTGCCCCCGCGTGCTGCCCACTGCCCTCCTCTGGTGCGCCCCGCTCACAGCTGCTGTCCAGGGTCCACGCGTCTCCAGGCTGCCCCGGCTGAAGATGCTCAGCCCTGCCAATATCCCTCAGTCTCCTCAACACCTTGCCAGGTGCCCGGGGGCTACCACGGAGGACTGCTCCGGGCATGGCCTGTCCTGGCTGCTGACACCTTTCTCCCTGGTCACGGCGTCTCCCTGAAACCAGGGGGACACCTCGGCATGTCACCCTCTCCCCTCACATGCCAAACTTGGCGGTGGCCTGGCAAAGCTGCCGCAAGCTGCTCCCGCCGGAGTTAATGGAGGCCCGGGAGCAGCTCCCGGGGCCTTTCCCCTGGCTCCCCCGCAGCGACCCCTCCGAGCTGGGACCTCGTTCGCTGCCGGAGGAGCTCCCCATTTGCAAGGGCCTCGGGGTCTCCCGCCCATGACCTGGCTGAGACGCAGGAGATTGGGAGCCCTCAAGGAAATGGGGAGAAAAAGCAGCGATGATCAACCCCGCGGCGTGGTTGGAAACCCCTCTCCAACCCTCTCCCTCGTGCTCGAGGGCCGGAGATAACCATGTCCCCAGGGCTGCAGCCTGTAACACATGGGGATCCCAGCACAGGGGCAAAGCACTGTCCCCGCCATGCCCTCCCAAGAGAGCAGAGGAGGAAGCGAGTGTGACAGGCCCGCTGCAAGACGCTGGCCCCAATCCTGGGAACATCTAGACACGCAGTTTGCTTCGCACACCTGGAGCGATTCCCACTGGCCCGTCAGCGCCTGGCGCCTCCGGGTTGTCCAACACGAGGGCTGGAAGGGACCTCGGGAGGGCGAATCTAGTCCGACCCCTGCTCCGAGCAGCACCAGCCCCAACTCCCTCGTCCCAGCCAAGGCTTCGTCTGCCCAGGGCTGCAACCCCTCCAAGGACAGCGATGCCACCCCCTCTCTGGGCAGCCTGCTCTCGTCTAGCCGAAACCTCCCTCGCTGCAACTGGCCCCCGCCACCCTGAGAACGGCCCTGCTCCCCTCCAGGCGGCCTGCGCGGCATGTCAGCGAGGCTGGGACCGGAGACCTCTTGGCTCTCGTCATGCCAGCAGCCAACCCCCCAGGGACACAGGGGGAAGGAGCCTTTGTCCGGCCCCCAAAGCAGGGGACAGCTTGAGTGGCCTCCGCCACCGCCTCCCCGCGTGCCCCGGGCACATCACTTTGCCCCCTGCCCCCCACCTGCCCGGGGAGGGGAGGCGTGGGCTGCAGCCGGGCTCGGGGGGCGGTGCTCGGGGCAGGCCGGCCCTTACTGGGGAGGGGCCAGCCAGGCCAGGCTCGCTCGCCCAGACAAAGCCTCGCCGGTGCTGCCGGACCTGCCCCGGTAAGGGCTGGGGAGGGGATGCTGTGGGGCTGGAGGAGGGAAGGGCCCGAGCCTGGCCGCACCCGGGAGGAGAGGGGCGGGGGGACCCTGGTCGGGCACGTCTCCCATGGGACGTGCGCTGGGAACGTCCCCCCAAACCGCATCCTTTTCGCTGGGACCCGCACGCCTCGCTTCGGCTGCTTGTTGGGGTGGCCGCACTTCGTTGCAGAGGCTGGCGTGGGTCCGTCCCGTGGGAAACAGGGAGCCGGGCTGGCTCAGGAAGCAGCGTGGCTAGCGGTTGCGGTTGCGGTTGCGGCGGGGGCTGGCCCGCCACTGCCTGGGCCCCAGTCCCCGCTCTGGCCCTGGGCGCTGCTGAAGCCAGCGTTTTCCAAGAGCAGCTGGCAGGGAGAGAGGCGCAGCTGGATGGATGTCTGGGGGTCTCTGGCTCCTGAGCTCGAGCCAGGGGTGCCTGCCTGGAGACACCTGGCCACTTTGGCCTTGATCTCTGTTCCCGTCCTGCCCTAGTGCTGTTAAATACTTGCCCACCTCGGAGAGAAGCGCCAGCTTCGCGCTGCTGCTTGTCCGCACGTGCAGAGCTCTGCACCGGAGGTGAGGCAAATGTCAGAAACAAAGCAGATGCTGGCTCGGGGGTTATATTTTTAGACCTGCCATTGGCAAGAGCAGAGCAAAAGCATTTGCTGGCTGGGACTTCTCGGTCGTCAGAGGTCTGTTGTTATTAGGTAGCCTCGGTTGGAAAGTAATGCACTTCCTTGCTTGGGAGCCAAGGGCAGGCGTCACGAGAGCGGTAAGCAAAGAGGGAAGAGCTGACGGGCAGGATTTCTTTAGGGAGGGCAAGTCTTTTAGCAGACTCCCCTTCTGTGCTGGTCACCGGAGAGACCCACAGGACGCCAGCCACGAGCCACAGCAAAACAGGGAGCACGCAGAGAGCCAGCAGCATCAATGTTGCAAGGGGACCCGGGCTGAACTCTGGCTGCTCAGCCAAGAGCCTCATCCCGCAGGCACTCGACGGCCCTTCCCGGGAAGCCCTGGGAAAAGGGGCAGGGCCAGCTGAGCTGGGATTAGCCCCTCGCATGCCAGGCACCGGCCACGGTGTCACCAGGGTGCTAGCAGATCTGTCCCTAGCTGCTGTTGGGACAGACCTTTCTGCCCCAGTTACGTGGCGTCTCTGCGTATGGGGCGGCAGGCCAGTTGTTCCCATTGCTCCCGTTTCCACCCACCCTGCAGTGCCGACCGTGCCCTCCACGCCCTCGGCTCTGTGCCGGCTTTTCCTCCTTGTCCGCATTCCTCCCCAGCTTCTTCCCCCATCCAGGATCCCTTCCTGTCCTAACTCCACCCCGCCCCACATTTCTGCGCACGTCTCCTCCTCTGCCCCCGCACTCGCGCTCGCACCCCTGGACCCGCTGCTCAGCCCCGGTTGCAGGCAGTGGGAACGATGCATAGGGCCTCTGCATCTCCCCAGGGGTCCACGGTGTTGGGGGTAGGACCCACGTCGCCGGTCTCCAGCCTCATTGCTCCGATCATCGTGACTGAGGCAGCGGCTTCGGCCTGGCTGCTCGTGGGTCTTTGCTTGTAGCTCAGAGGATGAAGCAGGGCTGGGACACCTCTCCCAGTGTCATACCAACCTCCCTCTCTTTTGTCCTCCCCAGGTCTCAGAGCCATGAAGCTGAATGAGCGAAGCCTGGCCTTTTACGCCACCTGCGACTCCCCCGCCGACAACGCCGGCTTCCTCTACAAGAAGGGCGAGCGCAACACGGCCTACCACAAGCGCTGGTTCGTGCTGAAGGGCAACATGCTCTTCTACTTCGAGGAGAAGGACAGCCGGGAGCCCGTGGGCGTCATCATCCTGGAGGGCTGCACGGTGGAGCTGTGCGAGGCCGCGGAGGAGTTTGCCTTTGCCATCAAGTTCGGCTGTGCCAAGTCGCGCACCTACATCCTGGCGGCCGAGAGCCAGGCCGCCATGGAGTCCTGGGTCAAGTCGCTGTCGCGGGCCAGCTTCGACTACATGCGCCTGGTGGTGAAGGAGCTGGAGAAGCAGCTGGAGGAGATGCAGTGGGGCCTGGCCGGCTGCCGCAGAGTCCATCGGAGGTCGCCCATCTACCGGAAGGGCAAGCTGGCTCTGGGACCGGACCCTGCGGCCATAGCTGTGGAGCTGCCGCCACCCCAGGAGAAACCCCCGGGCCCGTCTTGTCCCTCCCTGAAGGAGAACGGCTGTGCAGTGTGGAATAACACCCAGGGCGTGCAGGACCTGCCCGACGGGGGCATCCCCGGAGGCCCTGCCGACTCAGGGAGCAGCTGTGAAGTCAGCCCCAAGCCACCTCCCTTGCCACCTCGCCGACGCGCCTCCTCCGGCAATAGCCGTGGCACGGGACCCGTGGCAGTGGAAAGCCGTGCGTGCCCAGGCACGGCGTCTTTCTCCAGGCTGCACGACTGGTACGGCAGGGAGATCATCCAGCTGCGGAGAGAGTGGCTGGAGAGCCGGAGGAGCCACCAGCTGTGACGGGGGCTCTCTGAGCAGGACGGCAAGATGGGGTTGGAGGGGAGACTCATTCGGAAACGCTGAGCTGTCTCTGCCATCTGCCTGGGTGTGAGCCAAGCCTGAGACACGCTCACGCGGTGCCGACCTGTCAGCAGGAGGGGGAAAGTCCCCGTCTCCTGTCGCACGCCTGGCTCTGGCGGGGATTTAAGCGAGAAGCTCTTGCCTTTCCCCGGCCGTCGGCAGGGTGGACGTGGCAGAGGCGGTGGCTGTTCCTGACTCTGCCTCCCGATTCCTGCCCTTCCTCCTGTGGCAACGTGTCCTGCTTGGCCCTTCTGTTGCAGGCCACCGACTTTAGGCCCGGTGGTCCAGGCTCGCGCTTGAGAAGCAACATCTCCGAGAGGTTTTTGGAGACGTCCCTCCGGGCTCCACGTCCCACGCGGACCTGCTGTGGGAAAAGCTTCCAGGTCTGACAGCATCTGTCCCTGTCCGCAGGCCTCACATTTCTGCAGCATCCGACGTGCCAGCTGCAAGGCGGGGATGAGAAGAGGGGGGTTTCTGCTGCAATCTGCTGCCACGCTGGGAGTCCGCTTCCCCGCGGCTCAGATCAGCTCTTTAGCCCGCCTGGCCCCTGCAACACTGGACGTCAGAAATATCAGGCCTGCTCAAAGCCCAGGGCCTGTCGTCATTGCTGCGGCACCGGGCAGGGGCAGATTTTCTGCATCGTTCTCAGGCCTAGGTCTCACCAAACTAAACAGCAGCCAGGAGGTGAATAGCAACGGTGGGCCAGTCTCGGTCAGGATTCAGGGATGAGGTTGGACTTCAGTGTTACGGGGCTCTGAAGAACGACATCCTCGTTGAGGAAGGATGATTGCCCCTGCGGCAGCTGAGCACCGCAGGCACACGCGAGGAGGCTTTGCCAGAGTGCGGACTCTCTGTTTCGGAAGATGCTGTTTTCTTCATCGAAAGCCATGTGTTTTCATTGCTTGTGTCATGCTCCCCTGGTTGTCCCTAGATCTTTCTGCTTTTGTCCCCCTCCCCTTGACATGGCAGAGAGGGAGGGATGCCTAGGGTTGAAGTCACCGACTTGTGCCTACCTGCAGCTTGGTTGAGCTCCTTGTTGTAAAATCAAAAGGAAGCACAATCTGTCCCCATCGGAGAAGGGCGCATACGGCAGATTCCTCCTTTCTGTTTTAAATGGGACAAAACCATGCCACAGATAAAGGCCTTCTGCAGAGGTGTCTTCTCAGAGAAGTTATTTCAGGTGTTGCCCCGGGGGTGGGAGCATCATCCTCGTTAATGGCAGCAATACGCCCCCATTTCAATTACATACCACGAGTCCCTGGAACTGGTAGGTGGGATTGCACCAGAGCAGAGTAGCCATCACAATAATACACCAAACCATGTAGCTTAACCTTTGGTAACTTTTCTTTTAAACTAAAAACCAGATGCTGTCCCCATCACAGCTCAGAAGGATTGTGTCCTTCTAGTGAACCAAAAATCACATGTTATTTTATCTCATCCCAATGAGGAACTGAAGACTTCTGATGTTTCCTTTTTTAAATTCCCTTTACTCCTGAAGCGTCAGAGGTGCTGGCTTCGTTCACTGCCAGCATCTTTTTTCCATTCCGTTCTGGGACAGGGTCTCCGTCACAACCTAGCAAATGCTCCTTTCCACTTTAACAATGACATCCAGTTCTCGGCAGCGTTGAACTATACCAAAGACTGACCGAGTGTATAGCAGCCTCCCAGGGCTTGTATCGCGAGGTCCCTTCCACACTCCTTGGGTTGGATTCCCGGTACATAGCGTTGAACAGGCCACAGCCTTTCTGCCAGAGCGGTGTATGTGCCTGCATGAGGGTGTCTTATTTATTGCTAATACTGATAGGCCGGTGGTAAGGTCTGCATTGAAACAGAATTCCTCTCCGGAGCGCTGCATCAGCGCCTGCCACACTCGACTTTCCCAGGGAAAGGAGGGCAAAACTTTCAGGGCTGAAAACACGGTGTAGCCCTTGGTGAAGGTACCTTGCAGCAGCTCGCAGGAAATCTGGTGACCTGCCTCTGTCGAGCACGCCTGGCTTTCAGGGATGTTAAAAATAGATAGGAAAACAGAGACTCTCGCTCTAGATTCATAGTGTTTCTTAGGAGCTGGCATTTGTGTCTGTCCAGGGAACTGCCATGACAAAGCCTAGCTTCTGCTGCGCAAAGTGAACGGTTAACTAGAGCCACGTGATCGAGCGACGCAGAGCTCCACTTCCATCGTATGGCAGTGGTAGGTTGACAGTGTTGCACGTGTCCTAGGAGCTGTTAAAACCCATCAGTGGCAGCTTCATCCCAGGTGTAAGTCCAGTGGAGTTACCTCCTGGAGGGATCTGACATTACAAATGCACACACTGTAGTGTAAGAGGGGAGCTCGCCTGGACTGTGTGGAAAGGGCCTTTGAAGTGGCCTTTTCAGCATAACAAACCGCATAGGTTGCCAATGGCTTCTGCCTGCCGAAGGCTACAAATAAGATCTAACTTGCAAATGGTAATGTGCTGCCCTGCAGGGAAATGCTCTGCGGGCTCACAGCCCTGGGCACGGCAGAAATGCCTGGGCAGAAGGAAACAACACTTAAGCCCTGTGTACGGCTAAGCCAAGATCCTAGCCTTGACGTCTGGGCTAGTTGTCTCTGTAAAGCGAAGTGTCATTTGCCAGGTGGGGGGAACAAAAACCCTCCTGGCAGAGAGAACAGGAACACATTAGTCAAAGAGAACGACCCGACCCACAAGCCCAGGATGCTACGTGTCGTGCTTCGTGAGCTGTGCCAAGGCTGCTACCGAGTCCTATCTAACTATGTATTTGTGTAGCTGTTTGTGCATCTCGCACGTCATTTGTGAACACTAAGACAACCCACTAGAGGACTGTGACCCACGTGAATTAGGCCGTGTTATGTATTTTGGTGGGGCCTGTCCCTCCACATGTGTTGCGCCTCATTGTTATTTATGGTGTTCCCCCCATTGTTATTTATGGTGTTGCCCCGTGGCTGTTCCTGATGTACCCCTGAATTTTGTAATTTGCAAAAGGGGAGGTTTGGCCTTGTCTGGTCCACTTCCTACCCCGTTTGTGGAAGAAAGCAGCGTCATTAAAATGCTGGATGGCCGTCGTTTCCGTTCTCAGTGGTTCTGCGCCTGGCCCTTCCCACAGAATAGATCCGAGTCCTTGCTAAGATAAAAGCTATTGCAGAAATGCTGCTTGGGTGAGTTTGCCCCTTACGTGCCAGGCTTTGCGCGTGACCTGTTAAAATTAAATACGTGCATAGGTTTTAGCTCCAAATCCTGGTCCCAGAGGAGTTCTGACATTCACTTACGTTGTACCAAGGTTTAACCTGTAGCAATTTTACACAAAGGGGAAACCACATGCAGGTATCGCAAGTCGAATGTGGGTTTACAGCTCTTCTGCTGGCTGGTTTGTAGAAACACTCAGGACTGCTGCCAGCTACAGGAACTACTGCACTAGCTCAAGCGGGGGCAGCTCAGACTTGTAATACTGAAAGTCCTTGGTGATCAGACGGCACTGATTGCCCCGGTGTGGGAGCCTTCACACTTACAGCAACGCTATCATAGAGGCTTCACAGCTTGGGCTGCGGCCACTCTGCTGTCCAGCAACTGGAGCGCAGCATTACAGCAGGAGGGGAGCAGTTAGATGTAAAGGGATAAAAAAAAGCGTTCTGTACCATGAAAACAGCTGCAATGCCATCACTGTCCATGAATACACTGATACCCAAGCACTAGAGCACTTCAGGGCACCATGGCTCTTTTCAATCTGATAACTGCCTTTTTAGCATTAGTGGATGTGCAAAGTGTAATAAACCTTGTAACCTAAACCACCCCTTGTCCCTCCGTGAAATCTCTCTGAAGTGTATTGGTGCAGGGCAGATGCAGGATGAGTTTTGTTTGCTTGGTAACAACAAGCGTGGAAAAATCGCAATTCAGAGAGCAACGTTCATCACTTTTTCTGGCTGATGTGAGCTACGAGGGGGAGCTCAGGAGATGAGAAGCCAAATGCAAAGCAATGCAGCCATGGGCTCGGGCTGGCTTGACAGTGAAGAAGGTGGATTTATTAACAGAGCTTCCCCACATGATATTTTCACACATACAAAGCATCCTAAAGGTTGCCAGCTTGGGCAATAGCAGAAGTATCATCAGATGGAAGACAGACTGTCTGCAAACACATGGCAGAGTTTATTTTTCTTTGATAATCCAAGCCTCCAGAATCAAATATTTTCATTAGCCCTCACCTTCATTAAGGATTGTGCAAACTACCAGCTCCATGTGTCCTAGGGAATACTTGCTCAAAATTCACAGCTAACAGCACTCAAGTGATTGCAAATATGTCCACAAAACCTGGCCTCCAATGTATTCATGCTTGGAAAAAATTGCTCAGCTCTTTCCTGCAGAGAAACCCCAGGTCTCTGGGACTTCAGAGCCCAGGGGTATTACACCGTGGGGACCACTGCCCAGCCAAGTGCCATGTCATGCGGATTCTGCGCCCGCTGAAACCAGTAGCAAATCTTCCATTGATTTCTGTACTGCAGGGTCAAGCCCCGGTGCAGAGGAGAGGCCTGAGCGCTCGTACGTCTTACCGAAGCCAGTGGGTGCTGAGTGGGGTCAGCGTGCCTCAGGACCAGGCCCGCAGTGAGAAAAGAGGGTGTTGTAAATGAGAAGAGCCCTCACTTACTGCAGACTGGCTCCCAGTCCTGTGTGAGGGACGCCCCAAACTAACTGGCAGCATCTTCAAAGAGCCTCTTGCCACCCCGCACAGCCCCTCGCCAACACACAGCTCGGGGGGCACGTCCACGCTCCAACCCTACGGTGCCCTCAGCAGACCCTGACCTGCGAACAAGGCAGCTAGGTGTGCACAGGGCTGCAGCTGGCCGATTAGCACGTGGTGCTAACGAACCCTGCTGCAGCGCCATGACAGCGTGGCGATGCCACTCCTGGTTCAGAAAGTCGGGGTGGCCTCGCCCGGCCTGGTAAGCGCAGGTGCACGGCGCTTGTAACTCTGTCTGGAGATGCCCTGCTGCTCCGAGAGAGGGTTGCTTTGCCTGCAGTGCCTCACCGCGGGCCGAGCCTTTGGCAGGGACTTGCCAGCAGCTCCTCGCACACAGCGCAGCAAGATTAGGCCAAAGTTTTCCAATTTTCTTCTTTCTTTATGGGTAGGGAACCCTGGCAGGGTGGTGACTTGTGGCAGCTCCTCCCAGGGCAGCGGCAGATTTTGCACCACGATCCGGACGGCGCTCCAAGTTGGTGAAAAACTTTTACCAAAGCGCCTCCACGTTGAGCGGGAGAAAAAGCTGAGGCGTTTGGACCCGCACGGCCAACGTGCTTCAACAATTCCCCCCGACGAGGCTTTTTGCTCAGTAGCATTCACTGTATTCAGCAGGTACTTCGAGTACTTCCCAAACCAGACACCTCCTGTCCTGTGTCTTTAGCCAGCTCCATCGCAGCTGAGACCTGAGTCCGGCCCCATCTCTAAGAACAGGAGCAAAATGGGGGGTGGTTTAGAAAATGCTGCTTCGCCCAGAGCCGCTCCCAGGCCCGCTGAGATCGGCAAGTCCTGTGGGCTCCCCTGGGCTTTGGATCAGGCTGCAGACGTGCTCCTTCCTCTTCCCCGGGGCTGGGAAGCAGAGCGGGACCGTGTCTGAGCTGGCAGGGCCTGTCCCCGCGTGAAGATACAGCTGAAGGACCCCATTTGCACGGGGATTTGGGGTGTAAATGCTCCTGTGATGACAGGGCACGGAGGCAGTCAGCCGTGTTAGTGCAAACTCCGGGCAGAGATGCCCCTTCCGCAATGACTAAGTCAGAGAGGTGCGAGCTCTCGCAGGCCGTCAGCATCTGATGAAGAGAGCTCAGGCTTGTAAACGCTTACGGCCTCTCTGGTTTAGCCCGTGTATAAGGTGCACCACCGCCCTGCCTTCTGGGACGGATGGTAATGCTCGCAGTGCCTCGGTTCAGTGCCCCAAACTCACCCTGGCCAACTGCTCCGTGTCCGCGTGTCTTTAACCCCCTGCTTTCCCCCGCGGCTGCAGAGGAGCGTGGTCCCTGGGAAGCACCCGGAGCTACCGCCGCTCTGCCCGTGGCGCTGCCTCCCAGCCGTCGTACCAGATTCTCCAGTGCACCGAGGCCGGACGTGCATCCACCCCCAGTTTCTTGGATCCAGCCTCCATCAGCCTGCCGGGGCAGAGATCACAGGTCTCTCTCGCCTATTGAATTGTCTTGCTTGCAATGTGGTGCCTGCTCCGTCTTGCAGGCCTGGCTGCCTCAGCTGGCCCTTTCCTGGCCTTAATGAACTCCCTCGGGTCTCCTTTCCAGTGGAATCACTGGTAATTAGCTGCCTCATAAAACAGGGAGCAGCTGGGCCCAGGCACAATGGCATGAAAATGGAGCGCTGGTCTGGGAAGTATCGACCAGCAGCGCTGAGCTGGGACGAGACGCAGGCCCTTTGCCCCCGCAGAAGCACAGGCCCTTTCCAGGGAGGAGGGGGAGGGAGGGCAGATTCGCTGGGACCCGGACCACGCACCCACTGCCCAGACCAGAGCCCTGCATCTGAGTACTTCCCGGCGTCAGGACAGACCAGCTGCGGGCTTTCCCACTTGTGTGCCATCCCAGTGCAAAGCACAGGAGAGCTTCAGCACGAATGAGGCATCCCAGGACAACTCAGCCCCAGCAAGCAGACCCCACGATGTAGTCTTAGCAGCGACGGCTCCACGACGTGCAGGTCAGCCCCGGAGCTGAGGAGCGCGATCTGCATGGCATGCGGAAGTACATGGGGCAAACACTGCTGACCCAACGCCCTGCCAACACCTGGCTTGAGCTTGGAGGGAGACGACTGTACCGGGGGTGACCAGCCCCTCTCGTGCATGGACCGGCACATCCGTAGCTCAACAAACCCGAGCCTCGCCAGGTCCTGTGGGACGCGGCGGCAGAGTAAACCATCCCAGGTGACCCAGGGAGTCTGTAGCATGGCTGGGGCTCTTGGCTGCTAGCTAAGCACTGGATCCCCAGCCCCGGCTCTCCAGGACTTACCTTGCTTTACTCTGGCCGATATTCAGGAGTGCCACTCGCTGGATGCTTTCGGGCAGCTTCACGGCACCTGGCACCCCTCATCTTCCCCAGGAAGGCAAAGACGCTGCAGCCGCATGGCTGTGATGAGAGACTGGGCCAAGGGGGAGCAGAGGACTGGAGATGGGTGCCCTCGAGCATGGTCTGGTAGCCCTGGGCTTCTGGGCTATGACAAAGCTGACGCCTCATTTTTGCACTGGCTACTGGGCACTGTCAGCATCTGCCTGCAGGGCTGAGCAGCGTCCACTGCTCAGGCCTCCCCCCACCCTCCTGCGGAGAGGATGGTGTTACTCTGCGGAGACCAAGAGATGAGGGAGGACACGGCTTACCTGAAGTCAGGCAGTGAGTCAGTGGCACAGCTGAGACTAGGATCCAGGAGTTGCGTCGGGGGCAGCGTAGCAGAGGGAATCCTGCCGCTGCTTTCTGAACGGGCACGCTGCTCCCTGCTCACAACGGCGCGAGCTGGCGGTATTCGCCGAGCGCAGAACGGTGCAGACGGACGCAGCCTGCACATGCCGACTGCCAGCTTCCCGCGCGAGGCCACGCGGCACCCGGACGAGAGCATCTCAGAGGGGAGCTGGGCCCCAGGCCCTGATTTTAGCAGAGCGTCCAGGGGCCGGCTGAACTGCTGCAGCAATGAGCCACGAGGGTCTTCTATGTGGCTGGTGGGTTGGGGCCAGGGCGGATCTGGGGGGTGCAGTGGTGCAGTTGCACCCCGCTGTGATTCCTGCTCTGCCCAAAGTTTAAAACCAACTGCCCGGCGGGGCGACATTTCTATTCTGGCATCGCTTGACTTCATGGCTTGTTCTTATCTACCTGATTCCTCCTAAACTCTTCGCTCCGCAGCTGTTAGGGACCCTCTCTCCTTTATTAATGGTTTTCATGTTCCACTCATCAAGCTGGCCTCTGTTCTGCAATGCTGCTCTTAGCTGCTCCTGGTATTGTAGCTCCTATTTCGCAGCCCCGCGGGCTGTTTTTAACTCTAGCTAAAAACATGAACTCAGGCATGGAAACGTTAACTCAGGCAAACGTTAACATTAACTCAGGCGTGGGAAGACCTTTCAGTGACACATGGGATGCATGTCAAGATGCTCAAGGAGGCTTTAGGGGTCTGAAATATTCCAATGGCTACAGGACTAAAGGAACAACAACTTTTGATGACTATTTGCCTAGCTGGTTGAGTTTTTTAATATATAATGAATGAGATAGCAAATGAATGCGCACTCCAATACAGTTCTAGTTGTCTCTGCTTCTGTGTTAAACTGAAGAGCATAGCCCTAGCGTATCAGTAACGCTTCTAGTTTCTTTTTTCCTGGAGAAAAGTGTGTTGTGCTCTATGTGATGGTGCATCGCACCTTCCTTTTCAAAATCCACAGCTAGGGCTACGCAGCAAGAACCATGTGTCTCACCCCATCTACCGAGCCGTCAAAAGCTGGCGCCTGGAGCGTGGTCTAGAAGAAGAGGGAGCCAGGCAAAGGGTGGGCGGGGCGGCTGGAGGAAACCACACAGAACACAACAAACCCATGCGCCGAAGTTATTATACAACTTCTGTATTTAGTGGCTCTTTACAGAACTTGTTCCTTTTTAAAATTTTTAACAAAGTTCATCAATCTCATAGAAACTTTTGAAGTACAGTACATGAGCCTAACAAAATGTGATCAACATGTCCCACTAGCTTTTAGTACAACAGGATTTCGGTGTTCGGAAAGACTATGCTAAGTGCTTCATCAAATCCCGTTCCACTAAAGCTAACACTAGCACACTAAGAAGAACAGTAGTCAATGCGAATGCCTAGACCTTCGATGGCGTGTTGGGGTTGAACCAGTAAAAATCATTGCGTCGGACAAGCTCTCACTTGTTTGGACAGGGCTACCGTCGCTACAACGTGGCAGGTGGGATCTGGGCCTTGCATGGAGGCGAACGGAGTTGTTTTTAAAATTGGTCATTAACTACCACCCGAGTATAAAAATACCTTCTCTTCTGATAAAAACGTGTCCAGTGGGGAACTGTTCGATGCATAGCCTCAGTGCCTGCAGGACGCGCGCTCCTGTCCTGTCGAGTGTCAGCGGGGGTGGCAGTCCGAGTGGGGTGGGGCAGTCCCTTGCATGCTGTACTTCGGCGCTTGCAAAATGCATTAAAAAAAACCCCTAAACAAAACAAAACAATACAGAGCAAACCAACACGACCCACGGATGCGTCTCTCAAAGGCATTTGCATAAGCTGGGGCTAGATCACAGGGGTGGGTAGAGAGAAATCTCAGTCCGCCCATCGCAGCAAGGGCAGGGAGAACCGCGCGGTCCAGGGGCGACTCGTAGCACGGAGATCTGGGCTCCTCTCCTTCCAGGTGGTGCCACGGGTCTGACCCGGTGCCCGCTGAAATCAGCCAGAAGACTGTCTCCCGTGGGCTTTGGGTCAGGGCCTGGGGCGCCAAGGCAGCAAGCAGCTTACAGTTCACTCTGCACATGTGATGAACCTCCCCCTTCCCCCCTCCAAGTCAAGGCACCTGCTTAAAAGTGCTTTGCTGAATTGGGGCCCGGCTCCATCACCAAGGACCCGCCACCGAAGCCCAGGGAGGCACTGGGGCAGTGCAGGGGCCAGCGAGCAATTTTTGAAATGGCCGGCACTGTCCGCGTGCGACCGAGGTGGAAGCAGGCCTTTTCTGGGCCGAGGCGTCCTGCCCTGTGCTGAGCGGGGTCAGGGCCTGTCTCCTGTCGCTTCGGCAGAGAGCAGTCCAGGACTGATGTGAAAGGTGACATTTCAACAGCCGCCCCGGAGGCTGATCCTCACTCCCGGGCGCTCTCTCCGTGGCCCTAACTCTAGGAACCAAAAAGGTGCTGATTCAGCCGTGCCAGCTGGATTCGACTAAAGTGAAAACAAACCAACCCAAAGTCCGTTCGGGTCCCGGAGGCGAGCCGGCGGTTTGTATCTTTTTAGGGCTCGTCCTTTAAGCGCTGACCCTCGAAGGCTTTGAACTCAGAGGCCTCTCACTTCAAATAGACCAAGGCTGCAGAGTGAGGGTATCCTGCTGGCTGGTGCTCCCTGCAGCACTGGAGCGGATGCATAAGATGTGGTGCGGTCGTGAGCGCCGCCGAAGTTTGTTACTGTCGAATGGGACACGTCGAAGATGTGCACACCCGGGCGCCTGTGCCTTCTCTCTCGAGATCAGAGCCGCGGGTGCTTTCACTGGCTCTTGCCAAGGGACAGAGAGCTTTGCCGCCAACAGCTGTCACTGATCCGTTCGTTTTGGGTTATCACAGGTTACTATCTAGAGGAAGTGTAAGGAGTTATGTGCCATGCTACATCTTGTTCAGGAAGGCTACTGCAGACATTTCTACAACATATACAACTGCACGTGACATTCTGTGTTACAAAGGTTTCAAAACATACCACCAGGACTAAGTACATACTTGATGGCATCCAGGTTTTCAATTTAGAGTCTTCACAGACTATAACATAGTCTCTGCAAAGGGCAAGTAATGCAGTGTCTTACAGACAAATGTGGAAAAACCGCTATTCAAAAGTTTATTAAATTTGGTCAGTCTCATAGTGCTTCTTGATGGCTTTGATCAGTAAGTCTTTTTTTTTTTTTTGTTTTTAATCTCATCCAGTGGCAAACTACAAGACTTCAGTGTACATTTAATGACACAACTGCTACATCATCTTGATTTTATAGCTATCTTTAATATCAAAGCAGCTTAAGCTGTTAATAAATTCCAAAGTATCCTTTTATTAAAATATCTAAAAGAGGTCTATAAATATTTTTTTTTCTAAAAGTGTTCCCAGTTTTTCACATTTAAAACAAAGACGGGGCATCTGTTCTGCTTGGGTTTCGTTGTCCCCTTCCACGGAGGGCCAAGAGGCAGAAGACAAAGGCTGAGCTTTCCCTTCGCTTTCTCATGAACCCAGTGGGTTTTCTCTTCTGTTGTCAGTACGTGATATAATTAACAAAATATATATATGTGTGTGTACGTGCACTCCAGGACGCCCGCACTCATCGGCAGCCCAAAGGGCTGGGCAGATCCCCGGGCACGGGGCGCGGAGGCGCGGGTCAGAACTCCCACTCCAGCGACTCTTCTCGGTTCGCGGCCCGCTCTAGCCGGTGGATGATGTTGCTGAGGTTGGCCATCTTCTCGTGCCTCCGCTGGATGTTTGTGTTCAGCTTCGTGCTCTGCTGTAACGAGCCTGTGTCTGTGGCGGGACTCGAACTCTGCACTTTGGCAGAGGCGGTGTTTGGCAGTGATGGGGAGATGGGAGCGGAGGAGGAGGGGACCGGCGAGACGGACATCATGAGGCCTGGAGAGGAAGCTGCCGAGGGAGAGTTCAGGGAGACCTCCAGGCTGCAGCGGGAGGACTCCGAGGCAGATTTAAAGCTAATGGGGTCAGGATGCAGCCTCTCCCCACCCTCCGGCTCCTGGGGCACGTGCTGGGTGGAGCAGTCGGCAGTCCCAGCTGCGTGCGCCTTGCTGGATGCATTGCTGCTCCGTGGGAGGCTGGTGGTGCTGGGGGGGGCCCTCTGGGAGGCCCCCGCACACGTGGTATCATCCTGCTCTTCCTTGAGGCTGGGATGCTGAATGGATGTGGCCACGAGCTCCGGCTCCCTGTCCAGGCCACACAAGTCCCAGTGATTGTAACACTCGCCTTTTTCCCCGGGCTCCGGCTGCTCCTGTTTGACCTGGACCAGGGCCTCGCTTGACCGCCGGGGCTCCGCATCTCTGAAGACCGGCTTCCTGTCCTCCGCCTCTGAATCGGGGCTCTGCGGGTTGGTGCCTCGGAGCGAGCTACCGGCCAGTGAGGTGCCCCCGCAGCCACCCTGCTCCAGGTCCGTGTCATCCTGGGACCCTTCCACCAGCATTTCCCGGCGCATCCGAGACCTGCGACACAAGCACGGCGTGGCTGTAACCGTGGCACGGGACCCTGCGTGGCTCTGGCTGGCTCCGCACGGTCACTGTGCCGCGGGGGGATGAAGCCCCTGGGGGCCTGGCATGTGTAGGGCCGTGGGCTGGGCTGGGGCAGCACGTGGGCTGACTCAGTGGCTTTCGGGCTCATTGGCCCTGCCAGAAAACTAACTGAACAATGCATCCCCTCAGGGACATGAGCGGCAGGAGACAGCCAGCAGCCAGGTGGAAGGAAACAGCTCTGCTCTTTTTTTGCCCCTTTCCCCCCCACTTTTTCAATACGTTTTTAACCACACGGAGGCAAATTCAATCTGGAAAAGTCAGAGCAAACCGGAGTGCGGCACCACTGCTGCGAGAAATCCCCGGGAGCTGATGCTTGGGCCTGCCCACACCCTGCTCCGGTCCCCTCGGTCATTCCCCATGGGTCCGGTGGGGGCCGGACGGCAGAGGGAGCACCCTGCGCCCTGCCGTGGGCCCTGCACCCTCGGCCAGCCGGGTTCTGCTTGGGGCTGCGGGACGCGCAGACTCTCCAGCGCACCCGGGGCAGGGCCTGTCTCGGCCCGTCTCCTGGAGCGGTCACCCCCAGCCCCCTCCCCCCGGATGCCAGGCAGACCCTCGCCCGCTTCTCGTGTCCAAAAGCCACAGCCAGAGCCCTGCCTAGCGCCCGTCCCCCCAGACCCGCTACCTGTAGTTGTGGAACCAGTTGATGACCGTGTTGGTCTTGAGGTTGAGCTGGAAGGAGAGCAGCTCGATGGTCTGCTGCGAGGGGTAGGGCTCCAGCTGATAGGCCTTCTTCAAGGCCTCCTTCTCCTCCGGTGCCAGCACCACACGGGGCTTTTTGATCTGGAGGAGGCTGAGGTCCTGGGGCTGGAGGCTGGGGCTGGCGCACTCCGAGCGGGCGTTCGGCGACTCGCTGTCCGAGCTGGCGCTGATCAGCCCGTAGCGACGCTTCAGATACGCTGCAGGGGCGAGAGGACATCCAGCCCGTGTGTGAGGCGGCCTGTGCTGCTGGCAGCTTCCCCCTGCCCTCCCTTGCTGTGGGACCACTGGGCACCCCCGGCAGACCGTCAGGAGAGCATCTGCCATTGAACCGGCCATGCCGAGCTCCGGAGCAGCACGGCCTTGCTGCAGGAAACCCACATTGCTGGGAAGTGCCCCTGCCTCACGCACTGGTGCTTCATCCCTCCGGAGAGCCGGGAAGAGCCCCGCACTGAAGGGACGGGGAAGCCGTCACATCCGTGGCCTTTCTGCCCATCTCCCCAGCACCCTCCCCACCAGGAGGAGTGGGATGGGCTAGGCATCCTTGGACAAGAACCGCCTTGTTTGTACCAATCAGCCCCCCAGTGCCATCAGGCAGCATTGCTCATTAGCCCTCGATCGCATCACACTCGATCCCAGGAGAGGTCCAGGACGGCCCGCAGCCCGGGACATCCCTGCCGCAGTCCACGTGTGTAGAGCGGGTGGCACATCTCACCTCCTGACTGACGCCAGCGTGTGACTGGGGTCAGACCTGTGCCTTGGGAAGCCTCAAAATGCCTGGGGCCAGCTCTGGGCAGCCCCTCTGGACCGACCCCGGGGATGGACCAGGCCCAACAGCTCCAGGCATGCGGCGCTCACCTTTCTTCTCCAACTTCTTCATGTCGCGCAGCTTCTCAACGTTGTGCGGGTCATTGAGCCAGAGCTGCATGCGGACAAAAGGCTCCCTCCCCTTCAAGCTCAGCTTGTGCCAGGGCTTGGGTCTGGAGAGGAGATCGGACACCGAGCCCTGCGTCAGGCCCAGGATGCTCTCCCCGAACAGCCGTTGGCCTTGCGGAGGAGAAGCAGAAGGGGGTTAGACCGCACGTGCCCACAGGGCGGGCTCCTGGGCATGCGAGCCCCATGACAGGCCCTGGGAGCAGTGTAGGACCCCGTGGCCTGGCCAGGGTCCCCTGACACCAGGCTCTGGCTCCACCACCCCATGAAGCTGCCCCTCCGACGGGCCCAGCCCTGCCTCTATTCCAGCCCATGGAGTTGGGGGGACTCGGCTTGCCCGAGGTCGGAGAGGAGCCAACTCTCCCGACTGAGCCAATGCAGTGGTGTGTTGTACGACGGACGTGGCTGGGCCAGCCTGACCCCAGCGCTGTCCCACCTCGCTGCCGCCTGGCCGGGAAGAGCCCTGCTCAGCACCGGCCTGGCCACAGGGAGCTGACCCGAGACCTGGGGGCGCCGTCACTGCTGCGTGCCCGCACCCGCCTCCCCACTGCCAGCCCGAGGCCCTGGAGCGGGGCACATGCGCGATCCCAGGAGCCGCCCCGTGTCCGCACCTAGGTTGTTGTCTGTCAGCACCTCCTTGACCTTCTTGGTGATGGCGTAGGTGTCCAGCTCGGGAGACATGGCGACGATCTCTTGTATGCCCATGGGGCCCTGGCTGCTGGGGTACGTCTTCCCACCCAGCGCGGAGCCTGACCTGCTCTCCGGCTGCTGGTTCTCCTTGCTGCTCTCCAGGGCGAGGGTGAGCGGCTCCTGGGGGGTCTTCTCATGCTCCGAAGGGCTGGGGGGCGGCGAGGGGGACGACTGGGTGTCTCCAGGACTGGCTGCAGGGCACAGGCAGAGAAAAGCATCAGAGCGGCGTACGAGAAAGGCCTCGGAAAGGCTCTCGGGCAAAAAGGCAGCAACGCTGGAGCAGCACCACGACACGAGGGGAGAAATCCCATTGGAAAGGGGCTTCAGCAGAGCTGGCTGGACTGGCACAGGGTGAAACCCACCTGCAGAAGGGCCGGCAGGGACTCCTCAGTTGCAGCCCTGGCACTGGGCAGAGCCTGGCAGACACCAAAGGCCAAAATCCCAAGCAGGGTCCGGCTGATGGCACAGTCGCCGAGGCTCAGTGCCCGCGGCTGCAGGTTGGGAGGTCCCCTGCCAAGGCCCCTGTGCCGTGAGCTGAGGGAAGGGAAGGTCGCGTGCGATTGCTGCAGCAGCATGTGCCGAGGCTGCCGTGGGCACAGCCGCCTGGCAGGACCTGGCCGGGCCTCGCACGCCCCACCGCGATGGAGCAGGCTCTCTTCGGTGCTGGGTGAAGCGCGCCAGTGGTGTCTTGGTTATGGCAGCTGCCCCCAGCTCTCTGCCAGGAGGGTGGGTGGCTGTGCAGAGCCCTGGGCCCTTGGGCTGTTACCCACCCCCAGGCCATGCAGGCAAATGCCCCCCGGCAGCTCCCACGCAAGCCTCAGACTCAGAAAAGACCAGCCCCGGGGCGCACTGGGGACTGCCCTGGCCACCAGCCCCTGCTCCCGAATCCTGCCCCTTCGCACGCCACGGGGGGGGAAGGCATTTAAGGGCAAGCGAACCGTCAGTTCGAATGGGCCTGTTGATACCAAAATCCCCGATAAACCTGCCCACTAATCTCCTCTAATGCCATCCCCTCAAGCCTTTCCCTTTTGCTTAACGACTGTCAATTCCAGTCAAGTTTGATGCCGTCTGGGTCAGACGGGAGCTGACGGAGATTCCCGTCCTGCAATAAATCTCTGGCAGCTCACGTTCAGCGCTCAGCTGGGGGAGGACAGGGGGAGATGGCACTGGGGCTGCGGAGGGGGAGAAATCAATGAAAACTAAACTGTGAATTTGAATGTTGTTTATTGTGCCGATCTGCTGTCGACCGACGCGGCCGGGAGAGCCTGTCACGGCCTTTCCAAAGGGGGGAGAAGAAGGGCCAGTCTTCCAGGCGGACGCTGCCAAGGGCAGCAGTGGTGAGAATAATCAAGGAGAGAAAATGCAGCATTAACATAAACCCCCGGTCACTGCTCTGTTCCAGGCACGAGGCCAAGCGCTGCGCCGGGCTCCCGTTTTTCCCCCTTTATTACACGACTATCAGAAAGCATCTCCGACACAATGCTGCGCAGAGGACTCGTGCAACAACCCGGTCCTGTCCCACGTCCTCGCGAAGGGGTCAGGGAAGGGCTGGGTGCAGCAGCACAGCAGCTTGGCAGAGCCGGACGAAGCAGCCTTTTCAAAGGCTGACGGCGCGAGGGGCGCCGGGGTGCTAGCCTGGAGATGCAGGCCCTGGCCGGGGGGGTGGAAGGGGCACGTGGGGGTGAGATTCACCACACAGCCAAGCAACAGGAGTTCGTCCATGCTGAATTCAAAGGAGGTGAAGGCAGAAAGCACCCAGGGGTGCTGTCAGAGATGGGACAAAAGGCTGACTGCCCACTCCCTTATGAATGCATCTTGCCCCGGCCCGGCTAGTTCTGTCCCGCTGGAGCTCACGGTG
>NW_017729001.1:30922463-30938675 GCF_001723915.1 Gavialis gangeticus
TGGGGGGTGGAAGGGGCACGTGGGGGTGAGATTCACCACACAGCCAAGCAACAGGAGTTCGTCCATGCTGAATTCAAAGGAGGTGAAGGCAGAAAGCACCCAGGGGTGCTGTCAGAGATGGGACAAAAGGCTGACTGCCCACTCCCTTATGAATGCATCTTGCCCCGGCCCGGCTAGTTCTGTCCCGCTGGAGCTCACGGTGCTTGCTGGCTGCACTGGTTTTCTTCACGTAAGCAAAAGCTTGAGCCCTGAGCCCAGGGTCGGACAGCTCTGCAAAGCCCCTGGGCCAGCATGGATCAGACAAGGCTTCCCAGCTGTCAGAGCGGGACAGCACCTGAAGCTGCAATTGCCTTCCCTGGAGGTTTCCAAGCAGAGGCTGGATGAGCATGCACCTGGGACAGGTGAGGACCAGTGCAGGGGACTGCACGTGACAATCCTTAAGGCTCTCCTGACCCCACAATTTCCACGGGTGACGGAGCAGACTCAAGCCCACCCTGAGAGCCCCCAGGATCCTGCACCACATCTGAAAAGGTGTTTGCCCCAAAATGCATGTGTGCAGCTGAGCAGGGACTGCATGTGAGCGGGCACCTGTGACGTGCTCGGAAAGGGGACACGCTGCCCCTCACAGAGCGGGTGCCCCGTGAAGGGGACAACTGGTACCAGCCAGGGGTGGTCTAGCAGCAGGGTCTGGGCTGCGGTGTTACAGCTCCCAGGAGCAACCCCCAGCCCAGGGGGCACAAGGGCACAAGGCTTGGGGGTGTCTGACCTCTCACTGGCACCACCCAGGTGACCCTGCTCTGACCACACCGGGCTGGGGTTTCACAGGCAGGCTTGTCCAGGAGACGACTAGCACCCCTGGCTCCTGGTGTGACAGAGGTTGGGCTAGCTGGGCTGGGCTAGCCTTCCTGTGGCACTCCTGGGCACACACGGAGGTCAGGCCCCTGCCGCCCGGCACTGCACGCACTTCCCGCGCAACTGGCTCCTGACCCGAGAGCTCAGGCTTGGAGCAGGAGTGCTGATGCCATGGGGGAGAGGAAGAGAAGCGATGCACGAAGCTGTTATTCAGGACTCTCTCTGCTAGCCAAGCAGGGGAACCTCTGGGGTAGGAAAAGGGGTTGTGCTTGGCAGCGGAGGCAGGACTGAAGTATCAGTGAGGATGGGATTACCAGGCCTGAGAGATGGGCTGGTCGGTGATCTGCTGCCTCAGGTGGGTCACAGCCTCCACTGAGCTCAACCAGCGCCACGGCACCAGGCCTGGGGCCAGCCTAAACCCGGGCCCCCGGCGCACGTCAGCATGGCGAACACATGGGACTTACCCTGGGCTGGGTTGGGCTGCTGGCTGATCCCCTGGCCCAGCTGATCCGTGAGCCACAGCTGCATCCGGATGAATGGCTCCCGGCCCTTCTGAGTCAGCTTGCTCCACGGCTTGGGCCTGGACAGCATGTCGCTCACACTCCCCTGGGACAAGCCCAGCACCTAGGGCACAGGTTGAAGGGAAGGGCTGGGGCTACCGGGCAGCAGGCGTCTGATACCCCCAAGAGGCTCCTGGGGAACGCGGCCACCAAGCCGGAGGGGGGCGCTAGGCGTGGGGTGAGCCCAGGGCGTCAGGGAGCTGTCACCCAGCCCCTCTGTGCGGGGGGCTCCTTACTGGCTTGCTCCCTGGCCCCACAAGTGGGAGAGGCTGTGGCACTGCACACCCAGGACACTGAGGGAGACGGCCAAGAGGCTCACACCACCCCCGCACCTTCCTCCAAGGGTTGCACTGCGCGCCCACAACCCCAGGGGAGGATGGCATCACACCGGCCCCACGTCCCAGCATAGGGCCCTACGCCCCACCGAGGCTGGGGGATGTGCCAAGGCGGCCTGATGGGCACGGCGTGCTGGGGAGTACTTCCCTACGGGCCCTGCACAGGGGATCACCCTGGAACAGACACGTGGTCAGCAGGGGCCAGGCCACGTCGCCAGGACAGCAGCAGCCTGGGTCCACTGCTCCCTCTCCAGGGAAGTACCTTCTCCCCGAAGATCCGCTGACAGATGCCGTTCTTGGCCAGCTTCTCCTTCACCTGCCGGGTCAGCTCCAAGGTGTCCACCTCCCGGTACATGTACATCTCGTACTGCTCCGGTGTCAGCGGGGGGACCGTGGGCTTGAGCGTCCGCGGCACGTAGGCAGGGTAGTAGGAGAGGCGGCCAGCGCTCTGCGGCTCTGAGCTGCCCCCTTCTGACTTCATCTCTGTGGTCTTGTGGGGCTCCTCCTCCCCCAGGGCCAGCTCCTCCTCGGTGGGGGCACTCTCGCTCGGCTCCCCCCGTGGCCAGGCCCGGCCGTTGGCCAGGCTCGAGTAGCTCGAGGAGGAGGAGAGCGAAGGGGACACGGCGGTGTAGGGTCGGTTCAGCACGCTCCTCTCCGAAGCCCAGTGCTGGTCGAAGTAGGAGCCGGCGTCGCCGATCTCGGACTTCACCTTGCGGATGATGCTCTGCACGAAGGCGGCGGGGGACAGGACTGTGAGCGACGCCTGGGTGGAGCTGGGGCTGGCACCCACCGCCCCCTCCTCCTGCTTGATGTAGGCCTGGACGATGTTCTGGCTGACGGCAGCCAAGGTGGAGCGCTCTGCGGGTGGGGTGGGGATGGGCCGGCCGTTGCTGCCCGACTCAATCTCCAGCAGGGCCTGCTGCTGGGCCTGCATCTCCCGCCGCGCCTGCTCCAGGATGCTTTTAATGGCGTCCTCCGAGTTGCTGGTGCTGGTGCCATTGGTGACTACCTGGGGGGCTGTGGAGCTTTTGGTTTCACCTGGAAGCAGAGAAAGCCGAGCGGAGTGAGTGGAGGCTCTCCCGCTGGGCAAAGCAGCCCGCGCCCCGCTGGGGTGGGGTCCCTGCGGGAACGGGGATCAAAGCCTCCCTGCTACTTCCGAGGGCACAGCGGGGGTGGCCTCCCTGACCTGATGGGTGCCATGAGCCAGGTCGACAAGCCTGGTGGGGTAGAGGCTCAGCCCGAGAAAGCCCCACCTCCATTCCTGACTCACTGCAGAGCCCTGGACAAAGCACATTGCCCTCTGTGCCTCGGTTTCCCTTTCTGGAAAAAGGGGTTAAGGCTACTTCCCCTTCTTTTGAAAGGAGCTCCGAGAGCTATCAACCACAAGTCCAGCCACTGCTTGGCAGCGCAGGATCACTACCCGGGCAAAGCCCAACCAACAGGAAGGATCTGCTGGTTACAATGCCCTCGGACGACGCAGGCGGTGATGTGTCTGCATAGTGCCAGGCAGGTAGGTCGGGACTCTCATAATCACAGAATCATAGAAAATTCAGGTTGGAGAGACCTCAGGTCACATCTAGTCCAACCCCCTGCTCAGAGCAGGACCAGCCCCAACTACATCGTCCCAGCCAAGGTTTGTCTAGCCGGGTCTTGAAAACCTCCAAGGATGGAGACTCCACCACCTCTCTGGGGAGCCTGGTCCAGCGTTTTACTGCCCTTCTAGTGAGAAAATTCTCCCTAATGTCTAACCTCAACTTCCCTTGCTGCAACTGGAGCCCATTGCTCCTTGTCCTGTCATCCGCTCCCACTGAGCACAGTCCAGCTCCAGCCTCTTCCAAACCCCCCTAATACGAGCAACCGATCGATTCTGACTACTGCTTTTGCCCCTTCAATCCTGCGGTCCCTGCTGCGGGGTCCTCTCTGCAGCACAGGGCCTGGCCTGCAATGTCCTTGCTTTGCTTTGTTTTAACTTCCCTCTGCCTCATCGTGTCAGCACGTGAGCCACCACCCCGCTGCTGGCCGTGACGTTCCTGCTGCGCGGACCCGAGCAGGGTCGTGCCGTGTCCACGCTGGCTGCTAGAACCAACTTGCTGCACCCCTGGATTATCCAGGCAGCGGCACATCTATGCCCACAAGGCACGGGGGGGGTCTCACACTGCGCCTACTTTTCAGCACGTTGTTCTTGCATCTTCCCCTAACATGACCCCAGGGGAAGGGGTTTACTTCTGTCCAATTCATAACCATCACCTGGAAGCAGGCATCCAGCACGGAAAATTTCAGCACCACTGGGGCTGATTTGGAAAGTCCTGAGTCTAGGAAATCAGTGGGGTGGGGTGGACACGGGAGACGACACCTCCTGCACCTTTCTCTACAGCTGGTTCCCTGTTTCTACAGCCACGGGAGACGCTCCATTGACGATCACGGCACTAGACAAGCCCGCCTGTTTTCTACCATCCCCATCTACCTTAATTCCCAGGGACTCTGCTTTCTCACCAGACTACCTGTACTAATGTTTTCCCTTGCTTGCAACTGGCTGTGAACACAGCTGATTTAACTGTTCCTCATGCCATATGGACCGCGCATGCTCATGCAAGCGTCTGCCTCTGGAAGAGAGGAGGTTAGAGTCTAAGCTTTTGAAACGACCAGCCGTGAGACCAGCCCAGATTATGCGCGGCCTGGTGCGGTTAGGAGGGGAAGGAGTTCTCCGAGCCGGGCAAATGGGTTTCCTCCCTAACGGGGTTCAATGCAGTGTTTTCATTGCTCTTCACAAAACCTCTCAGCCTGTCCCAAGTCCAGCCTGAACACCCGCTTCTCATCACGGTGGTGGATTGCCTGAAGTGACGCTGTCTTGGCTTTTAGAAATACAGATGCAAAGTGATGGTAAGATAATGCTGTCCCGTGCTTGATTATCTGTTAAAAATGCAAAACTACAAGAAAAAGCCTAGTGATGACATCACTTCCCCAGCACGCGATGACTCTATGCCTTGTGCTCAGCAGAGGGCAGCAGACACCGCGCCAGCCTCTGCAGGTGGATTGGGCCCCAAAGGCTGGACATGCATCTTGTTGGGACCTAAGAGTATCGCCAGAGTCATCAGAAGTGGGAACCGGCAGGCTAGGGACCGCAGGGCCAACATTTTCAAACCCGGGGACCTGGAGCAAGGCCCTCAACTCAGCACGCGCTGTAGGCAGCTGCAGAAAGCTGAAAAATCCTGTCCCTAAAAGTTTAACAAACCGTTCGAGGGCCAAAGGCAGCTAGGGATTTTGGGGGGTTTCTCCCATTCGTGATGTCTTAAAAGGCGTTGTGTCCTGCACACCACGCCCGGCTGAGCCTCTGGTGACTCAAGAACCCGGAGGCATGAGGGATCCCTGCAGAAAATCCTGGCTCTCGCCTAAAAACCGATCCAGGTGCTGATGATGGAAAGGACATGGACGGATTTCTTAATGGATGCTTTCTCCCTCTGTGCATTTTCTAACTGGGGGTCATGGACAGACACAGGACACAAATGAAATGGGGCAGAAGGGCTCCCTGCACACCGGCTGCTCTGCGGTAACTGCTCCGCGGCTCTGCTCTACCCCATGGCACAGGGGAGCTAAGTAGCGCTAGCGGCTGCTGCAAGTGGGGGCGAGCAGTCCCGGTTCAGCTCTCACTTACCACCGGCTAACAGTGGACACACAACACCGGCTGCCCTGCGGTAAGTTCCCCACCTTTACCTGGGTATAAAATGTGCTCGTCTGTCCAGGCCCTTGAACAGGTAGGGGCAGGATCCTTTTCTGGCTCTCATGCACTAGCACGAGGCTGCTATGTGGGTCTGGCACATGGCTCGGGAGCACTCTAGCAGACAAGTTCCTTCCCGCTGGGGCTTAAGGGATTAAAAAAAATAATCCTGGTGCCGTAACTCTTGGCCTTCACTTTTCAAAACCTAGTTCTTAGGAAAACATCCCCAGGAGAATGGGAAAGCAGGTGGCCCAGGGGAAGGGGGTATGAAGGGAGTGAGCTCCTAGATGGCTCCTGGCCTGGCTGGTGCCTGCACCCTCACCTGGCCCCAAGGACAGAGCTGTTTCCAGCTTGGTGACTCCTGTGGCGCCTGCGGCACCTACCTCCCTTCTGGGACTCGATCTCCTTCTTGGCCTGCTCCAGGATGCTTTTGATGGCGTCGTCAGAGCCGGTCTCTGGAGTTCGAATCCGTGGAGTGATGCTACCTGATTGCAGAGGTGGGAAAGCGGGTCTGTCACTGGCACTGCGGCTGCAGGTGCCACTGGGGGTCAGGAAGGATTTATTGCTGCTCGGCGCGGCTGTTTGCACGCATGTCAGGTCTGAAGGAGCCGTCGCTCCCGACCAGTTGTTGGCTGGAGTGAAGAGCCTGGGCACCGGCCCAGCAGCTTTCACCTCTTCCGTTCCCCCCCGGCGCAGCACGGAGGCGCTGCTCCCCTCACCTTCTCATCTACGAGGCACAGGGATCCTGCTCCTAACGGGGCGTGGAGTGGGCGTGGGCACTGGGGCAAGCTCTGGATTGTGGTAGCCACAGGGCAGAGGAAACATCAGGGCCGATTCTCCACCCTGGGGGCACGGGGTAGGGCCCTACCTCCTTGCTCAGGTGGCTCAAGGGAAGGCAAGCCAACTGCAGCCAGCTCAAAGGAGGCAGGGGCTTGCTAGGGAGTATCAGTGCACCTGCTTTTACCTCCCAGATGTAAGAGCCCAACCATGTCCATCAGGGCACGAGTGGGCAGGTGGGCGGTCACCCCAGGGCAGTGGCTGCCCGCAACGCACCCACCCTCTTCACCTCGCTGTACATTGTCAGTCCGCCCTGGCCCGAAGGAAGGGGCCCGATTCCCAGCCCCGTAATGTAGAGCCCGAGGCCTCCTTTCTAGAAGTGCAAACAGATACTACCCTGCATGCCCTCTGCACGTGCCCCCCAGTCCCCTGCCTGCTGCTGAGGGGAGAAGACCCTCAGTGCCACTCACCTCTCTGGCGCACCTGAATCGTCCTCAGCGCCAGCACGTTCTGCTCGTCCGACAGGAACTGCTTCATCTTGATGAAGGGCTCCTTGCCCTTGACGGTGAGCTTGCGCCAGGGCTTGGGCCGGGCCAGGATCTCACTGACGGAGCCCTGCGAGAGCCCCAGCACGTAGTGCCCGAAGACGCGCTGCCCGATGTTGTGCTTCAGGAGCTGCTCCTTCACCTGGAAGGCGATCTCGGCCGTGTCCAGCTGTTCCTCGTCAGCCGAGCCCGTGCTACTTCCCTCCGACTGGTCGCTGGGTGGGCTGGCGTCACTGGCAGGTGCGGTGGGTGCCGGCGGGGCACTGTTGGCGGGCAGCACGCTGCCCTTGGTGGGGAAGTAGGGGGAGGGGAAGGGCAGCAGGCCGCCACTCTCGCTCTTGTACACGGGCGGCATCAGCTGCTTGGGGAGGAAGGGGTCAGCCGGTGGCCTGTCACTAGCACCCAGTCCGGGGAAGGGGGACATGGAGAAAGTCCTTTGGCCTTCTGGGGCCGTGCTGGGACCCAGCAGAGGCTGGACGGGGGCGGGGGAGGCAGGGTCCTCCGATGCGGGCAGTGCGAGCTGCTGGGGTGAGGGGTACGACTGCTCCGTGTCCTTCACCGACTCGTCCTCGGAGGGATCCTCCTCTAGAGACCAAAGAGAGATGCGCACACTATAGTGCCGAGGCACTCGGCTGGGCCGGGCCCTGGGTGCAGCTGGGTGCCAAGCATGTGATGTCAAGAGGCACCCAGAGGCATCGGTCACTGCTGGGAGGACCCCGTTGCACCTCCTCCCGTGCAGAGGCGCCCACCTGGGACTGCACTTTCTTGCCCCGTGTGAGCTGAACTTGAGCTTGGCACCCAGCTGCTGTCTGCGGTGGGCTGAGCAGGCGGGTCCCAGCCTCATGGCTGATCCCTATCGCATGCCCTGGCCTGCCTCATTGCTCACCCCTGATCAGGCTATTGTAACTCCCCCAGGGCCAGGGCCCAGCTGCCCCACAGCCAGCGAGACCGGATGCCAGGCAGGGCTCTTCCGCCTGTGGCTCTGAGACTGTGCCTTGGGGAACGGGGCGGGATGGGACAGGCCGGACAGTGCTCCCGGCTCCCGGATGCCCCGCTCCTGGGTCCAGGGACCGTTCTGGAGGCTGCATCTGTGTTTGCTGGTGAGGGAGGCTGGCCTGCAGAGAGCCAAGCAGGGGGAGCTCCCCACCCCCAGTCCCACAGCAAACCAGTGCCACCTACCAGCGCTGGCCAGGAGACTGGGCTTCTCCAGGAGGTACTTCTGGGGTGGGTAGGAGTCTTTCCCTATCAGCAAGGCCTCGTCTGACTTGGATATGCCCTGAAGGAGAGAATGCAAGTGGAGAGGGGGTTAGCAAACACCCAGGGGCCACAAAGTATTCCCCTTGCCCTGTGCGGTGCTGGCACTTGCCTGGGAAAGGCTGCAGTTGGCTGAGGCCAGCTTCATCGCCTTCAGGATGCTGGGGAGAAACAGCACAGAGTTAGTCTCTGCTTGCTCCCCGCGTTTGCTGCAGCTAGGTCAGGCACTGACAAGCGAGGGGGAAAGGGCTTCAGGGATGGCGCCCGGGACATCCCCTCTGCCCCAGAAACCCAGGACTTGGAACAGGAGGGAAGGGCTATTCACAAAGAGCCCGCGTATCCCGCTGCAGTGCTGCACTGCCGCACTGTCGTCAAGCCAGCAAGCTTGATGACATGTGACGTGCTCGCTGCAGGACGCTCGGTCTCTCCTGACGCACGTGTGACCTCTCCTGGCCCCCGGTGGGGAGGCCGAGTCCATCCCGAGCTGGGAGCAGGGAGCAGGGAGGATGCCAGGTGTGGCACTGCGCTCTGCCCTCAGCAGCAGGGCTGGGAAGAGGGGCACGCGGGCAGCCGGGCACTGACCTCAGCTCTGTTTTAATCTCCTCGTAGTCAGACTGGGCCTGCAGCTTTTCTTCCAGCCTCTGGACAACGCAAGAGAGCAAGACATTGGCTAGTACAGTCGGCCCTTCCGCGCAGTCACAACCCCAGGGCAGGCAGGGTTGCTACTGCCTGCTCGTTGCCAGCTTTCCTTCTCCCACCTCCAGGCCCAGGGCTCTGCCCTGCCCTTCCCTTCCCTCCGCATGACCAGGCTGCTGCATACACTGCAGGTCTGTGCCGGGAAGTCCAACAAGAGAAAGACCGAGGGGGAAGCCCCCTGCCAGGGCTGTGCCAAGCTGGTCCTGGGCTCGGAGGTGGGCTGCATTTGCGCAAGCATCCGGGCAGACCCCCCCTGGGGTGATCCCTGCCCCGCTCCCCGCCGCAGGCTCCAGGCTCCTCCTGCACAGGCCGGCGCGTACCTCGATGGCCTCGTTCTTGGCGGCCAGCTGCCGCTCCAGGTCGGCGATCTGGTTGGCCGAGGACTCCTCCAGCTCCTGCAGGGAGCTCTGCAGATGCTGCACATCCTTGAGGAGCCGCAGGATCTCCCGGTCCTTGGCTGCCAGCGCCGCCTCCAGCCGGGCCCCCGAGCACATAGAGTAGTTCACCTTGTCCTGCAAAGGGAGGGCGACAGCCATGAGGCTCCCTGTGGAGCAAGAGGCACTTCTCCAAGTGCAGGGAGTGACTACACCCTGGCAGCCTCTGCAAGTTCCCCTTGGGGCACATCTAACCCCGCCAACATGGAGGCACCAGCCCCACCGCCCTGTGACCCACCCGGGGTTGGGACAGGGCTGTAGCAAGGTGGAGGCTGGAAGCGTTGGCTGGGGAACAGCTGCCAAGAGAGGAGGCCAGTGCCGCTGGCAGCTGCATACTGGTGGCTGGCGGCAGGCTGAGCATGCGTGGGGCAGCGTTAATTAAGGAAGCTAATTTGGATGGAGCCACAGCACCTCCGCTCCGCAGACTCCTACGCGGGTGCTATTAGCCAAGCCGCCAAGCACCTGCTCTGCAACTCCTCGACTGCACCGATGTCCGGGACAAGCTGGATCTCGCAACCAGCTGCCGCCCCAGCCCTCCCACGAGAACCTGCCCCGCAGGCCTGCGCGTGGGGGAGACCGCAGCCTGCCGTCGCTGCAGCCTCGGGTTGTGGGCCGACTCCCCCAGCCGAAGGCCCAGCCAGCTGCCTGGGGAACACCATGCTCCTCACCCCGCTGGGGCCTTGCGGAGAGCAGCAGGCCAGGAGAATGGAGCTGTTGACAGACGCTAGCTGTTCCCGCAGGCTCTCCACCTCCCGTTGCGCAGCCTCCGCTCGCTGCAAGAGAGAGACGCCGTGGTATCAGGTCGCCCGTGGTGGCCTCCACGTCAGGGTCACACAGGCACGTGCTCCACCGGAGCTCCCCGCCCAGCCCTCGTGCCACAGGGTGCTGTGGCAAGGCCAGAGCCGTGCTGTCGTAATGCTGATGTGAGGCCCCGCGTGGCAGCCAACGCGTGGGCCGAGCAGAACCGCCAGCCTTTGCCACATGCTGCCTGCACGAGTCAGGAAAACAGGCACGAGACAGGCTTTGCGGCCTGGCGGCACGGCCCTTCCACCTGCATCAGGGAGGACGCTGCATCTCCCATCCTGCTGCCTCCTCTGGTGCCTTTCAGCTGGACGCAGCCACGCAGCCGTGCAGGCTGCTGGGCTCCGATCACCCAGGGGGTCTGGACCCAGCGTGTGGCTGAGCAGCTGCAGCCTGATGCAGAGCAGGCCCAGCCAGCCCCAAACTCGGAGCCGGGGTGGGGGCTGGCCCTGGTGCTTCCAGCACCTCTAACTGGCTGTCTCAGTGTGAGGCCCCCGTGCTGGGCACTGGAGCCCTAGTCACCTGCACATTAGGAGACCCAGGCACAGGCCCATCCCTGGGTCCCAGCCTGACTCCAGCATGGAGAACCATATGCTGTTCAGCTAAAATGCCTTCTCATTGCAGCTGGGAATCTTCTACTTCCTGACCTGGGCTTACGTGGAGTGTTACTGTGCACTGTCCGACAGCCGCGTCCTAGAGGTGGCTGCATTTCAGGGATGTCTAAAAGCAACACCCACGCGCCCCCTCTATACCCCTTAAAGGCTGTGTTTATGTTGCTAGTTAACTATATTTTACTAATCACATTAAGTCATTTGTATGCGAATGTCATGATTAATTTAACGATGAACAAATTACTAGAAATGGAGAAAAGCCACGGCCTGAGTGCGCTGTTTTACCCAGCCCCAGGGAAGTGCCATGACAGATCCCATATGTAAAACTGGCTGGGTAATAACATCTACAAGCCTCAGACATGGGGGTGCCTCTCCAATAAAGCTGCAACAGTCAAGGCACACACCAGTGAAGGGGGCCAGCTGCTGCTGTTGGGCTCTTGCATCTGCACATAACCCAGTCGCACTGGTCTAGGGTTGGGTGCCTTGCGCACCTCTGAGCAACAGCAGCCTCCTTCCCAGCGGTGCCAGATCTAGCACTTACCTGGGTATCAAGATCACCCTCCTCCTGAGCCCTGCAAGTCAGGCTTAGTCCAGTGTCCCTGCTTTGAGCCCAGCCCTGGGGGACAGGACGGCTCGCTCACCCCTGGCACTGCCCGGGCTCCCTGCCGCAGCTGGCTCCACCCCTGCCTGGGGCTGCTACAGAACGAATCCGCTCCAGTCCGTGGCTAAAGGCAGGGAGCGAAGGGAAGGTGCTCGCTGCGCTGAGCCTGGCTTGCTATAAATGCAGCGGCAAGGGGCTCTTCTCACCTGATTGGCTTTTTCAAGGTTGGTCATGATCATGGCTACTTCGTCCGCCCTGCAACAGCAAAGCAAGAGCAATTAGCTGGGACAGGCACGCACTCCATCCCCGAGACGTGCCAGCCACGGCACACAACCTGCCCCTGCTACACGCCACTGTGGCTGGGGCCGGGTGGATGGGGAGCACACTGCTCACGCCTGAGAAACGGTGTGAGTGGGATCCCCACCAGGTGCCTTCAGAGAGGCTGGAGCAGCTGCCTGGATGACCCCCTGGCATGAGGACAGTGTGGCAGCTGTGATCCCCCCCGTACCACACCTCAAGTCAACCTCGACTGCTCGTCCTCGAGGGGCGAACAGAAGTTCAGGCCCCACGGCCCACTCGAGCCTTGGCTGCCCCGTGGCAACAGCCAGCAAGGAGGCCGCTTGTGCCAGCTGCGATGCTCATGTTGTAAAGCGGGCACCTGTCCATTAGGAACTGGCCCTGGGCCACCCTGGCTCATTTCACACAGGCCAACAACCAGCCATTAGCTGGGAACGACTACAGGTCATTAACGAGCCGTGCCCATCTGCGAGCTGGTGAGCTCAACATGAAAGCCTCCGTCTCCACCTGCCAGGCCTGCACACCACCCCCTCGGCCGCCGGATAGCTCGAGAAACGTCTCCTTCCCTCTTGATCCCGGGCTGTTTGTCAACAAGGAATATTTGCATCTGCTTAATTGCCTCCCACCCACCCTTTCACAAGTCGTTAAGAGCTGGCAAAGCTGAACAGGACATGGCGGCAGATCTGTTTACTGTGTGAAGGTAAATATCCAACATGTCTAATTTGTGGTCTCTGGTCCCAGCTACACAACTCATGCTGGCTGATGAATTAACCACACATAAACACACCAGCTGAACCCAGACAGGGGCATCTGAAACCCCCTGGATGGGGGCTGTAACGGAGACCAAGGGACAGGACAAACCCCCTTTTCATCTCTGTCGTTGTGCGCCCGGAGTCTCCGGTCCTAATCAAAGGGAAAATTATTTACAGGCGCACGCTGTACAAATGGCATATCGAATTATCAAACAACATCTGCTTTGGTATTATACGATTAAGTGTCCTGACTCTGATGTACAGTGTGTGTGTGTGTGTGTGTGTGAGTGAGTGTGCGAGTGCGTGTGTGTGTGTGAGAGGGCCGTGGTGTGCGAGCGAGGCCAGCAGAACATTTGAACAGCTGTAAGCATTTGGCAGCCTCTGCGGCTGGCGAAAGCCAAAGAGAGGGAGAAGATGTTCCTGACTCATAAAAATAAATGGCACCCGACCAACAAAAATAAGAACGGGCAAATGGACATTTAATGGAGTGGAGGAGTCCGTTAAACGCATCCCGCTGCCTGAGCTCGCCCTGCCGGGCTGGGTACACTGTGCACAGTGCCAGGTACAGCACTGTCATGCCTGGAAGAAATTGGGGGTCATCCTGAAATTTGAAGGAAGGCCTGATGAGAGTCATACCCAGGGACAATGTCTGTACCTGCAAGGCAGTGTCCCCACGGTCCCCAATGCGGGGCTCAGCCCGTCTGCTGCAATGTTCAGCTCAAATCCCAGCATTTGCTGATGTGAGGGACGGTGCTGACATCTGAGGCAGAAGGGGGAACTGGACTTTTACCACAGGGCCATCGCCAGCAAAACGCAGAGGCCATCCCCTGCCCTGCCCCTGGACGGTCTGCCTCTCCAAGCTGCTTCCTCGAGCAGCTACTGAGAGCCCTGAGCTCTGGCCTTTGCTGTGAGGCCCCCGTCGCCTCTGCCACAACAACAGTGGCCCACCTCTGCCCTCGGCCACGGGCCTGAGCCTCTCGCTGGCATCCAGGGCTGGAACTGGGATGGGAGCTTGGTGTTTCTTGGTTCCCGGTCCCTGGCTCAAACCACAGGCCCACCTCACTGAGCTCTGCCTTGTCCCGGCATACAGCCATGGCACCACTACCAGCAATCGCTTGCTCCTGAAAACAATTCAGATTCTTGCAGACCGCCTAGCTCACCCCGCAGGCATCCATGTACTCTGCTGACCGCTGACCTCGTGCTGGGGCCAGTCCCAGACACACTCCCCATGCCGGCAGCTCCCTGGGGATGCTGGAAGCCCGGCTGCCTGGCTCCAACGCTTCCTGCAGAGCCTCAGCCCCACTACGTCTGCTTTGCTCTGGTCTGATGGGGCAGTGGGAGGATTAAGGACAAGGGGGGCTTCCAAGTGGCACAGAACCAGCAGAGACAGCCAGGGATGCAGCCACGGGGTTTCTGCCATGATTTCCCAAGAGGTCACTGACTGCGGGGATGGCCCCAGAAGAAAATTATAGCCAAGTACAATTTAGAGCCAGTCCTACGCTGCTCTAAGTAGCATTTTGGGTAGAAATGGCCCTTGTGCCAGGGTTGAAGGAACTGAAGCAACATTCGTCCCATCCCCTGCAGCCCTGCACTGGGTCTGGTTAGACCAGAGGCTCTATCCATGGGACACCTGGAGCCCACACCACATGGGTGGGGATGCCCGTGGATAAATTGCTGGCTGTGCTGGCTTTGCAGGTGGCTGGGACAAGTCATGCTACATCGGGTACACAAGGCAGTGCCTGGCTGCGGGAAAGCGCAAATTCCCAAACAGCGCGTTAAGACAGGGCCTCTTTGGCGGCTTCGCTCAGATGCAACCTCTCCACATGGGTCAGCCAGACAGACAGCCCGAGGGACTTACTTTGACGCTGCCTCTTCGTCATATTTACACCGCAGCTCCAGCAGCTCCGTCTGGGTGGCCTTTAGCGCTGAGCACCAGGAAAAAGTAAAAGCAACATGCAGTGAGCACTGGGCTCTGACAGGGGAAGATCCACCAGGCACCAGCCTGTTGGAAGATGACTCTGCCTGCTCTGAGCAGGCAGCCCTGTCCCCTGCATGCTGCCGCTGTCCCCGCTGCAGTCCAAGGAAGGAACATTTTACCCACTTCCTTTTGCCTTTGTTCTTGCGTAAATGGAGGCAGAAAAACCATGGGGAAAGTCAACCCCCCAGGCGCAGAGAGCCTGAGCCCATGGGAGCTGTGCCTGAGTGGAGCCTGCAGCCTGGGGGCACAGAGCAGGGAAGGCCCATTGTGCTCCAAGGAGCTGGCAGCAGCTCACCATCCCTCAGGGGCTGCCTGACACCTGGCAGGAATGCAGGATTTGGCCCTTTCCCCTCACAGAGACCAGGTCTGGGGTGGGGAACGGGATGAGGAATAACTCTACATCCTGGTGTGGGCTTGATCCGGGCCTTCATGACATGGGCACCTCTTCCCACGGACTGCCCATGGATGCCACACTCACTTTGGCAGGCAAGGCCAACAGAGCCTGTGCAGCCCAGTCACAGGCCCCAGGGTCATTGCCACGCAAGTGCACGGCCACCTCCAGGCAGGCCCTTCCCCTTGCCACGTGTGCAACTCCAGCTTGCACCAAATGCCCTGGCAGAAGAGCTGTGCTCACAGGGGCAGAGCTGAGTCCAAAACGTGTCTGAATGCAGCAGTGGGAAGGGAGCCCTGGGCTCTAAATCTCCTGTACCTGAATGAAGCACTTTGATCTTTTCTTCTGCTTCCCCCAGCCGAGCAGCCAAAGTGATCTGTGCTTCCTGGAGTCCCCTGTGAAGAGAAGCGCAGCAATTGTCACCTTCCACATTTGTACACAGCTAATCCCTGCCCAGGACGGGACCTGCCAGCGACTGCCGTGCATGGCTCCCAGGGGGGTAGAAGTCTCCTTGCCTGGGCCCTGAACACACGCTAAGCATTTTATCTTTTTCACCACGTGCTTAAAGCCCATCGTTCAGAAGTTACACCACAGAAAGTATAGACTCATTGCAGCCGAGACATTTTCATGCCACTAGAGTTGTCAGCGTTTCCATTAAAAACTTCTATTTCCAGGGCTTTATAGCGCTGGCCATAAAAATTCACTTCAGGCTGAGAACTCGGCATGCTGGATCCCAGCCCAGAAACAAACGTTGGGCCAAAAATTTATTAGGAGAATTTTAAAAAGGACGAGAGAGGGAGGAAAAGAAGGGATGTGAAGCTACCTGGCTGTTTCTGAGCTGCTGCGTGGCGCAAAGCCACGAGGGCTCTGACAGGCCCGTGGAGACAGCATCCAGGAGGGCCGCGTGCACAGCGCTGACACCAGGCCCCCCTATTTTAGACACAGCCACTGCCCCAGCACAAGTAGGTGGAAGAGAAGCGGCTGGACAGGTTGTGCAGACGGTGCCGCTGCCCTTGTTAATCCAGGCTGGATTTCTGGCTTTTCTTTCTCTTTTTTCTTTCTTTCTTTCCCTCTCTATTCCCTATAGACAAGCATAAGCGAGCTCAGACTTAGGATAAGCTTTAACATTTTTATTTTGGTAGCAAGTTTTTGGTTTTGGATATCCAGTGTTTTATATGGTATTATTATTAGGTTTGTATTGATCCTTACTGTTGTATATTGTATTATTATCATTTTCGTATTGATTTTTATTGTTTCATATGGATATTGTATGGTTTAGGCCTGTGTTTGTAAGTGAACCAAAGTAATGTCAAGTCTCCATCTTGTGTCCTCTGCCCGGGCATCCCCTGTGTTGCTACTGTATGAGTCACGTACCCCTCCCATGTAAATTGGTTCCCGGATGAACAAGAGTGATTGGGAATGACTGAAATACAATGGTAGCAGGCCTCTACTGAATGGCCTGTAACGACTGGGCCATCACCTCACATTGATTCATCCAGCAGCCACGGACCTCACCCAGGAACAGAGACAAGAACCCAGCATTTGAAAGACAAAAGACCCTGCAGAACCAGCAACTCTACCATTGTACCCCACCATTACAGACACCCGAAACT
>NW_017729001.1:30939059-30975223 GCF_001723915.1 Gavialis gangeticus
ATAGTGTATGTGCTTGAATTGGTGATAGGTATGCATGTGCCTAGGCTGGTTTGGATGTGTATGTGCCTGAGCTGGTAGTATGTGTGTGTATGCACCTAACTGATTTGTGTGTTTGTATATGTGCAATTGTGTCATACCCTCCTGTCTAACAGTGCAATATTGAGATCCTGAGAGTTGGCCTGACCCCTCAGGGCAACACCAGAACCGAACGGGAGTCTAGCAACTGGATCAGCTGTTACTACCGGTGAATGCCAACCTCTGGACACCAGTGGCCCAGGGCACCCCTCTCTCCCAGCAAAGTCTGTGAACGCCAGGCCCAGACCAGCTGAGAGGGATGAGGTGTCCTGCTTCACCTCCCTCTCTCAAGAATACGCTGGGGCCAAGCCTGTATCATAAAGTGGTTGAGAAGACACTGCAGAAACACAAGGCAAATGCTGCCTTCAGAGCATAAGGGAAACACATTCTTAAACACCTCCTGACATTAAGAGGTGAAAAAGGAAAACCCTCCTGTAATTAATTTGAGGGGGGGGAAGCAATCAGGGAAAAGTTATTTTGCATTATTTATAGCCTGCATGTGCCAGGAACTTACTTCCAAAGAACTGCAATTTAGAGTTTAAGGATGCGTCATTTGTTTACCAGTGCAGCGCGTTAAGGAATAACAATGAAGTCTCGTTCCATGAGCCATCGGTAAACTCCGGAGTGTGGAAATTCAAAGGCCATTTAACAGAGAGGTCCGTCTGCCGGCCTGCATTTATCCAACTCGTCCAAGCCAAACAACGCGCAGGGGAAATGTCAATCGGTGAGAGCCAGGTGGAGCAGAAGGGAAACAATCCCCCCATGGAGGGGTGGCGAGGCGTGGAAAGACAGCGCGGGAAGCTCAGGGCAGAACAGGGCCGATCCTTTATCTAGCTGTCTGCGCAGAGCCTGACACACCAAGATGGTCTTCTAGCCAAGCTCCCAGCCAGCAGCCTGGTCTGGGCACTGCCCGAGTACCCTGGTCTGACTGCCCACCAGGGTAGTGTTTGAGAGAGCACGTTTCCCATCGGGCACCAAGGTCAAACAGTAAAAAACCCTCCCCGCATGCTGAGCCAAGGCACCATGCACATGGAGCACGTGTTTGCACACGTCTGTATACGCACACACTTGTACGCTCAGCTGGTACGAGCACTGATGGGCACTTCCGGCAGGGCCCTGCTTTGGGCAGTGCTGCTGCATGTGGAGGGGGCTGTCCGCAGAGGGGCTTGCTGGAAGGCAGGTAGTGCCATGCTGGGCTGGGGCTGCTTTTGGGCATGGCAAATGGTGCAATATCCCGGGCTGGGCTTTACCATGGCTGCAGAGGAAAGGCCCAACATGGGACCTCTGCCCAGGGCCCCACACGGACTAGAAACCGGAGACTCAGACCACACCTGAAGTGGGTCTGGCCAAACCACTCTGCTCGTGAGCTCCCAGACCTACCTCTCCCCTGAGTCACCAGTTCAATGCCTGGCTTACCTCAGCACTTGCCCAGGGCTGGTCTTGAATCCCTGGAACACCCCCATGACCTGAGCTGCTCCACACGTGCCCAGGCACAGGTGTGAGGAGGTTAGCAGCATGGGAGGGGATTGGAGTTCCCTCGTCTCCCATTAAATGCAACTGGAAATCCCATTAGCAGCTTTGAACACTTCCACGCTTGATGACAGAGGCAGGAGGGAAGCCTCAGGCTGGGGCAGATGGGACACAGGGTGGTTTGTGGTGCGATGCAGCCCAGAACTTGGCTTGAAGGAAGGACAGGGCCAGTTTTAACCCAGATCCCAACAGCCAGGAGCACGGACTGACTGCTAGGAAGGAAGGGAAGAGGCTGGCGGGGTGGAGGGAGGGAGACACACACACACGTGCGCATGCACACAGCACCTCTCACTTGCAGCCGACGCAGAGGTAAAGGATATTTACTGCCTCACTCAGGGGTCCAGCCCCTGCTACTCACGTACTTTTGTTTTTCTGCCTCATTTCTCTGCAACAAGGTTTCTGTGAAAAGTGCTTTGCTGTTGATGCTCGCGAGCCTGGTTCCCTCTGACACCGTGAGCCCAGCTGGAGACGTTCCCTCTCTCTGCTCTGCGGGTGTAAAATTCACATCAGCAGCATGACAGAACTGAGAACGCGGCTCCTTCTTCCAGGGCCATGAGATCAATCGCAGGGGGAAAGAATTGATTTCCAGAACTTCAGCCACGGAGTTAATACGTTCTGCAGGTTCTGCTGGTCAATCACGTTACGGAGGCGCAGCAGGGCGCGAAACCCTGAGCGCAGCCTCCAGTCTGCTAAAGTGGCAGCTTCCTGACTAGGTTAGATCTGCTAATAGTCTCATTCCAGCCACTTCAGCTCCCAGCAACTGGGAGCTCTGCGAGGGCTGAGTGGCCACCGCCGCAGCTGCATCCCAGAGCGCAGCACGCCGGCATCACACCAATCTTCTGCCTAACATGCTCTCCACGCTCGCTACCACCATTATTTACACCCTGCCTGCCTGGGGTTTTCATACGGTTTGGATGAGCTGGGGGGAGAGAGAGCGTGGGCATGTGTGCGTGCATGACCAGGGTCTGGGACCAAAATCCTGTGCAGGTGCTGAGTGCCTGACAGAGACCCCTTGTTGGACTGGACATGCTGCACCCCCGGTCTCTGCAGTGACCGTGTCTCTGCCCTGGGCTGTGCAGAGCACCCCACAGGGGACTGACTCAGGGCAGCCACAAAAGAGACCTCAGCGCTTTCCCAGCAGGAAGCAATCCAGCGGCTCGAGGAACAACGGCAAGCTACCTGGCCTGCTCAGGCTCCTTCCCAGCTCCACCGGTCTCTGCTGCTTTTAGAGACACAGGAAGAAACAGACTGGTGGAAAACGCAGGGACCGGCATGTTGGCCTCGCTCCAGGGCAGCCGGCAGAGCTGCACTGAGTGACCCCACCTGGTTTCTTGAAAGCCCCGCTCCGGTGCCACCCGGGCAGTGGCTAATAAATATCTGTCACTGTGCACTTGTCTCTGGCTCCCATCCTCTGCACCCATGGGTGCCGATGCCTCACAACACAGAGGAAAGCCAGCAGGCAGGGTTAGAGGAAGTGTCTCCAACAGCGGGGGCTCTGCCTGGCACGGGGCAGATGTGAATGAGTGCAGCTCTGCTGAAGCAGTGGCATCAATCCGGGGGGGACCCCAGCACAGCCCACGCTGCTGCTTATCGGGAGACGCAGCCTGGGAAACAACAAGGCTGCTGAAGTCGCTCCCATTCTCCTGGGGCGGGGAGTCCTGGCCCCCATCTGCTCCCAGCTTTGGGTTCACAGGGGAACCGCTCTGGGTGCTCCAAAAGCCTCTGACAGCCCGCTGCAGACCCCAGCACTGATTTCCTCTGCCGTATGGCATCCCCTCCCCGGCTCCCTTTCCCTGGCCCCGGGCCAGAGGCAGGCAGAGGGCAGGCACGGCGGGTACCTTTGGTGCCAAGAAGCTCAGGGGGCTTCTTCCACTGCCGGTTGAGCTCCTTCAGGGGTGGGGTCTCAGGGTCGAGGCACTGAAGCTGCCGCAGCCTGTCTTCTAGGCTCCGCGCCGCCTCCAGGACAGGAACGGGATCTGGAGGGAAGCAAAGCCGACAGGTGAGAGGCAGCAGCCGGCACGGACCCCCACCTTGGCCCTGCTTGCGACACTTCCACGGCCCCCCGGGGAATAAGTCAGGTGCTGGCTGCACAGCTCATAGCCCCCCTGCAGCAGGGCCATGTCCAGGACTGCCAGAGCAGGGCCGCAACGTGTGCACGGCTGCTCCAAGGTACGCAGGGTCGGGGGGCTGTACTCAGGGCAACCACTGCCCCAGGGCCGTCTGTGCACTGGCGAAGGCAAACTGAGCCGTAAGAGACTTCACAGAGCAGTGGTCAGGGCGCCAAGCCTTCGCCCATCTGCCTGCACGCTTTCACGGGGCCCTGACGGCTCCGAGGGGGGGAGAGCCGCAGCACACACCTGGATCAGGTCGATCCACCCCTGCCACGCTCAGGCCAGCGGTGCTTTGGAGGGAGCTACAGGAATCGGTGCTTTTCCACGGGACTCAGGCACTGGTCCACACGAGCCATGCAACCCAGCAGTGCCCGCGGGCACCACTGCTGGCATGGGCAAAGCATGGGTTACACACAACCGGCCCTGAGCCGCTCTGAGGGCACCTCTCTCGTGCCCCGAGGCTCAGCCCCACCCTGCGAAACGCCAGCTGCCCAGGCAGAGCCCCCGGTCCCCCTTCGAGCCTGCAGCCTCGCAGTAACGCCTGTTTGTTCAGGCAAAGGAAGGCCCAGACAATAGCAGTTTGTGCAGAGGTAAGCAGGTGCATTCAGAGCAGTATGTCTTCCCTCTGTCAGCATTACACCATCATTAGCTAGTGTCTGCTCAGCAGGGTGTGCCATTATGTCTCCCAGGGCTGATGTAATTATACATTGACATAATTAACCCAGCAAGCCCATTAAGCAGGCCAGCTAAAAATTCATCTATAATTATTTGTTGTGTGCATGCTAATGAGTCCATCTGCACTGCCATTGTACAACACGAACAAATTAATTTACAACTCTGGATTTTTTAATAAGTTCAAGAAAATGCCTCCTATTGAGCCAGGTTAATATTATTATTTTTTTTTTTTAGAGGGAAAAAAACAGAATCGAATTCTCCAGGGTTAAAAAGTTAGATAAACAGGGACGTGGAATGGAGCAAGACTCGCTGCCACGTACCAATGGCACAAATCCAATTGCAAAAAACCGAACTGGCAATAAAAGCCAGCGCTGCTGCTAAGTACAGCTCCCGGCCTGCGACGGTATCAAACGCAGAATAATTAGAGGCGGGTGTAAAACAAGGGGCCAGCTCTCAGCCGCCATGCGAGCAGCACTGGTGACATTTCGTTTGTCTTGCAGCGTATAACTGTTCGGGAGCCACTCGGGTGCATTTGGCAGTGGGAAGTTGACAGGCGCAATGCAATGTCTGTTTGGAAGCGAGGATGGAGTAATTAACAGTGGTATGGGGCCAGAGCCCGCTTGGCTTGCTCAAGTGAGTCGTGCTGCCAAGCTCTCATCTCGTCTACCCATGCGTAGGGCTGGAATAACTCCACTGGAGCGAATGCAGCTACTCTGGGGTCCCGCTGGTGTTGTGGCAAGTATCGGACTTATTCACTGCACTGGCGCTACTTGTGCAAAGGGTGAAATCCACCCTGGTACGGAGGACCAGCTCAGGGGCTCCGACCTCCCACTTGGCGCCGTGGGCCTGCGGCAGCTCTGCACACAGGATGGACTTCATCCAAGGCAAGCAGGACCTTTCCCAACTGCTTGAACTTCATCCTCTGCATTAATCAACTCTGGGACAGGACTGCTGTGGCCCCGGCAATAGGTTTACGCAGGTTCAGTCCTGCAGACCTTTATGCAGAAGCTAACTGGGCACCGTGAGCCGCCACAGCAATCAACAAAACCATTCGCGCACAGAAAGCTGGGCGCGTGTGTGAGCACTTGCCAAGCTGGGGCCGAGGCAAAGTGTTTCTGGAGCACCCACCGCCTCCTCTCCAACACAGGGACAAACTTGCGAGGAGGCGGACTGCTGAAACGAATGCCACTGCTTCACTCCACCAAGGACTGATGCAGCAGTGGGAGGGTAAGAACAGCTGAAGATAGGACCCAATTCTTACTTATGCTGAGTTTGGTGGGGCCAAAAATGATTTTGAAAGGTCCAGCACGTGAACTACCACACAACAGCCATGAACCAAGAGCATCCCAATGACAGTCCGGGCCCCTGCCCCACTAGATGGACTACAGAAGGAATGAATGAGCTCCAATTCTTGGAAATACTGCTTCTCTGTACACCCAGCTGCTGCTATACCCCACCAGTGTTAGTGACAATTTTGCAAGAAAAGGAGTTTCTAAGACTTGGTCTGCTCTGCACTCATCCTGCCTGCAGCTCACACACACCTGTCTGAGCTGGCTTTGAACGGGCTGCCTGTACCAAGGCTTACAGCACATCTGGGAAGCACAGGCTCAGTGCTTGCTGCCAGACCTGTCCGAAAAGCCAACCCTGCCAGTAGGTTTAAAGCTGGCTCGTGCGTGCCTGCTACCTGCAGTGCACTGAGACGGTTCCTTTGACACCGACTTAGAGCTTAATCCGGCCAAAAAGTCCATAGTCACTCCCGCAGGCCCCCAGGGGTAAGGGGTGACACTGTGGCTTGGACCCTCCAACAAGTCTCAAGCTGTGCCATCAGGTGGGCACGTTATCCAGAATTGCACCGTGGCACCGAGGGCCAGGTGCACCACAGATGTCAATCAGCAGAGGCCCCTGGCTTCAGTGGAGCTGCACTGATTCACGCCAACGATGGCTTGGCCTTGAGCGCCACTTTCTATCCCATAGAAATGGTCAAGAAAAGTCCCCAGCTCAGAACAATTTGGCCTCCCAGGTCACTATGGAGCAGCTGTGCTGCAGAGCAGACCTGAGACCAGAGGTTACAATGGAAAACGCCCGCGTCTCGGACCCATTTGGACACAAACAGAAGAGCTGCTGTGCTGCGGCAGTCCACTGCTCCATCTAGCCCAGTGACCCAGGGCAGCTGCTGCGGGGAAGAGTATTTATGCGGGGCCTGTCCAGACTGATCCATCTCCTGCCCCTTGCCCCCAACAGCTTCCAGCATTCAACACCTGCTGATTCCTACCTTGAATTTATACAGAGAAGCTACGACTGAACCAGACACGGAGTCCACCACTGGCTTCAATGAGATTTGGATTCAGCCTGGTGAGTCTAACATGCAGGTCTACATTGGTGAAGGTGACAAAGCGTGCAAGTTGGCACCTGCGATTTAAATCATGTCAACAGCCACGTCCTGGAAGATCCCCATCAAAGATGTAAACATGTGACCGAGCTATGTCTGAACAAACCCAGGCAGCACTCTGAAAATTTGGCCTTCGAGAGTCAGTCCAACAAGACCAGTCAAATCCCTGCCCGGGAGATCTTCACTAAGAGATGCATCAAAGGTGCATCTTACTGCTCATCTCCAGTGATGGCTCAGCCCCCTCCACCCTTCACGCAACCAGCAAGGACTGCAAGTACTCAGCACCTCTGTAAACCAGGCCCCTTGCAAAAAAAAAAAATGTATTGGTAGGGCAATGTACTGACTTGGCCTATTAGGTCTTTCCCAGCTCTTGCCGCTATTAGTCCATGAGAACCAATCCTCCTTTATTTCTTCATGCAACATCCATTTCTGCTGAAATCCAGGGAGTCCATTGTTGTTCATTTTCAAACACAGTACCAGCCGTGTGGTTTTCTTTAAAGAAATAAAAGACCAGACAACTAGAGGATTCTGTCAAATTATGCATACTTAAAATGCCTGTAACTGAAGAATCGCTGTATCAAAAGAATTCCCATTTACTTTGTCTTGAAGAATTATTTGAGGCATCAGCTAAATGTCAGGCAGAGAGACTAAGGTACACAAGTTAAAAGAAGGCGGGGGAAAAGCCTTCTGTTCGCTTTTAAATATGTTGAGCTGGTTTCTCACTAAGACAATAATAGCTGTATAAAGAACCGCTCCAAATCCCCCTTTCTCAGCAAGAACTGGGGAGAAGAGGATAAAAAATTACAGCGAGAAAAAAACTCCCTAAGCTACAGTCAAGTGATGGGCAAGGCTTGAGCCCTGACCTGTCCCGCTGTGCTGCGTCAGTACGTTGGGCGATACGTGCTCAACCCTTAAGCCGCTTCAGGTGGGTTTGGACACTTCTGGTGCAGCTGCCTTGCTGTTCAGCACTAGGCAAGAGGAGTGCAAGGCACTCACCCACTGCAAGAGATCTGCGTTACTCTCCCCACCTCGCCTGGAGAGACTTGCCCAAGGGAGCAGGGAGTCCATGCCACCCAGGAGGTCCTGAGTTACCCCTGCGCCCTGAGGCTGGCTCTCTCTGGGTCCGGGATGCAGAAGCAGTGGGGAAGGCTGGTTCTGGTAGGCAGGGGCATGAGCTTCCTTGGTCATAGCCATGGCACCCACCACGAGAGCGACAGCAGTCCCAGTGCACCTCTGGCTCGCACCTGTTGTGCCCCAGGGTGACGGTGAGCCTAGACGTGCGAGCACCCTATGGCAGGGTGAAAGCGGGTGGGGCTTTACCACGCAACGGCAGCCCTGCAGGCGCTGCCTGTCTGCACTCTCTTGCCCCGTGGTAAGTGGAAGCTGAACGGCAGTGACTTCCTCCTCCCAAAGCGAGGGCTACCCTGCAGAAAGCCACAGGAAACGGCTCGTGACCACATCCTCTGACTCCATCCGAGTTAGTCCTGGTTTACACCAGGGTAGAGGAAGAGGCTGAGTGTACCTCCACAAGACCACACTCTCCCACACTGACATTTCCTTTTATCTGGTCTGAGAAAGCCATGAAAGCCACAGATTATGTTGCAAGTACTTATGTCTCTTTGCCATGGGTGGAGCAGGGGACTTCTGCTCCGGGCTCTGGAATTCAGGAGATCCGGGGTCTCTGATGCCCCGGGGAAGACACCCTGGCCACAACAGCTTCGCATTTTGGATGCCCGGTGTTAGAAACCTGGGCTCCACCTGTCAGAGGTGCTGGAAAAGGGCGGAAGGGCAGGATGAAAAGAAGTTCCCCCACGGGCTGGCTCAGTTCCTGTCGAAACGACCACGTCCCCGGAGGCCCTGGGGCACTAACGAGGTTCTAGGGGGCTGGAGCCTTGCTCGGGCCCCCGTTCAGTGTTGCCTTTCAACAAGTAATAACAATAACACAGCACTGCAAGATCCTTGGAACGAAGACAGCTGAAGAGGGACAACATGCTATGAAGTGTCCTTCCTGCCAGGCCCCTGGCCTGAGACTTTGACAAGGATCCCAGTTCTGTGGTACAGCCGACGGCTTGGCCCCAGGGACAGGAGCAGTGTCAGAGAAACGAGTGAGTGGAGACTTGTCTCCTCACTCCAGGCAGGGCAGGCATTAACCCCTGCTTCCCACCCTGTTGCACATTAGCAGAAGACATTCGATAAAATTAGAGGGCAATAAATTCAGGTGCAATAAAAGGATGCCCTGCCTTTACGCACTATATAGTCCACCTGTAGCACTCACGGCTGCAGAGGGTCATCAGCTGAAGACATATAGTGTGGCTGGATTTTAAAAAGGACCGGATAATTTTACAGCCATTAATAACGTTTGTAACTATGCAAGCTAAGATAACGATATGGGTAATTAAACCTCATGCTTCAGGGCTGAAGCTGATGGACTGCAGGGGTTGTGAAGGATTTCCAGCTCCACTCCCACCGCGCATGTTGGTAGGTGCTTTCCCAAGATGATTCTTTTATCCAGCCCCCGAAGCACGGGGGAACAGCCCATGGCACGATAAAAGGCAGGGCAGGCCAATGATCCAATCTGCGGTGGCAAGCGCTGACATCCTTTGGTAACAAGAAATAATGGGGGAGCAAAATGTATGCAGCTAGCATGGGTAATAAAGCCGTGAGGGAGCTCTGCCCCCATCAGCATTTCCATCTAGCTGCTTTTAGCTGCAGCTCCTTTGCTGAAATAAAAGTGACACATCCTCTAAAAACTTCCTCTTTGCGATCTGAGCTGTTCACCCCGTGAGGATATATTTTTGGGCCTGAGCTTAAAAAAGAACAGCTTCCCATCCCCTTCTGCCAGGACCACAAGAGAGGCGACATTTTAGTGTAATCTCTGGGTCCAATTGCTCAGGGAGAAACAGCCAAGTCGTATGAAAAAGGCAACCCCAAGGCTCCAGATTCGGCCTCGCAGGAAAGTGCCGCCCTAGAAATATCAGGACCGCATTCAGCCTCCCGGGATGGCTCCAGCAGGGTCGGGCACATTCGGGGGAGCCTGGCCTTCAGTGGATCGGAGCACGAGCCATGCAGAACAAGCACCCAAGCCACCACCCTGAGACCTTTCCAAGGCTCGAGCAGCCACTGCACTGGGCCCTGGGCCATCCAGGGAGCTGCAGTTTGCCTGGTGGTCTTTGCCACTTGACCCCCTGCACAATGTGATGGATACCAAGCTGAACGGTGGTAAAGCGCTGATCCCTCACGCCCAGCCCTCAGCGACTGGCCAGGTACACAGCACCCAGTCCCAGGCAGTCTCAGCTGGTCTCTAACCCAGTTGGGACTTGGCCCTTCTTGAAGCCTCACCTCGATGGGAGCCAGCGATGCCCTGATCAGCGACCACTCCCGCTGCCCGCCGGGAGGGCCTTGCTTGTAAAGCCAGGTCCTAAAAAAGCAAAGCGTAAATTAGGATGGTGTTGGCTTCACCTGGCAATCACCAACCTCCTTGGGCACAAGCTGCTCAGTTAAAGACTAACTGAGGCTGCTCTCGGGAGGGTCGAACCTCTCAAGGCCCCCGACGCCCTGGTCTTTTCCATTCTTGAAAGTTTAAAACTTAACTTCAAGACACCTTCCTTAACACAAGCAAAGCACAAAACCCAGCCAACCTTGCCCTGGCTTCTTCATGAAATCACCCGTTTCAGTTTCTGCCGCTAGCTGGCACCATTGCACACCATTTCGCCTGCCGTGCGAGAGCTCGGAAGTGAGCAGCGGTGTCAAGGGGCAGCTGAGCCGCTCCGGCCATGGCGCTAGGGGTAGGCTGGGCTCTGCTCCAGCTGCTCAGCCGTGTTTGCCAGGAAAACCCAGGAGCCATTTCAAGCAGGAAAATGCCCTCCCCACACCGTGCCACCAATGAAGACATACGGCGCGGTGATGCTGGGCTCAGGCTGCGGGGTGCAGTGGGATGTGTGGCGCTGATCAGAGCCAGGGACAAGTGCCGTGGTGCTACGGGGAGGTTCCTAACAGAGAAGGGGAGCAGCTGGCAGAGCAGAGGAGTGCATTTGCCTCCTGGGGCATGGAGCCCCGATGCAGGATCAGGACTGCGATGTGGCCCTGTCTCGCAGCAACAGCCGCTGCTGGCCTCACCGTGGGCAGTGGGACCGGCCCCTGCCCACGGCATCGCTGGCTTCCACCCAGGCGGGGCTTTAAAAGGGGCAAACCCAACCTGAGTTGGCTGTGAATCGAGGCGCTCTGCCTGGGAAAGCTTATGCCAAGCCAGTTGCTGAGGCCTGGGTATGAGGGCTCACTGCTTTACCGCCACTCAGCTTGGTAGCCCTGATGCCAGGAAGGCTCTGGGGTTTGCTGGACGAACGCTGAGCGCCTCTGGCCGCCTAACCACGCAGCAAAGGTCACCAGGGAAATGGCAGCTGTGTGGCCCTGCACTCAGTACAGCGGCTGCTCCAATTCTGGAGAGGACTCGGGGCTGGGGCTTGGGTGCCAGCTCCGGCTGCCTGTTGTCAGACACGAAAGGCTTGGATCCAACTAAAGGACAGGGTTAAGGCTCGCGGGGTGCCCAAGAGGCCCCTCTGTCCCCGAGGAAGCGAGCATGGCAGCCTGGGCATCGCAGAGCAGAGCGTGGCCCCAGCTTTGCCAGCACAGCCTCCGCTCCTGCCACCCACGAGTTTGGGGACACGCTGTCCATACCGGTCAGGCTCCGAATCATTCCTCCTTCCTTCTGAGCATGCTACAGCCTTGCAGAGACCTGCTCAGACCCCCGCTCGGGCCAACACCTCCCCACATGCTAATCAATGCTCTCACCTGCTCCCCCCGCCCTTGCCCAGCCCAGCTCCCAAGTCCTCGTCCCAGCACACAAGCTCGCAGCGGCTGTGGGGGGCTCTGGTCCCTCCAGCCTCCCTCAGGGCCCAATTCTGCAGCCCTCCTCCAAGCCAACAACCCTGGGGACAATGAAGCTCCCAGGCCAGACGTTGTCTGCAGCTCAGGACCCTGTTCGCCTCCCCGACCCTCCAGAAAGCCTCCCCCAGTTGCCCGCAGGAAGGGTGCTGAGATGGAGCCGTGCTCTCGTGCATCCCTGGCAGCTCCCTGGCAAAACTTCCCGAGCCCACTAGGTCTCTTTCAGCCTCCTCGGCATGCCTCGAGACCTGTCACACAGCATTGCTGCTCAAAGTCAGCGCGGGCCTCAACGTGCCAGCTGGTATTAGCATGACGGCCACAGCCCTGCTCCCACATCGCTGCCCTAGCAGGTGGAGGCACGTGGAGCTTCTCCGGGCCGTGTTTGCAGCCCTGCAGGGCCCCGGGCCCCCTACTCATCAAGGCCCAAGCAAGCGGCTCTCTCCAGACTTGGGGAACCGCAGTCCCTGCTCTGCCCAGTGCCCAGACCCGGCTGCCAACAGCAACAGGTGACCAGCACCCCCTTGCCCGGCAAGGTCACTGCAGCGGGACAGCAGAGCCCTGCTGCTGCAGCCTCGGGGCCGGCGTGGCCCTGCCCGCTCTCCCGGCCCATGGCACGGAGAAGGGGCTGCTTTTGGCTCATATGGAGCAGCCTCCAGATGCTCCTTACCCCCCACGCAGGGGACAAAGGCTGGCAGATGAACATCCCTTGCCTGGCACCCCTTTGCCCCTGCCTGGCTATTAACACATAGCTTCCTCCAACCCAGGTCAGCACCCCTGGATTCACCCAGTGCCATAAAGAGACTGGCCCTCACCAAAACTGAAGTCACAGAGAGGCTTAAATCAAATCATCCCTGACAACAATGACATTAATTATGCTTTTAACACATTTTACGGCTTTTTTTCCCCTCACTTCACGCCACATCTGTGTGAACAATATCAAAGAGATTTACGAGTTTCTTTCGTAATTACAGACATGTAGCCCGCTCACTTATCAAAATACTTGCTGAGCAATCAGCCCGCGTCGCAGTCTCTGCCAGGGATTTGTGTTGACAGCAGCCATTCAAAACAAAAATGTTGAATCAGGACTTGTGCGTTGCTTCTAAAGTAGCCTACAAAGAATTTGCCTGTCAAGAAATATATATATATAAAATTACAGGAGCGAAAGCCCGCAGTGAGGTGTTTGTGTGCGTGCGCGCGTCTGTGAGCGCCGGGCTCTGGAAACAGATCTGACATTTGGTTCTTGTATTGCAGGATAAAATTTAATGAGGACAAAAATATGTCTCCCTAATTCCCCTAAGAAATCATTAAAACATTTTGTTATTCCTAAATGTCTGGAAAATGAATTAGTGCCCCTGTAGGAGCCCTCCTGCACATCTTCAGCAGTTAGAAGCTCTTCATCCTCAGACTTGTTGACAGCGCGGCTGGCTCCGTGCTACGCTGGTACCGGGAGATGCTCCAGCCTGTCAGTTGTGGCATCGGGGAGGGCTAGAGCAAAGCGAATGATGGGAGAAGCGGGACTGTCTATTAATGAGATGGTGTTCAATTAAAAGAAGGGGGGGCGATGTCTTCTGCGCTCCCCATGGGCAGCAGAGACAGCGTGGGCCAGCGGGCCGGGCGCACGGCTCCGAGCCCTGGGGTGGGGCGATGGGAGGGTGGGTCCACAGTCCGGGGCAGCCCTGGGCTGGGGCATCGGGCGTGTCACAGCTAAGACTGGGGGTGCTGGTGGATCCCAAATGCTGGAGCCACGACCTGGTTTGGGCCTTACTGACGCAGGCCCAGACTGGCCCACCCCTGCCAGGTCAGCTGGGAGGTCAGCAATGGGGCTGGGATCAGAACTGGGCTCCCAAATCCCAGCCCAGCCCCTGGCAGAGGACCCGGCTGCCAGCAGAGCTGCCCCGGGGGAGCCTCAGCGAGAGTACGACAAGCGAGGATGGCTCGCTTGCATATTAGACACACCCAGCGATGTGCCAAGCACGCGAAGGGGCTGTGGTCCCCGGGGCTCCTACCCTGCTGCGTGCACAGCACAACGTGGACCCGTGCTGGGAAGTGCTGCTGTAGCACAGCGGCCGAGAGCTTATCCTGCCCTCAGGACAAGCTGCTCTTGGGGTGCGTAAACCTGGAGGTCAGCAGTGGCTCAGACACGCACAGCGAGGTGCAGGCAGCGCGAGGGCGCGGGCACGGGGCATGTACCCACGCATATTTAAAAAAAAAAATAGACATCAGACCTAAATGGCTGCAAATGGAGCTCAGTCGGTTTACCTAACTCACCGTCGGGAAGGCAACTGGGGATAGCCGCAGTGTTATTACAAGGCTCGAGCAAATGTATTCCTTTTCTAATGTCAGGATGCATTTGCCTCTTGCGCTGAAACACGGCTATGGCAAAAGCTGTTTCCACTTGTCTATTCGGCTGGTATTTCCAGAGTTACATGCTCAAGTGAGTCCCCACCACCCAGGCCGCCAGGCACGGAGAACAAACACTGGCGATGGCAGCGCCGTGGCCCAGAGGCATTGCAATGCAACCAGCGCCCGGACAACCCGAGATGGGACACCGGGGACAGAGGGTGGGAGGCGCCGCGCACGAGGCTACGCTGACGCCGCAATGCTTGCTAGCGACGGCACCATGGTAGCTTCTGGGCCTGTCTACGTCACGAGCCACTGCAGAGCCCCCTCGTGCAAGGGTGGCACGTGCTGGCGGATGTCACCCCTGCCAGTGACAGGCTAAGGTGACAACAGCCGTGCACGCTGTGGCTTGGTTAGCGCTGCTCGGGGGGCGGGGGGGATCTTTGCCTACCCGGTGCTGACACAGCTTTGCTGCAGAAGCTTTGCGGTGTGGGCCGACCTCTGTCAGATGGTCTGACGCCTGCTCTCCCCATTCATTATTCAGCTACGCAGCCAGAGCCTGCCTTACCTGGTGCTGCAATTAATTGCTTGTAAACGCTCAGGAAAGCCGTCTCAGCCTCCTTGCTTCTTTTACTGAGTGCAACCACCTGAGGGGAAATAAAAGCACAGGGTGAGGAAGCAGGAAATCGGGGGCTTAATGACGAGAGTTCATTTGGGGCCCGGCTGCCCTGCAGGGGTAGGCCTGGAGCAGCACGTTGCATGTGCCAACTGCAGCAAGGGCATTAGAGCCACCGACACAAGGCCGAGCTACAAGGAGCAAATCATCCCCGCTGGGCTCCTCCATGCTTTGTACCACGGCTGGCTCTGCACCGCCAGCCCCTCCACCACAGCCACCCCACCATGCCACCACGAAACAGGACTGTGGCATGTGCCCCTTGGCTGTACTGCTCGGTACCGCTTCTCATCACCAGTTATGATGTTGGTGCGTGCTTTTCCCTGGCTCTAGGAATTACTTTTCGGAGAGGTCGTCGCAGACTTTGCCCTCACAACAGCGGAGCGCAGAGTCTGAGCCCCTGCAGGGCACCGGAGGAAGCTTTTCCCATCACAGCACCAATGGCAGGAGGGGAAAGGGGAGCAGGGAAGAAACGGCACCCCAAGTGAAAGAAGAAGGGACCGGTGAAGCCTGCGTGGGGGCCAGTAAGAGCCCGGCTACGTGCAGCATTTAGCTTCTGCAGGCTGCGCAGTCATACGGAGGCCTAAGGTAGGCTGAGGGTGCACGACGGACGTTTTCCTGTTTCTCAAGCTGTCTGGGTCAAATCAGTCGCAGACCCAATAAAACGTCTTGTTTGCATGTCTCCACTTTGTGGTTTTGTTATCGCACGTCATCTCCTCACGCCTTGCGTTGAAACCCCAAAGATGCAGCTGGATCACACAGGCAGACACTCCCACAGGCATCCGGCTTGTCTAGTTGACCAGCGTTGAAAAAGAAGCGATGGCATATTTACTGCTTAAGGGCCACAACGGCTGTTTCTAGTGGAGATCCTTACACGCACGGTATAAAAGCCCTGGGATAGGGCCTAATTACTAGAACGAATAATAATGCTGCCGTATATGTGTGCAGCAGCTTCCTCCGAAGTGCTCACACAATGAACTAAATCGGTGTTACCCCGGCAATACGGATGAGGCCAGTAGGGACCACGGAGAGGCCCTGGCATTCAAGAGATCGGGCATCCAGCCCTGGTTTGGCGACCCCCTTCCAGGGCGGCCAACGCAAATACTGCATCACCTACCACGTGTCCAACAAGTCACAGCCGACTGCGGTGCTCTCCCACTCCCCGCCCCGTGCCACGAGTGCCCGCTGGCCGTGCATGCTCCACGATGCCAGGCGGCTCTGAACCGGGCTCACAAAGCAGCTCGTGCAGGCTGGGACTCTGCTGTGAGAGCAACCGGGATTTACCTGGCCGCAGCCCTGGCACCTATTCTCCTGAAACTCTTCCACACCCCCTAGACAGGCACGGGGCTGGGCTGTGCCAGCAGGGTCTCGAGGAGGGAGGGAGATGTGGCATTTAGCAAAGTAACTGTGATGTGCTCATCCGGCCTCCTTTGCCTTTGGCTAAATTCCTACCACCATTGTCGTGTCAGGCCACCATAAATCATTGATGCTCTCTGAGTAAATGAAAATTATAATTTAATGCTGGAGCTTAAATAAGGAATAAGAATTCCTCCGTGTGTCTCAAAGGCCGCTGGCTGGGCTGGGCCCGGCTCACACCCAGGCAGCCTTAGCTGCGGCCCCTCTGCAGGTGACGGTGGGGTGGGGGACAGCCAGCCAGGCCCTGCTCCCCCTCCGGCGGGTCTCCCCAACCCAAAGGGCCTCCCGTGAGGCTGCCATGGCCAGAAGCGTGCACCCCTCGGGGGCTGCAGAGGTAACGAGGCTCTGGCATACTGCAGCACTAATCACAGGACAACATATTAATCCTGCCACAACAGCCCATCCAACATTCATGAGCATGAATCATTCACTCCCGTTAATTTTTCAGCATTCGCCTCCTGATCCTGGCGAGAGAGCCCTTTGTTCCCCGCCTCGCGGTGCGCCCTGCGCCCACTGGCACTTGCCCGTGGCTCGGGGGTGTCAGACAGCGACGGCTCCCCGACCATCGACCATCGCCTTCCCGCCCTCGGACAGGGTGAGTGCTGGGCCACGTGGCCGATACCTCCTTCCAAAGAGCCTCTCTGTGCAATCGTCCCACTGAGCACGTGGATGCATCACTGGTGACACTCGCCCAGCCTCGGGCCAGACTGGTCCCTCCAGGTGGCACGAGACCCAGGGCACGAAGCTGGCCCTAGCCCTGCTTGGGTGCTCAGCGATTCCCCCAGGAGACTTAGCGGGGAGCTCTGTCCCTGCGCCTCCCACAGACAGCAGCACCGCTACGTGACCCCAGTGCCCTCCGGGGGCATTGAGGAAGGTGGGCAACCCGACTGCGTGCTGCCTGGGGGCAAAGCATACGTTCAGCCCAGAACCGAAGGGGAGGAAGCGAACTCCAAAGCAGGGAGGACAATGCCCCACTGCATCGCCCAGGGGCACCCCCGCGGTCCGCGTGCACTAACGAACCAGGGAATCGAGACCTGCTGCCTCTCGCCCGGTCTCAGTGCTCGGGCCAGGCGCTCCGAGCCGCGGCTCCGCACGAACCCTGGGGCCGAGTGGCGTGGGGTACCAGGCTCAGAGGCTTTGTAAAGCCCTTGCACAACTGTAAAAGAAATTCAATTTGTTCCAGGAGAAGGAGAGGATAAAGCACACCCCTCCCCCCCGTATTAATGTCTATCTGGGTGGGGGAGGGAAGCCTCCTCTCCCGAATCTCCTCCTGAAGCCAGGCTGGTTTCGACAGCGGAGGGGAAAAACAATCCGACAGACTTTGCAACGAAAGCAGAGCTGGAAAAAAGACAATGAGCAATTTGTTCGTGTCAAGGCTTGATTCTCGCCCCGCTGCATCCGAGCCCGCGCGTCCTGCTCTGAGCGCCGTGCCGCACTTGGAGCTGAAACCCAACCGTCCAGCGCGCCGGCCTGGCAGCGGGGCTGTTAGCAATGGTGCCATCGTCAATTATGCCAATCGCCAGCTCCTGACTGGGTCGTCATCGCCTGGCCCCAGCACCGCAACGTGAAGGAGAGAGGGTGGTTTGCTCTCGCGCTTTTTTCCCCTCCATCTCCCCTGCTGGAAAAGCTTCCAAGCCTCCACACAAGACTGCATTTAAATTGCTTGTCATTCAAAACAAAAGCAAACCACTCATTTGTAATTCACCAGCCACCTGAGCAAACTGCCTTCTCCCTCCCAGCTCACACGCACTGGAGCACAAAGATCATTTTTCTATTGTTAAAATTGTATAAGCCCTGGCTTTTTTTAGCATCTAATACACAAACCCACTTTCTCATTCTAGTGCTTCCAGCAGGAAAGAAAATTTGGGGGCTTGCTTCAACGTTTCGCAAATAAATCTGGCTTCGGGGCGTTTAAAAAAACCCAGCAACAAAACCGCAGAGCGGCAGAGGCCAGGAACACAAGCGGAAAGCAATCAGTGCCGCGTGTGCGTTTTACCGGGATGGAAAAGTTACGCTCCGGGATGGGCATTAACTGTGGACAGTTGATGTCAGGTGTCCTGATTTAAGAGAGGCCCTGATCGAGCAGGAGGAGGTGGTGCAACGCTCCTGCGCTAGGAGGTGGAGCGGCTGGACAAACAGGCCTTTTCCATTTCTAACCTCAATGATGCAGGGAACGCAGGCCGGCTCGGGACTTGCTGCTCCACTGCCCATGCTTCATCAGCCAAGAACGAGAGAGGCAGGTGGCTGCACCTTTGGGAAGAGCACCTGCCAGCAGAAAAGAGGCACGGCAGCTCCAGGCTGATGTTGCCACGATTAGACGCCCAAGTACATAGCAAGGGTCCGACTGCCCCCCAAAGACGTCAATAGAAAAACCAACAGGCAGTGGACTGGGACCCACTTGGCCCATGCACCTTTGGAAATCAGGGGGTTTGTTCGTGCCTTAAGGCCATGAAACGGGGATCTTAAGGCCCACGGCAGTCTCACAAAACCTTCACTTTGCCTCTGTGCCCCACAGGCATCGCAGGCCAAGCCTACTTTAGTTCTTGATTAGCATCGGATAAAGGGACTTCTCCATCTATCAGAAAAACCTAGAAAACCTCATCCCTGATGGGATTTGGACCAGAAGCCTTGGCTCCCAAAGCAGTCATTCCAGCACAGGGATTGAACAAGATGCTCCAAAAAGCTGTCACTAGCAATAGCTCAGACATACTCTTGGAGGACCTCTAGCCACCGGGGAGCAAGACCATCGCAATTTGCTGCTAATTAACATGTTCAGGCTGCGCGGCACAAGTCCCTTGCACGAGACGCTCGAGAGGTCACTTCTCAGCACTGCTTCAGAATTGAGTGAGCGATGGCAGCCAGCCCAGCGCTGGAGATGCACCGCTCCGAGCCACGCTCCTGGCGGCTACGGGGAAGGACTACCGCTGCGCGCCGGGGCTGGCTAGCTGGCTGTGAAGCTGGCCGTGTTGCAAAGCCGGCCTGCCTTCAGTGCCCTCACAGTCCTCGGGCTAGAAAAGGGCATACGGGAAGCCGTGCATCACAGCCAGCATCGCGCGGGGGGTTGCAGAACGGCCTTTCAGTGCTGCTTTGCACCGAGGGGTCTTTTGCAAAGGATTAAAAGCTGTTTTAATCAACAGTTTATCTGTTGCTAAAGAGTTTTACGGCCCAACTCGTAACCCAGTCCAATGACTGAGTGATGCTTATAACACTGTATAATATCATCGGCTGAGGTGCTTATAGCCGCGCAGAACACGTAATGTTCATATGCGCAACATGCTTGCAACATCTTCTCAGCATGCGTTCACTGGTTATGAATGATTTATGCGCTAGTCTTCGTTGGAGCTGGGGAAAATGACTGGTTTTATTTTTGGGGCTTGTTGGCCAAACCAAACAAATCGGGGAGCAATTGTTTTCAGTCAACCAAATGCCTTAGCATGAAATTAAGCAGTTGTTTCCTTTCTTCCCTTCTCTTTTAGCACTTTTTAAAAAATAATAGGCAAATTCGGAAATAACTGCATTTTGAAAGCAGGGAGAACAAAACGTTTCATTTGGAAACTGCTGAGATGAAATGTTTTGACAGTTTCTGACAAAAAAAAAAATCAAAATTCCTAGTTTTTTTTAATCATTCACCAAATGCAGCACCAGTTTGTTCATGGCTTTGTTTGATGTGAAATATTAGTTTTCGGGGGAGAGGGGAATGGTTTCCCCGGAAAGGTTTCATTCAACTCTACTCTCAGTCAAAAGGGCGCCCAACATCTCCTCGGCCAAGCGCAGTCTGGACCAGTGCGCACAGGTGGGGAGGCTTTGGTTTGGGTGGCTGCTCCAAACCCGAACTCCCGCTGTGTTTCCGTGGGTCCTGGCGGGCGAGAAGGTTTTCCCCACGGGAGCTAATAACGTCCTGGTTAAGCGCAGCGTGACAGGCACACGCAGGCCGCCCAATCCAGCTGCCTGCTCAGTCGTATTTTAAGCCACCCGTTTGCTCTGCTCTTTCAGAGCCCTAGTAAACTTCAGGAAATGTCAGCTACAAAAAAAAAATTAAATGACCTTTCCCAGATAGGGATAATCCACCTAAATATCAACCACCAATGGACTTTTTAGCAAGAGAATAAAATCTTTCTGGAGTCACTTGGAGTGTATTATTCTCTTATGCAGACAGGCCACCTGAAAATATGTCCCTGGGACTGGTTCATGACACAGGGCTGTGCAGCAAACAGACACGCGATCTGGAAAAGCCATCTAGATTGCGATGAAGAGCTGAGGCCTAAAGATTACTTTTGATATAAGGACTTCCACATTAGCTGTAATTCTGGATCTGAGCCCTAGAGACGGTGTACTGCACCTCTGGGACACGGGTGAAGACCACACGTAAGGTCAAGAGGCTGCCCAAGCCGGCTGGGGCATGCCTGGGGCCATGCATAAAGGCTGGCGGCACATGCAGATACCACCGGCTCCCTCCCACAAACAGCCAGGCACTCGCTCACCGCTGGGATGACTGGGGCGGCCTTTGGCAAGTGTCTGGACTGAAGCTCGAAGCTGTGCCCCTGCAAGAAAATGCTTTACCAGCACTGGAGCTGTGCCCCCCAGGCCGCCCAGGAGCTGCAGCCGACAGGAACGCTGCTCCAGCCTCACGCCGCGCAGTTCAACGACTGCAGCGGCTGCCTCTTGCTCGTCAGCCCTCGCACGCTGCACAGCACTAACACGCAGGCCACACCAGGCCAGCGGGTCTCATGGCTGTGCCCGCTTCCACTAGTGGCGGCATGGCACGTCTCTTCAGCCACGGGCAGCCCACCAGCGCCTCACAACCCTCCTCCCCGCTCCCCTCCACGGGTGAGCAGCACTCCAGCGCACAAGTCCTGCGGCCTGGGCCCAGGGTATCTGGAAGAACGACCCCGGCTCTGGGATGCAGACAGCAGCGGGCAGGTAACTCCCCTCCTCTGAAGCAATGGCGTTTCCTCTCCAAAGTGTAACGCTCGTCTCTGCAGGAGACGAAGCTTTCTCTGGGGCTGAGCTGCGAGGTGGAACGTGCTCTCCCCAGACCTGAGCCACCAAAACCCTTGCTGCCGCCTGCTCCGAGCGCTTCTCCTAGACCTCTCTTCCAGAGCGGTGCGTTTCCAACCCCAGCAAAACCCTCTGGTGCATGCGCAGATCTGCCCCGGGGGAGAGCCCGTCTCACGAGCCAGATGTCAGCGTGTCCCTTAATGCCTGCCTGGAAGCGCTCGGTTCCCACAACGAGGAGGATAAATAACAGCCAAAATTAGAGTGGGAGCAAAGCTGGTGACCTGTCTCTCTCTCTCTCTCTGAACTCCTCGCTCCATTTAAACCAAAGCTTTAAGGAACTAGCTGCTGAACTCAGACCCCTTTCAGCTGCCGGCTCTGGAGGAGTCAGGTGTTGCAGGAGCCGATGCAGGGGAGAAGAGGGGACGTGGGGCAGGGGCCGCCCCATCCCACAAGGGCAGAAATGGGATCCTGATCCATCTGGTCCCTAACGCAGGTCCCAGCGTGTTGGTACCCATCACTCCAGGGCTGCCCACAGGGTTAGGCACGGTCTGTCCAAAGGGCAGAGCAGCTCCAGACCTCCTTCATGCCTCCCAGTACCTGCATCAGGCCTCAGGTGAAACAGCCCTGCGGTGTCTGCCCTGCTCCTTCCCCTTGGGATGGTGAGCCTCCTGCTGAATTCATCTCTCGGTCACTTGATTTCTAGAGACTCCCCACCTCCCCCTGGCCCAGCCGCCCTGGAGGAGGAGGACAAGCGCGGGGGGCAGCAGGGATTGCAGCCATACAAAAGGACTGAATTCCGGCTTTTTTTTCCCATCGCTCCTACACTTCGCCACTTCAGGACTGACCCAGAGCCCACCAGTCTCCCCACTGACTTTGCTGGAGTTGAGCTCAGACCCAGAGGGAGATTCCCAATGCAGCAAGCGATGAAATGACACAAATCCATGGAAAGCCCCAACTACTGAGCCCAGCCGTAGGTCAGACCCCATCCCACCCCGAGCTCAACGTAGGCTTTGCCAGTAACGTCACCAGGGACGGGCCCAGGGTGCAACTCTCCGAGCCTCTCCGCTGCCAGCCTCTTCTCCCATCAGGACTAACGCTCCCAACGGGGGCAAGAAGAGGCACGACTCAAGACCCCACCTGTCCGTCCGGCTGCACCCAGAGCACCCGCCTGACAGCATTGTTCGGGTCCTGTGGCTGCTTGTCGGCCCTGCCGGAGAACAGCACGCATGGGGAGGACACCAGCAAAGGAGCCTGGAGCCACGGAGGTCGTGGGATTGCCTGACACGGCTCTGCCAGGCCCACGGTTTCCACTTCAGTCAGCAGGAGGAAACGTTACATTCCCCGGGGTGCGGCGTGATGGGCTGGAGGTTGGTATTTTACCTGTTTCTAAAAAAAAACCAGATGCGAAATGTCACTGTGCAACCGAGACAGATCATCCAAGCCTGACTAATCAACCACCCCTTCCTTTGCAAGCTGCCCCCGGGGGCAGTGTCTTCGTGAGGCTGACCATGCGTCCAAGGCTCTGTCCTCGCGCGGGTCAGAGGCACCAGCTGACCCGCGCCGAAGCCGGCGTTCCCACGGGACACCCTGTTAGGCGCTCGTTAATCCGCACCGGCGAGGCAGCTGGCTTTGGAGCCAGGCTCCCCGTGGGCAGCTCAGCACCGAGTCTAATGGCAGGACGGGGCTGGTTCTTCTCCAGGTGAAAGGCAGCAAGAGGCTTTGCATGGGGTGCCCTCTGCACGCCCCTTCCCCTCCGCTGGTTCATTAGCCACCTCCCTCCTTAGCGCAGGGCTGAAACCAGCCCGCTACCTTGGGATCACTTTGCTGTGTGCACAGTGGATCTCGGCATAAAGACTGTCTGGTATGAAAAAGCTGGTTAACCACTCCTTGGGGAGCTGATCGCCTCTCAAGGGAGAGCTGAGCTCCAGAGGTGTGGTTTGGCCAACCAGCATGTCTCCAAGTGCAGAAGCAATGCAAGTAAGTACTTGCATTCAAAGCAAGCAAACAACAAATACCTCAACAAATACAGGGGCCTTGACCTGTATGCTAACAACCATTTGAAGGGCACCAGAGACCAGCTCCTAGTCCACTTACTGGGCATCTACAAGCACCCCTATTTCTCCCTGCTCAAGCCTCAGAAACACCACGAGTGAACCGTGCCTTTGTCCTAGCCTTGAGTCACAGGACAGTGTGCGGAGAAAGACGACCCACCCACCTTTTGCCTTGACGGCTTTTCATGGACTCAAGCAGGGCCTGGTGGGATCAGACTCCGGTGCCCAAGCCCACGGAGAGGTCTAGCAGGTGACAGGATCTGGCTCTCTATGCTAGCTATCACCAAAATGCTGCACCACAGTGTGGGGGGCAAGAGAGGGAACAGAAACCAACTGGAGAGCTCAATAAGCCTCACCAGCGAGTCTTCCTGGTTTGCAGAGCGAGAGGCAGAGTGAAGCAGGGAAGAGGGCATTCATCGCCCGCAGAAGAGCTGGGGGCACACGCAACCCCGTGCTTCCAAAATGAGAGGCAGAGTCACCGGCAGATGGGCACCCCTGTACCAGGGCAGAGCGCCCACTGCCAGCCCCAGCACAAGACAGCAGCATATGGGATACCTAGAGTATTTGGTGGGCCCCAAGGGTCAATTCCAGCCCCTGGGAGACTGCTCCAAGATGAACGAGCGGATTACAACGGGAAACTCGTAGCGTGGCTCAGTCCCGCACCTAACCAGAGAGCTGGGAGTGAGCCTGTGCCTGCCTGGGTCAAGTCTGGGCGCACATTTAGCTGAGAGGCAAACACCCAGCCCCTCCACCCCGCAGCTCCCAGGCAGCCTCTCCAAGAGGTGGCTTTTCCCACCCTCCTGATTGCAATCAGTAACAGGCGAGGAGCTGAAATGCCTCCTGCCAGCCACGAGATCACAGAGATGACCATTTGAGATGATAAACCTTCAATTAACTACTGTTCTCCCTCGCCCCTGCAAACGCCTTCGATGAGCTGAGGCATGGCGCGCACTCAGCCTCCATATTATATATCGATGTATCATTAATTTCTTTTTTGTTTCCTTCTACAGCGTACGCTGATTCAAGGTGAGAAAACGCAACTGTGCTGGAACAACTCCGATTGATGAATTACATTTATGTGCCGGGTCTTTTTCATGGCTGGTGACTTTCCAGCAAAGCAATTATCACTGTAGAATGCATAATAGCCTAATTAATTACTATTGTCAGGCTGGCCTCTGTGCCATGATTATACCTTATGAAGCCAACTTTTTAAACATTTGGAAGCAGAAATATTATTATAATTGACTGGCAAAAATGGGTAAACTCACCTACCTCTGTTGATATCCTTCCCAGTATCAAGGCTTTGTTAGGCACGAAGGGAAACATATGATCGTCTCAGTGTTTCATCTCAAAGGAAGAAGAATTTGAATTGCATCAGGTTGACTTTATTATTATAAATAGGAGAGCTACGGTAGGACGAGATTTCTGGTCCTTCACTCTAAATACTCACCACAGCAAACACATGGGGATTTTCCATAGGAAGAGCTGTCAAATGAGAATACAACCAGTGAGACCCCCTGCTGTTGGAGCCACTCTAAACATTTTCTTCCCTTTTAGAATTTGCACCCATTTATTTGCTTCTACTTTATTCACAGATTCATAGCTGTCGGGGGCTGGAAGGGACCTCGCAGATCATCGGGCCCAGCCCCCCGCTCTAGGCAGGAAGACAACTGGGATCGAGTGACCGCAGCGAGGTGACTGGCCGGTCTCCACTTTATAATGCATAAAGAAGGCAAGAAAAGAAAAGAAGAAAAAGAAAATGAAAGAGAGAGGCATGGCATCCTGCCTGTTTCTCTTCTTTGCTTTCTTGGGCATATCAAATGATTTTAATTTTATTTAAAGTTTTATCATTAGATCATCGTTGCAAAAGTTAGATCATTGCATGTAAAACAGTAGTAAGCACATGCATTTTAGATGCAGCACGTCAGTCTGAACGGAGCCACCTCCTGGCAAACAGCAGCATCCAGCATTGCTCGTCTGACGGTTGGCTCAATAAAGGCATCTCGACTCCCCCATTTTCAAGATCACGTGGGACGGGATGGGACGGGACGGGACGTTCCTTGCGTACAGCGAACACTTCAGACCTCAAAAGACTCCATCTAGTTGCTTTTTCAGTTAACAAGCAGGCCTGTTCTTTCAACTGGGTCCTGGGTGCCAGAGTTGGATGGGAGCACAAAACAATCAAGCAAGCACACAATCCGCGTACAACAAAACGAAGAAAGCCCAAGGCTTTTGAAATGCTTTGGGCAATCATCACCACCCTTCCCTGATGAAGCAGGTTTCCATTTGAAACAGGATGTCCTGTTCTCAAGTTCCCCAGTCGTCTGCTGTCCTTCTACATGGAAAAGGCCTGAATTTCTACTACCGACAAGAGTGCGGGACCATTACAGAGGAATTACTGTGAAACGGGCATGATCAGAGGCTGGGAAAAAGGACTCCAGGAGGGTTGACTGCCAGATAGTAATTTGTTTTCAGCCACAATGAAACTGATAATGAAATCAGCAGGAAATCAACCCCCAAAGCTGCAGAGGCCTGTTGTCTGCTGAAATAAAGCAGCCTCGAGGGGGGGGGGTGGAAATCCATCTGAATGATAGAGCAAGAGCCCCAGGCGCTAAATTGGGTGGATTTTGCCAGCCAGAAGGACGCGCAAATAGCAGTTTGTGCTTGTATGGCCTCCTTCAAGCAGGGATCTCAAAGGGCCTTGCAGAGCTAACGAGAGTCCTCTGCCTCCGTCGTAAGTGAGGCATGAGGCGGCCAGGGAAAAAGCTCCCAGGCAGGAGTGGGGGGAGAAAAGGATGCTGTCTGCATGGCCATACCGTGCTGCACCCAAGGAAGGGTTAAGGTGGCGTGCACTAAGAATGGCAGACACACACGGGAGCAAACGTGTGCGCCCGGGGCACGATGCAGGCACCCTCTCGTTGCAGGGGACCGGGACAGCCCACAGACGGTACCCCGAGCTGTGAAACTGGGTCAAAAGGACAGAGCAAACTGAGTCACCCGCCCTGTGCCCATTTCTCATGTGTAAAGTGGGGCTCCGGGCTTCGTGCCTGGCAAGGAGATCAAACCCAGCGAGGTGCTCGGACCTCTGCGAGGAGGAGCTGGGGGGATGGCGAGGGGCGTTCTCCTGGCAGCCGGGTAGCTCACAGCTCAGCTTCTCCCAGCTCCACCAAATGGGGCCTTGCCCTGCCCACAGCAAGACGGCTGGTTTCCATACAGGTCCCCATGATCATCTGGGCCAGGGCAAAGGCCATCAGCTGAAGAACCGAAGGGGAGAACAACGCAGACGTCAGCCGAGAGTGCAACGCCAGTGCTTCTAGGGCCCAGAGAAGCCATCCAGCCCGGGAGAGACCCCGAAACGGCGATGTCCAGCCTAGAATGAATAACTGTGGTTTGATGGAGCTGGGCACCCTAACCCTGGGTGCAGATGGAGACGAGATACAGACTGAGCAAAGGCGAGAGGACACAAGCACCTGGGATCTGGAAAGCAGAGGGCGCTGAAGGCAGATGCAAGACTGCGCCGGCTTGGCTCTGCACACAGAAGTTGGCATGCGGGGAGGAGGGCCGGCGCCACTGGGGAAGGTTGGGTACACCGCGAAGCTGCAGCGCCGCACTGCCCTGGAGCCGCGAGAGGCGCCAGCAGGTGCTGAAAGCTCAGGTAGGTTTTCTAGACAAGAAAATATGGATGGAAAACAGAACAAGCCCGCGGACGGGAAGCTGAATGGGTGAGTTTGTGGCAAGTAGCAAGAGCGGCAGCAGGGAGCGCAGGACCCCACGGGGAAGGCTTCCAGCTTCGGCTGCTGGAAATGCAAGCTGGGCCAGCGAGGAGGCCCCACCTGTTCTGGGCTGCAAGGCAGAGAGGGCTCAGCAATGGCAGGACGCTGCTCTGGTGGGACAGGCCCTCCGTGGCTCTCGAGGCAGGAGAAGCACGGACCTTCCCAGCAGAGCCAGGCTGTCGAGGAGCCTGTCTGTCAGCTGGAGGAAGACAGAGGGTCCTGACTCTGGGCAAGCCCCTTGCCCTGCCTGGCTGTGGCTATCAACACTCCCCTCCTACCCAGCGCCCAGCAAGGGCTTATTAGACAGCTCACGATGCTCCGCCCGCCCCAGGACGTGGTCCCAGGCTGGATGCGGGATATAGCCCAAAGACCTGGGGAGTCAGCGGGCCCAACGCCAGAAAGAAAAGGGTGGACAGAGCATGCTGATCCGGAGCTGCCGACAGGCCACCTCTTTCCTGTTAGCAACTAATGACTGTACTTTATTCCAGTCCTCACACAAGCATCTGATTCTCCCTTGGGAGCGAAGGCAGAGCAGAGCTCCTTACCTATCAGCCAGCATCAATGTAGTGATGTGAGACGAAACGCTGCAATGCAAGTTAAATCAATCCAGGACACGCCAAGGGTCCGGTCCGAGCCGCTGCCTTTCCCCGCGGCTTTCTGCAGGCCAGCTCAGCCACGCTCGGAGGTGGCAGGGGCAGAAGCATCCCTACGTGTTTCCCACCTAACGCTCTGGCTTTGCAATCCACAGCATTCAAGAGCTTGCAAGCGTGGAGATGCTGAAGCCACACTAAGAAGCCACCGCATTTAACTGTTGTTAAATATGTTAGATATTACCCCCGGTATATATGAGTTATCATTCTTCCCACCGCCGCTCACACAGGAGTCCATTTCTCTGAAGGCAGAAAGCTTACAACATTTTCACAAGGCCAAAAAGCAATTCATGTCAAAAAGATCAATAACATAAAAATAAAGCATGAGAATTCTAGTTAAAGGGAATGTCATATAAATATGTTGTTCACGTTCATGATTCTGAGATTAAAAAAAAATGAATCAATAGAGTTCTTTAGATGATGTTATTTCTAATGAGAAATATACCAAGACCACTGCAAATAACTGCTTAACTGAGGAAAAAAATGCATTAATAATTTACTTTATAAAGCATATGATACTGAATGAAAGAAAATAGCTGCTGGTTCTTAATTTTGTTGTAATACTTCCTGACAAGCTCAATGAAGCTTTGGCAAAGTTCCTGATAGGAGAGTCAGAGGATGTTAATCTCATTAGAATTCCTTTTGGAGGAGTTTCCCCCCCGACATGCCAACGCCCGGCTGGTCCTGGTCACCGCACGGGATCTGCAAACAGCGGCCAGGAGATTAGCCGACATGCAGGTCCTGCACGCGTGGCTAGAAAGAGTAAAATCCTGGCTCTGTCGTGCCTCCTTTTAGCACATGCAACACACATCCTGGTTTTTAAAAGCCAGCTGCTCAAAACCTGCGTGCACTATACGCGAGAAATATGGTAAGAGCAGTTTCTGCTGCTTACTGGGCAAAAGCGAGAGTTAAATCTGCAAGCGACTCCCAGGGAGAAGAATGAGGAGCAGAATCTGCTCCACGGCTGCTGCTCGATGACTGCAAGGAGAGATCTTTTTATTTTCGCGCTTTTTCAAAAACCGGGTAGGGGTTTTACACTGGAGCATGAACTACACAACCAAGGATGGTATTTGGGCCAGGCAGCCAGTGCAACAGGAACCGGAAAACGGGTAAACCCCAGTAAGGCACCGGTCCCGGCAGCTCAGGGTTCATGGGCCCAAATATCCGATTACGAGCAGGGCAGCCCTTGAACAAGCCCCTCGTAAGTGTGATCTGCTCCTCTGGCCTTGGGTGGCAGAGCCCATGCCCAGGAGCACCCAGCCAAGCACGCACACCCCGACGTGCCGGCAGTTGATGTATTTCATTTCCAAAGCCCGGTCGTACACCACAGGAAGATCCTGCCTTAGATCAATGCCTCCTTTGATCTAATGGATTACACGTCTCCACGAGAGGTTATCGTGCCACCTTCCCAAGGTCTCACGCACGTACTGCAGGGTTTTTAATGAAACAAGGGCTTTGGGAACAAGCGGCTCTTACAGCAGGTGGGCCTGGGTCTCACTGCCCACTTCGGCAAGCTGACGTCTCTGTGGGCACTCTGGATGTGTCTACGGTGCAACCGGGTCCCAGGTAGGCCCAGGCTGAGCTGCAGGGGCTGTGGCCATATTCTTCCAGGAGCCGAGCTAGCTCGTTTCAAGTCCGTTGTGGTGCGGACAAAGCTGGGAAGAGCTAGCGAAGATGCTGCCTTGCGTGCCCACCAGCCACGTCCAACTTGCCCCACACTGTTCTGTAGCCTGAAAGTCTCCGCCGGTCACACGCGTTGTTTGCATCGTTCACTAGGCTTCCTGACCCTTGTTCGGAGGCACGCCGGCCAATTCAGTGGAGACGTTTCGAATTCTGCTATTCACCCCATCTCCTCCCAGGGTCACCTCTAGTTGCAGCGGCCACATTTTCATGTGTGGCTGTCAGCATGTCATCCAGTGGCTGTATTGTAGAGAGGAAACTTTTGCGGGATTTTAGTCTAGTGGGAGCTGCACCGTGGCCACACAGACACGGCAGGAGCATTCACACTGCAGCCCCGGTCAGACTCCTTGAATCTGCAGATCCCGCTACCCCTCCCCTCAATCAGAGCTATATGCAAAGCTACACCTGGGCTGTGGTGACACTGCTATGCCAGTGAGAATAGGTGACATTTTGGGGGGGCCCAAACCCCAAGCTGAGCCCAGCCCTGGGAGTGCTGGGGGTGCTGGCACGCCCAGGAGCAATCCGTTACTCAAGCGAGTACCACGAGTCAAGTGATAACATCCCTGCAGAAGCCAACCTGTTGGGCAGAAAGTCTCTAGATCCAGAAACTTCTCCCTCTGTGTCTACAAATTGCTCCCAGTGAATCGGGAGCTGTGTAAATACTGTAATGAGCTAAAATTAATATGAAAAGCCATTCAACATTACTCAACAGCTTTAATGGCTGTGACCCTTACTGGGCATCGCCTCAACAGGGGACGTCAGCTGGAAAGCAACACGCTCCCTGGTAACATCCACACTTTTTACAGCACTCGTAAATTATAATGAGGCTGCTCCAAAGGTCAGCGAATCCAGATGGCAGCGCAACAACAGGCACATGGGCCCCAATCCTGCAGCAAGAGCCTTCACGGAGACCGTGGGCCTGCCTGATGCCAAGGCTGGGGGCTAAGGAGGCTGAAGACTGGTTATTTCAAAGCCCTTAGACCTGGATCCCTCGAGCAGCAATCCAGGCCTCACTCCTGGAGCAGCCAGATGCCGCACAATAATGCAGAGCGGTTCACAATGACCCCGTGAGGCAGGGAAGAGCTGCTGCACCCACCTTATGGCGGGAGGGACCTCAGGCACAGAGACGCTGCGGATGTGCCCCAAATCACTCAGGAAGCCAGTGGCCAGTCCTGAGCCCCACACCAGCACTCTCCCTGCAGAGGTGCCTTCCCTTCAGCGCCTGTTTCGACAGTAACCAACAGCCTCTATTGATGGCAGAGGAAGAGAGGGGATATTTCAAGATCGTCCTGCCGCTCTCGCTCATGTAAATATTTTTTTTTACTGACAGCCCAGTTTTGATTTTTTAAATTTATATTTTTGAGTGCATTTACTGCCAGTTGGCAGCTGTAAACCAGCCTGTATTGATGTATCATCGGGAATGAAAGGCTCCGGAGCGAGGCGTGCGAGGCTGTAAGGAGCAGATTGATTTTACATGGTCAGCGTGGGAAAGGGTCACTGCAGAGGGTTGATTCCTTTCTCACTCTCTAAAATGCTTTAGCCTTTGAGGGCTGGGCGAGGGAGCGGGGAGACAGGCTCCGACTGGCGAAACAGGGAAGAGGGATAGGGGCCGGTGGCGGGATGGATGGAGCGTGGGTAAAAGCTGCCATGGAGAGAGCACGTGGGTGGGGGGTTTTTGCTGGAGGCCAATTGCTCATTAGAACAGCTGGTGGGAAACGATCCACGAGGACAAACCGTCTCCTCTCTCCACAGCCGGAAGTCAGCATCTTCTCCGCTCACCGCCCACAAGCCCCTGCACACAGCGGTGCCTACCTCTGGCCCCGGGAGCTCTGGAGGGCTCGCCTGACTCCACCGTGGACTGGCAGCAACCGCAAGGGCGGTGCGGGAGAGGAGCAGCGATCCCCGAGCGCAGGAGCATAGCAGGAGTAATGGGAACATGCCACCAAGTTGGGCTCTGCAGCGAATGGGGCAAAGCACGGGGGTGTTGAGGGCTGGGGCTGGGTCTATCGCAGCCTTTGCAGCAAGAAGGGTCTGTCTGACGGGATGCCGGATGCACCCTGCTGCCCTCCAGCTCTCCGAATCCCAGACGGAGCCTCAGCAGTGATCAGGGAGGAGGGCAGACGCAGCCCAGCCGGCCCCGGCACCGGGAGCGCGATACAAGACAAAAAGGGCTCGGTACCGACTGGAACGCCGGATCCATCCTTCCTTCCTGTCCAGCAGCAGAGGGCTCCCAAACTTTAGGTACGATGGGATCGTCTTTGACCAGCTTCGAAGAAGGGTGACAGTGTCCTGCTAGGAGAGGGCGCACCCGATTTCCATTCTCTGTTCCGGGTCGTCTTTCCTTGCCTCCTCTCTGAACTGGACAGTCCCAGCCTTGCGGGTCTCTGGTTGCGGAGAAATCTCCCCAGGCCTCCTGCCCTCCTCATCCCCCTTCCAGCTCAGCTGGATCCTTCCCCAGGCACCTCGAGAGACAGGGAGCATCTGGGTTTCCAGTGTCCATTTCTGACTTCAAAAAGGCAGGGCACTGCTGGAAAAGCCCAGGGCTAGAGAAGGGTTTTCATGTACAAGCAAATTACTTTTCCATAAGTGACTCGAATCCCACTTGTGCTAACATAGAAAAATTGCTTTGCTTTAAAGACAGCATTAAGAGCCAAGAGATAAAAAGGCACAGCCACAGGAATTTGGAGCCCAGGCCTCGCGCCCAAATTCAAACCGGCCTTTCATTTTGTCCATTAATAATAGTGACAACTGGGGATCAGGCTCTAATCTGCGACTGAGGCACCCCGCATGCAGGCTGGGGAGGAAAGCCGGCTGCCCTATATCGCTGAGTCTAGTCCCCTGCCACTGCAAGGACCCACACAAAACTGCCCCTTCGCCCACGGAGCAAGCTCCATTTGAAAACTAGCCAGGCTGTCGGCCCCACTCCTCCGGCTGCCCCAGAGCCTCCCTCCTCGGAGGGCTAGAAACCTCTCCATTTCCAGCCTAAATTTAATCCTGGGTAATTTACACCCGTTTACTGTGGTGCCAACATTGTCCATTAACTTAAATAGCTCTTCTGCCTCCCCGGCGTCCTCCCAGCCCAGTATAACGGCTGCCACGTTCCCCCCTGGCTTCGTTCCACCGAGCTGAACGAGACGGGCTCTTCCAGACTCCTCCGGGCAGACAGGCCTGCGACACCCCCACAAACTCTTCCCAACAATCGCTCCAGACCGAATTCATCCTACACCAATGTTGGAGACCAGAGATGTGCACAGGATTTCAGACAAGATCTCCACAGCGGCTGGAAGGGTTCTTCATGTCTCCAGAAACAGCCTCCCTGATACCACCTCCTATGACCGTGCATCACACTGGCATCCCACAATGAGGAATATCCTCAAACGCGGCTCTTCCTTTGTCGTTTCTGACTGGCGAGCTCCTGACGGAGAGTTTGCGATAGGCTTTCTTCTCATGAACCCCCAACACGAGCTTGCGCTCAGTACCGCTGCACTTCATCTCATTTCCACTCCTCCGGTCCTGTGGGTCGGCCACTTCTTCCTGTAAGATATTCCAAGTCTCCTCCACAGTGACGGCGCCTCCCAATTGTTGGTCAGCATCAAATTCATTCTGATGCTCTCACTTCTTGTGCCAAGGTCATTCATGTGATTATCAACCGACGCTGATCTCAAGACCAATCCTTGAGGAGCTCCAGCTGTAACCTCCCTCCAGCTTTACACTTCCCCTTTCAACTCATTGCCACGTCCCCTACAGCGACTTCTTATCCACTTGAAACTTCTTGCACTAAGCCCCATTTTCTCCAGCTTAACTAATGATTTCCCAGGTGGCACTGTATTAAATGCTTTCCCGAAGTCCAGGGAGATTAGATCTCCTGCATTCTCTTTGTCTAGAAAATCAGTTATCTCCTCAAAGAAAGATATCAGGTTAGCCTGGCACAATCAACCTTTGGGAAACCTCTGGTGCATTTTATCCCATTTTCTATTTACCTGCATGTCCTTAATTATCCTTTCCTGCAAAGTTTGTTCTAAAGCTATGCACGCTATCGAGGTCAGACTGACAGGTCTGTGGCTCTTCCAGATCGCTTCTTCCCTTCCTCGCAATACTAGTGGTCTCAGATCAGGCCTCTAGGGCAGGTGTTCAAATCAGACAGCAGCCTCTACGGGTTTAATAGCCACAGTTGCCACCCCCCAAAAACATAGGGATCAAGTGAGATGTGAGGCCAGTGGTATGCACTGACCACTGGGCAACGCCTTCCCGGTCACTCTCGCAGGAGCCTTCCCAGACTCTGGAGGCCGTGAGCCGCAGAACCTGGCATCCTGCAGAAAAATGCCCCAGCAGAAGTGACCGAGGGGTGCAGACTGCTGGTGTTAGCTACTGGAGAGGCCTCGTTTGTGCAACGCAGTCGTTGGGAATGGGGGAACGGCACGCTGGAAGGAGATAATGCCTCTATGAGACACAGCAGCCTCCATGTGCCGGGTAGGGACCCTGCCCTGAAAGGGTGGAGCAGCACTCCTGTGTAGCAGCATGCAGGGGGGAAGGCCTTGGTCAGCCTGCCAGACATGCTCCTTTGCACCAGCTTCCTCCCCTAGTGCAGACCAGCTGTCACCCATCCCCTGGAACGTACGTCCTGGCCCCACCGTCACGTAGTCACCTACTGCCCTCACTCCAGACAGACTAACTGGTGCTTGTGGAGACATGGGTGCGAGACCTGATCAGCCACGTGCACGCTCGGTGTCTGATTGGCATGTAACTTGTCCTCCAGGAAATCTGTCTGACATGGGTTCATTGTTGGACACATTTTTATCACCGTTCAATACCCCAAAGCAACACAGCCTATGCAGAGGGTCCCCAGAGGCAAAAGGAACCAAGACCTAAAGCCACAGGTGAAAGGTGGCTGGCATTCGCCGCCTGAAGCCCTCAGACTTGCTCCGTATGTTGCACGTGCGTCTTTGCAAGAAGACCCCTGGGTCCCCACTCTGTGGAGCGCAGGTCTGTGTTGCTCCATGCTCACCAAAACATTCACGTAAGGAGGCTCCAGAAGTTGCTCTGTTGCAAGCTCCCTCCCCCTCTGACTCCTCTCTGGCTGTCCATTTGGTCCCGAGCAGGATGCACATCTCACCCCTCATCTGGACCCTACTTGGCGTCCCCCTCAAAGGCAAAGGGAGGTCACTTGCAAGCTTAGTGAGAAAGGAGGGCTGAATATATGCTGCTGCTTTTCACCTCCACAATAAGGAAGCAATGGCTTTCACAGGCTTGGCTGTATCCAAATGACAGGCTCCCTCTTCCCCAGGCTTCCCCACTGCTTTCACTGGGGCGTCACGGGTGTGTCAAAAGGAGGACCTGGTCCTTTCTATTTCCCGTCCAGACAATAGTTGCTGTGCTTGCACAGTCATTTAGAAGCATCCGGAGGGGGCCCTCGGACCCCAAAAGACAAGAGCCACTGGATGTCAAACAGGGAACCATTCAGCAGGAGACAGCGCCTATTATATCTGCATGTGGTGCTGGTGTGACTGTGACTGCAACACCCTTCGTGCTTGCATGCCCACTTCAAAAAGGATACTGAAAAACCAAAGAGGGTCGAGAGACAAAGAATAAAGAAGTGCAATGTGTGCTCTGTAGGGAGAGTCTGCCGGGCCTCCAACAAGGACACGGGGCGATGTGCTCACTGCCTACGAGTACCTACCCACAGGAATCTGATCTCGTGGGGCTCTTCCATCAAGCGGATGAAGACCTAACACAATCCCGCGGCTGGAAACTAAAACTAGGCACGTGTAGATTTGAAACGAGGCACAGATTTTGAATGCTGAGGGTGACCCATCATTGCAACAACTTACCAAGGGTTGGGATGAATTCCCCATCACTGGAAGTTTTTAATCAAGACGGCAGGTTTTGCTACAAGTCCTGCTGAATTTGAACTTGAGGTGGGAATGAATACAGCGGAGTCTTTGGGTCTGTGGTAGGAAGGCTTTTCCTTGAGCAATCCCAGCAGGCCCGTGTGAACTTAAAAGCTATGAACCGATGAAAGACGGGTTGTGACTGGGGCACTGGGGAAAAGCATGCGACACACGCTTGCTCTCACCCTTGCCTGTGCACTCCCAGTGGAAACCTGGGCTTCATTCTTTTGCTAAACCATCCTTTTATTTTAAACAAGATCTCAGATCGAGCCAATGTTCCTGGGAGAAAGCAAAGCTTGCTGTTCCCCACCACGCGGACACTCGAGTGTGCAAAAGCACTGGAAAGTTTCACCTCCAATTTAGCATAACAAAACTTTTAATTTAGATGTTTTCATCTATCTATCGGAGTAAAAAAAATAAGTTTAAAATAATGACTGTAATAAATGAAGGTAATTAATTGTAGTTTGTTCCTTTACTGTCTAGTCAGCTTAATTTTACCTTTTCATCTAATAATGAGAAAATAATTTTTGTGCTCTGAGGGTTAATGATATGTAACTGCAAGAGCTGCTAATTGCATGTTGCAAACTATTCATCAAAATCCCCATCTGCGCTACTTGATTATGTTTGCTAAATTATTGCTTTGAATTATCTTTCATAAAGCAACTTTTGTAATTAGCAGGGCTTTTGGTTTGCTCTTTTCTCTGCACGCAAGGATATTCAAACTTTGTCCATTTCAAGCTGTTGCCATTAAGCTACCGTCACGGGCAGCTTTGTGTTATTCTGTGCCAGAGAAATAAACTGGCCTTTATCTAATCAGAATGAAAAACAAAAGCTGTTTTTATTCTCAGCGGGTACAATTTATTCCTTTCTTCATCACCCCACAGCCCCCCTCCCCACGAAGCAAAAGAAATTACATAGAAAGGATACAGGATCCTAAATGTATACCAGCTACTTATGGCAACCGCAAAAACACAGCCCCCTCACCAACCCTGCTGGTGCTCCTCACTCTCCACCCACATCCCCCCTCCAGCCCT
>NW_017729001.1:30980223-31004209 GCF_001723915.1 Gavialis gangeticus
GTTAGTATTTCAAAATGATTTTTTCCCCTTTCCATTTAGAAGAAAGAATAGAAGGGAACGTCTTGGCATTCATCACAAGGTTTTTATGGGCTACTTTCCGTGACTCAGATGAAGTAGCACTGTATTCTCCCTGGTAAATATTCATGCTTAGTGCAGGCTAAAGCCATTAAAAAAACCCAAAAAACTAATGCAGCACCAGACATTCGAGCCGTGAGCAGCTGGATGGAGCTGGGGCATGATTAGAACGGCTGCACCAGGGGGGACTCTTCCTCCTCCTCCTCCTCCTCCCTAGGGGAAGGGCTAACTCTTAACGTGCTGAAGCAAGCAGGAACAGCAGGGATGGAAATGGGCTATTGGGTTCCTGCTGACATAGGTCTAGTGCTCAGGACTGGACTGGGTCCCTAACGATGCCGGTTTGTCCCCAGGTCGAGAGATGTCTTGACAACAGGGCAGCTTTGTTACACCAGGCTACTCTAGCTTTCACGAACAACCCCTCCTAATCCACTAGATCGCCGGCTGGCAGGAAATAAAGGTCACTCCAGCAAAGCCAATGGGCTGGAAGCACGGCAGTGCAACTCCAGCGCAGCTCTGAGGAAGTCCAAGGCGCTGTGCCGACTGACACCAGGTGACGGTGCCTGCTTCCAAATAAGAAGACTCCTTCCCACTTGCCCCATCTTTCTTTTCACATAGTCCTGCCCTAGGGAAACGGAGGAGGAGACTGGCATGGTTGCCTGGACTCGGCCACAAATCCCAGTGACCTGAAAGTGCTGATGGACCGGGTCCTGTGTTTGCAAAGAGAAGGGTCGATGGAGCGCTGGACTGGATGCACGGCAAGACAGCGTCGCCCACGCAGATCCTCTCGCTCTCTTCGCATCCTGTTTGCACAGGGGTGAGCCAGGGTCCAAGGCTGTAAACCAGCTCCCCTCCCAGCCATGTGCCCAAAGTTGAGTTAAAGGCCTGCCGTTCCTCAGATGACACCCATGCTGGCTGACTCCATGGTAAAGCTACCACTGACTTCAGCAGGAGCAGGATCAAGGTGCCCAAAACCACTGCCCTCCTCTCCACAAGCAATGCAACCCTTCACGCTGCTTTAGGTATGGGATGTCTCCCACTGCTACAGACCCCTGTGCTCAAGGGCTGGGAGTTTAAACTCCTTCCCTGTCAGGGCTAATATTTAAAAATCCCCTGGGGGGAAAAATCAACAGCTTTCCTGGAATCACACAAGTTACTGAGAGAGCGCACCCACATAAGACATGGAGTCCGAGGGACTGGATCCTGAGCGTGTTCACACAGGTGTAAACCCAGAGCCACTCCTAGACTCCCCAAAGCACACAGCTCATATTCTCATAGCGGATCTAATGACGGCTATTGGAAAAAATGCAGTATTTAAAAGACTGAAAATGTATTCCTATTGTTATCACTCTCTTTTATGTGTTTATGCATAGTGCATTGGAATGAATCAATACTGGATTGCCCTATAAATAAATGAGCATATCAGTAAACTGAGTAATAAAATGAAGTGATGAAAAATATGGAAATCAGCCACATTTGTGTAAATCCAGTTATTGTTTACTTTAATATTTTCTTATGCAGTTACGTGGTTCCAAAGAGACAGATTTAAAATAATGTAATGCTCAGCAGATGACAGATTCTAATGTGTTGCTGCTGGTGAGTTCTGAGTGCCTACATCTCTCTAGGGGTTTCAATCTAAGCACATTAGAGGAACACAGAAAGCAGCCCCCAGAAGAGCGATCATTTAAGAAAAAAAATGCCGGGAAGCGTGATGTTTCTCCTACGCCGACCCGTCCCGGCGGAGGCATTTACATCCCTTGGCATCAGGCCGGCATCTAGACTGGGAGAATTCCTTAGGACACATGAAAATACCCACAACACCTACTGAGATAATCAGATGGGGAACACAATACAAACCAGGTACGATGCCACTCGTGGGGTCCAAACAGATAAGCTAAATACCCATGTCAGGTTCAAAGGAAGCACGTGCTTGTGATTTCCATCAGTGAGAGCTGGAAAGGGGAGCATGTTGTGCAGGGGGTGAGCACTCGGCCTGGGGTTTGGCTTTATTAATCGCCACTGCCTGGTTCGTGCTAATCGCAGACACCGCCACGACAGAGAACCCCTCGTGAGTGCCGGCTTCTTACCTCGGCTTGGAAGCTTTTTAAGACAGGAGCCACCATCTCTCTGATTTCCTGCAAGAGAGATCAGAGAGTTCACCCGATGCAGATATCACACGAGCTCCCCAGTGGTACTTGTGTACACACACGCACTCAGGCACACACGCACACACAGCCAAGCGCACACTGAGCTACGGACGTGGGCAACCACCTGGCTGCTCGCTGAAGCTTTACAGCCGGTGCTCTGGTTAGATCTGATCTTCTCAAGGATATCTTCCCCTGGGGAAGGGCAAGAAGGTTTTGCATCTCCCCTGCTGAGTCTCTGGAGACCTGCAAGACTGGGATGCCGCACTCTCCCACTTTCCCCGTGCAGGAGGCAGTCTTTAACACCTTCCTCCCCCGGCCTGTCCACCTACTGGGAACCGACTGTTCTTTGCAATTTTTGCTTCCAACCTTCTTTCAACGTGCTGTGCCTCAGCACTGCCTGAGAGGATCTGCTAAATCCTGAGGCCAAGGGCTGCTCTGGGAACATGCACGCAACCCCTCCTGCAGTCGGTGGAGTGGGCGTTATGTTCGGGAAGAGGCCGATGATCTGCAGGCATTGTGCTGCCCTCTCCACTCACTTCCCTTCGGCTTGCTTGTGTTTACAAGGGGCCATCCCTGTCCTAGCTCTCTGACTCCCCGTTTCTTGGGGACGGGGTGCAGCACCAACCAGGCTTTTTCAGCCCATAACCTGCAGCGGAGTCCACCTAACGGAGCTGCGGAGGTCTCAATTGCAGCATGAAGCCCTGTTAATCTGCCTACAATATAGGGCACAGGGTTTGGCCCATGCAAACAAGTCACGTGAGCTCAGCAGGAGCGCTGAGGGAGAGGGGCACCTGCAGGACTCTGAAAGCGGGGCTGAATAGGGGACAGGCACTGTGCCCCCCTTCTGGCCCTCGCGGGCTCCTCTGGCTCACTTCACGCTGGGGGGTGCAAAGTGTTCCCCAGCGACGCGCTGTGTTGGCATCTCTCGCCGGCTCCGCAGTAACGCCAGCTGCATCCAGTTTGAAATGCTCGATAAGTCGCTCGCTATTTTTCAAGTACAACTAGCCCAGGGCAGATGGTTCAGTCCTGCCAAGTGCACAGGCTTCTCCAGAAACTGGGGTTCAAATCCTGCCATGCGTCCCAAATGGGAGCACACATGGTGACCTCTGCTGAGCCCCTCCCCAGCTAGCAAAACTCATAGCAAGGATGACAGGCTCTCCCTTGGGGGAGGCCAGGGTGCGACTAACAGGGGCATGAAGCCCAGGGCAAGTGGAGACAGAGGCCTAGAAACTTGGAGGGTTACGGGACTAACTCCAGCCAGTGAGGGGAAAGTGGCCTTGTGGCATCATCCTGCTGCCCAGGCTCAGGGCCCTCTCAAGCCTTTGCCCAAGTGGTCCCTTTGATGGACTGGTGCTGAGCCTGCCCTGCTCTCGCTCATCTAAAGCCAGGAAAACTCTACAGAGCAAGTCCCTGCTCGCATGGATGTGAGTGCAGAGCAGAGCACACGCACACGTGTCCAGCACGGGGAAACAGAGCTAACCCCCCGTGCCAGCTCTGACCCTGGGGAGCTACGGGCACGCTCATGCGGATCAGAGCAGAAGGGCACTGACACTCGTGCTTGCACAAGAGGTGTCTGCATGAGGCACGGTTCTTAGACAAAGCCTCGAGGGGCGGATCCAACCTTCACAGGAGCCGGCAGAAAGCTTCCCACTGACTTCATGGGGCTGCGGATCAGGCCCAGGACTCCTCTCCCTTATTGGTACCCAATTCACCCCAGTTTTTACACACGTTCTTGCCCCCATCCCCACCAGGCTGCTGGTGTTTGGCTGAAAGGCAAGGCTGTAGGACTTAATGAAGCAGAGAGCAAATTTGTAGACAAATTGGAGGGAGTCCAGCAGAGGAGAACAAAAATGGTCAGGGGGCTGGGCGAAGGACTTTGGAGAAGAGGCTGAGGGAACTGGGCTTTATCTAGTCTGGAGAAGACTGAGGGGGGATTTGATAGCAGGGTGGTCCCAGAGAGGATGGAGCTGGCCTGTTCTCAGTGGGGGCAGACGACAGGACAAGGAGAAATGGGCTCAAGCTGCAGCAAGGGAAGTTGAGGTTGGATATGAGAAAAAAACTCTCACGAGGAACGTGGTGAAGCACTGGAACCGGTTACCCAGAAGTGGTGGCATCTCCATCCTTGGAGGGTTTTAAGACCCGGCTGGACAAAGCCCTGGCTGGGATGATGTAGCTGGGGCTGGTCCTGCTTGGAGCAGGGGGTTGGACTCCTGAGGTCCCTTCCAGCCCTCATTGTCTGTGATCCTATGACTTCCTAATTGCATTCACAGGAGGGAAACTTCCAAAATGATGCTCCCCACTACACAGGCCACCTTCCTTTTTTAGCTTGTCTTTAAATCTGAGACAGTGCCAAGCCAACCCTGGGGAGGGCACTGTGCTACTGGCTTCATTACCCAAGTGAGAACCCTTGGGGCAGTGAATGATCTCCTGGTGCTTTCACCCCACTAGCAGTGTCTCGAGCAAACCGGGGCTTCGGCCCTTGCATCGTGATTGCACACATTCCCTTTGTGCTGGCGGTGAGATCAGTCTCCAAGTCCCATCCTGACCTGCTCTGTGCTGGGGTGTTGCTGTGACACAGCTCTCGGTGCCACCACGTTCCCTGCCTTCAATTGCTGAAGAATGGACCATGGACTTAAAATGCTCTGGGTTGAAAGATGCTATGGTGAGAGACAGCAGTGGTGATTATAGCTCTCGTGCAAAGCGCAGGCTCAGGAAGTGTGAGTGCCAGGGATGGAGATGGGGCTGTACAAAAGGGTGGGGGGTAAGAGAGGATGTGTTACAGGGATCAGGAACCCTTGCAGCCAGCAAGGAGACCTATAACCAGTGGTGCCATCATCCTCGCAAGGAGGAACATGGGTTTCTGGGGGCAGCTTGGCAGTTGCCAAAGTCACCCCCACAAATACCATTACAGTTCAGGGGGCTTGGGCACTTCGCTGCCAATGGTTCTGATTGAACCTAGTGGAGGAAAGGATGGGACCGCAAGGGACTTTCCTCTCTTCAGCCTTGCCAGCCTTACACAAGATGGAGCTTTAACCCCTTTGTCCTTGTGGAGGAAGGGCAGTAAGATCTCAGGTGCCAGGGAGCTAGGGGGCAGATGATGCGAGGCACCCAGCAGTCCCGCCGGCCATGGCTGTCAATGCCTTTCCAAGCTCCCCCCACCCCAGGCTTTCCTGTTTTTCTTCCTCGTTGAAAGGCAAGCAAGAAATAGCATCCGAAACTGTCAAAACCCCAGCAAACAGCCAAACCGACTGAAATAAAATTCAGTTTGGAAAAAAAATTAAAATGAGCCTACCCCATCTGGGCTGAGAGCTGGATGCCAAGAGCTCAGCTCGGCGCGTTCAACGCTTGCTTTTTATAAACTACTCGAGACCCAAAGTTCTTTTATTGGCAGCGCGGGAGGGCCTGATCCGGCACGGTGCTGCGCTCGCCCAGCCTAGCGCGGCCGGGGGGGACAGCGCCTCGGTGCTTTCCAGGATCCTTTCCCCACAATGGAACCGCTGGAGGCTGCGGTAATAAGCCATAAGAATACCCGAAGGTTGGGGACTATAATTTGTCTTTGTGGCTAATTAGCTTCCTTTCTTGTTAGTCACTTATGTCTACAGTTTTCACAATCTAGTTTGAGCAGAGGAAAATACGCCGCCCTACTGAGTTAATTCCATAACAGCAAATATACTGTACCTCAGGTACATTTTTCTTAAATTCCCGGCTGAGTTCAATTAAATGTTTATGAGAATGTTCACTCTCTTCCTGCCGCGCAGCCAGCTCGGAAGCAACAGAATTAAGCTCCTTCTGGAACAAAACAAAAATAAAAAAGGGGGGGGAAAGAAAAAAAAAGATGTTTTTGGTGCATTTGTTTTAAAACCATACATAGATTTCTCCCCAGAATTCATTTTTCTCCCTCAGGAAGCCAAGACATCTTGGCAATATTGACAAGGCGGTTGCATGAATAATTGAAGGAACGATGTACCCGATGCAAAATAAAATAAAATAAAACAAATAAGACCAAGGAACTTGTTTGGTTCATCAGGAACTCAGCTAATCAATATTCTTCTCTTTTTCTTGCCCCCCCTCTCTTTCCCAAAACGCACAGTGACATAAGCTCATCAGTAACTGTAAAAAAAACATCACAGTGGTAGTGTCAAAATAGTAAAGTGCAGCATATTGTATTGCCAGATTTTATTCTAAGTCTGCGTCGTTGCCAGATTACATATATCAGGAGAGAGGGAAGCAGTCCAAGTATGACTTACTTATACTTAAGTGTTCATAAATAAGATTTTTAAGATATATATGGCTTTTTAATTTCAGCCGAATTTGGAAAAATGAAGGTGCTGGTATTAAGTAAACTGACCTTTTGTGTGTCCCACAGTAAATCATGCACAGTTCACTTCGAGTGCAGGGAAATGTTTCATTAAAGAATTATGGATGCCGACAGTCGGGCTCGACGAACGCTAACCTGCGTGTGGGTGAAACCGCGCAGCAGACGCAGGATTGCAAAAGGCAGCTCAAAGAAAAAACAGAACCCATGGAGGCGGCCAAGCCAACAGACAGATGGAGACGAGGAGAGGCTCACCACGCTGGAGCCACGCATGCGTGCCTGCATTTTTCATCCCTCCCTTCTCGCCCTGCTTCGCTTTAGTGGCTTTGAACTTCACAAGGGGAGCATGTGGCTCCAGGAGCTGCCACAGGACCTGTCCACTCTGCTGCTGCCTGCCCGTGGGGTCCGGGACCACGGAGGAGAGTGGCTGGTGAAGCAGGGGGCAGATGGCATGTCCCGGGCCTCCCCGAGAACCCAAAGCCCACGCTGCCCAGATCCACTGACTTCACTGGGAGGCGCAAGGCCACGGATCCCAAACACACAAGTGTTTGGTACCTATGCGTGGCTGGCATGCCCAGCAAAAAGCCACTGGGTACTGGATGTGTCTGGTGCCCCCCAGCCCCACAATTAAGCAAATATAGATCCTCTTCCCTGCAGTGCCCACCTCACTGTCTCCATCCTGCTACCACAGGCAAGCCCAGTCACTGGGCCCGTGGCCTGGCTGCTGCTTTCTCCAGCCCTCCCTCCCTCCAGCCACGCACTCCCAAAGCAGCAGCTTTCTCTTGCTGCAGAGCTGCCCCCAAATGGGCCGATCTCAGCAGCCAGCCTAGCCCCTGAACCATGAAATCAGGTGAAGATGGGCCATTAAGATAAAGCGAAAGCTTGCCTGGCACCTTCCACCCAGTTCTCTGAGCAGGAGCACATCGCCAACCCCATCTCACAGATCCAGGCCCGAGGCCGGGGGCAGTTAAGTAAGCCAGGCTAGAGCCAGCCAGTGGCAGCAACAAGACTCACCCCCAGTGTCCCAGATCCCAGTCCCAAGCTCTCATGAGAGGGCCTTGCCTCTCCTCATCCTCTCCTCCCACATCCTCAAATACCAAAATGCATGGCAATTATCTGCTTGTATCATGGCAAGAACATCTGTAAAAATTTATACCTGCACCATAAAACGTGGCAAAACACAGCGGCCTTTGTCTGCTGCGGGGATCCCGGAAGAGTACATATTCCAGCCATGAAAACCTCATTAGAATTTATCTGCTAACACTGGTTCTAATTACCGCCCTGCAGTCTATGGGAAGAGACATAAACCATAAAATCTGAAGGGGAAAAATTCTATTAATTGCTTTTGGAAGAATTGGATGCTGAAGCCTCACGTCTGGGGGTCACTACCTGCATGAACGTCAGACTGTGCCCTGCCACCCGCAGCCTCCCAGCCCTGGAGATGTCCCGACGGGATGAACTACACGTGCTGCCTTCCCTGCCCATCTGTCCAGAGGAACGGAGGCCACGACACGCAGCAGGCGTGACGCTCCTTCAGAGAGGGCCCAAGATCCATGCTGGCCCAGCAGCCTGGATCCCGCTCCAGCCTCCCAGGCTGCAGGCTGTGGTGGGACTGCAAAGTGAGGAGCTGGCAAGTGGGAGAGGAGCAGGTGGAAGTAGCTGGAACGAGCCACGTTCCCCTGCCCAGAGTACCCTGACCCCAGAGCCGGTCCCCTGGCGTGCACAGGCGAACTCGCTCCGGGGCCTGCTCCGTGCTTCGCTTGCAGGCTCCTCTGCCCTTGGACAGTCCCCGACATTGGCAGGGGCCTTCTTGCAAATCCCAGCCATCAGATCCCCCAGCACTGCCTTGCCCTGCTCGCCCCCTCCGCTCCCCACTTCCTCTGGCTGCTGCTAGGTGGGCAGTGGGCTCCTCTAACGAAGCTGTTCAAAGCACACTCCTTCTGCCCAGGGCAATGGCCTGCCAGCGTGAAATCTGCCGGGCCCGGGGGAGACGTAGGCTGAAGAACTGGTCAGCAAGTTCCCGAATGTTTGTGTTTGATGGAGGCACGAGGTGAGATAACGCCCCATTAATATTATCAGCACTGGACTGCGTCAAGGTATCAATTGCTGGAGGAGGCCGGGGCCCCGCGGGGAACACTGGAGTCCAGATAAGAGGCAGCTCTGTGCACAGGGGGATTTGATTGCAAGGGAAACCCCTCTGCCCGCCAGAACAAGCAGCCCCTCGCCTCCCTTCGAACCTTATGTGGAATGTGATTAAACAAATCCTGCTGCCCGTGCCAACCCTTCCATTCAGATAGGCTCATCTGATCCACGGCGCATCAGACACAGACATCACGGAGCCTCCCGACAGCCCCTTCTGAATAACAAGCAGCCCGCTCTCAAACAACACAAAACTGCAGACGGGGGCAGACGGGCTTAGTCCTCCAGGCAAGCTGCAGCGAGCACGAAGCCAGGGAAGAGCGGAGAGTAGCCGAGAACAGATCCCTGCAGTGGACGGTACGTCTGTCGGGTTGCCCCGCCACAGTTAACACTAAGACTCAACGTGGCTCGTGCTGGCACATGCTTCTTTCGGATGGAAGCAGGCTCGGGCTGCGGGGACTGGTCAAGGAGGTCAGATAAAGGCTGGTCTGAAAGCCTACTTCAGCTGCCAGGGCTTGAAACCATCACACACACACACACACGTGTGCATCCTTCTGCATGCATGCATGCAAACATGGACCACACATCGGTTTCTCCACAGCTCTACACTTCCCATCCAGGCTGGTAGCAGGAGCAGCAAAAAAAGGATCGTCTGGTATTTCCTCCCACAGTGGAACTGGGAAGTGCTGGAAGTCTCTGGCCGCTTTCCCTCCGCTCTCTGGGCGAAGGAGGTCCAGGTCAGCCCATGGCTAAGGCACGGCAGATCTGCCCTGGTAAACTGGTCACATGGGCAGGCACTTTCATGCCATGTGCTAATGTTTCCAGGAAGGCACCCAGACTACCTGCCCGAGCTGGGCCTGAGGAGCCAGGGGGCCCGTCAGCATGCCCTCCTCCGCCAGTGAGCTGCTGGAGCCTTGGGCACATCACATAACTGTCCCCCTCCCTGTGCTGGCTGTGAAACGGGGCAGACCAAAACTGCCCTCTCCCATGCACCCCACCGCACAGGGAGGGGAGACTGGGCCTGGGGCTCAGGTGAGACGCCAGAGAAGCAGGGCAGGGTTGGCACACTCAGGCCACTCAAACAGATATTTGTAACAGGCTCTTTGGGTCCGTTAGCCCCTCAGAAGAGGTGTTCAAGAAGAGGATGGACATGCATTGGTCTGGGATGATCTAGAGGCAGCTAGGCTAAACTCTACTATGGGTATTTCCCATGTTTCTGGGGCTTTGCTGGTGGAGGGGGAGATTTCACCCCCCACAGAAGCACTGGGAGTTGTCTGCAACCAACGCTGGAGGCTTTGGGCTCTGCCAGTGGTCCTGCTGGAACAAAACCTGGAGGTCCCTGGCTAAAAGGGCCTTGCCCCTCTGCTCAAGCTCAGGTGAGGAAAACGTTTTACCCCATGTTCAGATGGGTATGCAGTGCGGGGGGTTTGCCTTCCCTGGCAGCGGGGGCACAGTCCCCCCGCTGTACCTGTGGCAGGCTCGGGTGCTGTATGACGCGGTTGATGGGGCAGGTTTAGTAACAAATTAGAAAAGGATTTGTACGGGATGCTTGGATAGGGATGACCCTGTATCAAGCAGGAGGTTGGACAGACGGGTCCACTCGAGGTCTCTTCCAGCCCTGCTTTTCTGTGATCCACAAGCCAGAGCGTCCCAGCAGCACCCGCACTGCAGCCCTGTGCCGGCCAGAGCCCAGAGCAGCTTCACCTGCCCTGTACGAGGGTAGCTCCCGGGGACTCTCGCAGGCCTGTGCCTCCCTGACAAACCCCCGTGGGCCCGTTGCTGTACGTGGCGGAGGGACGGGATCCACGCGGACGTAACAGCAGGGGAAAGGGCTGCCGGCGTGGGAGGGGCCGGGGGGCAGCTGGGGGACAGAGAGGGAAAGGGCCTGCCACGTTTGCGATGCAGGGCAGAACAAGACAGATTGCTGCGCACAAGACGGATGGCAGCACGCGCGGCACCCGGTAGATGGGGTGTTAGACAGGCTGGGCTACAGGAGCCATCAATCATTTCCTACATATTATGTAAATTCCTGATGCTAAAGATGTATGGAGTCAATTATCAGGGGTCACTGCTGGGTGTGAAATTCATACAATGAAGCTCACTTGGTCTCAAATGAATTTGTGAGAGATTGCAAGCTTACTGCCTTTTATTGGACAATATAAATATTTCACTGTTATATAAAAAAATATTGGAGAGAAAGCAGATAAAACGAAGTCCTGTGTGTATACAGAGAAACAGGGAGTGAAAAATGGCAGTCAGCATCTTTTTAACTGCCTTTTGGTGCATCACAGGGATATAGGTTATGAAGTGGGTTTTATGGCTGGCTTCGCCCCGATGCAGTCACAGCGAAACGTCTCTAACCTGCGGGAAGACCTGGATCCAGACAGCGCCCCCAGAAATCCAGGTCCCAAGCTTTGCCGATCGAGAGCAATGGGCTTCCAATGCAAGGCAAGGAAGCTGGAGCGCTCGAAGCACCCGGGTTTGATTTGGAGCCACTTTGCTGTGCATCTTGTTCTCGTTGTCACTTCCTGGCCGTGACAGAGATCAAAGAGTTGGAATGATGAAATGTGCATGGAAACCCATTTCTCGTAGACTTGTCCAGGGCTTTACATGACATACAGCACTTAGTCAAAGGCTTTGGTGTAATCATTAGCCAATAAATCACAGCCCTACTTGCTGCTTGTACTCCCTTGTTTAATAACTTCATAAAAGCTCAGGAACAGTAAATACAGTTCTAGCCTCAGCACACAGCCGCGCCTGGGCAGCGCTCTCCCCCAGCACCGCCACGTTTCCATGCTGGTTAGGAACAGGGCTGAATACAGCCAAAGGAGGGCCCTGACTACTCAGAGATGAAGGCAGGGATGGCTCGGAGCTGCCAGTGCCCCCTCCCCGGGACCGTGGCAGGGCAGCACCCACGCCATGCCTACGTCACCCGCTGTGCAGCCACAGCCGCCCACAGAAGCCGTCCCCACCTTGGTTTGGCAATGCAGGCACCACGGCGGAGACGGAGGAGGGCGCTGCCCTTTCCTCTGACTGAAGGGCAGCAGAGCGGCTGCCTCAAGTGGAAGCTCCCCCTGCAGCAAAAAATAGCAGGCGCCGAGCCTTTCATCCCAGGTGCTGCCCCAGCTCCGCTCGGAGCGGCCACGCAGGCCACAGTGCAGGGCAGAGGAGGCCGAGGCCTGCCCTGCCCTGAGCTTTGTCCCTCTCTTGCTGCTGAGCCCTGGTTTATCGCCCACTTGACTCCTGGCCTTGGGGGCTGCAAGTGGTGGGAAAGCGCACGTCCGGAGAGCGCTTTCCACCGTCCTCGCTGGTTTGCAAGAGGAAAGCAGAGAGGAGAAGAGCAGTCGCTGCCCTGGGAAAAGGATGCCAATCAAAGATTTAATTAGCCACGCACAAGTTAGTGTTGGAGTCACAGGGCCTCCCCAGCCTTGCTTGGTGCCACAGAGGCAGCCCTTCAGGGTCTGCGTGTCCCTGGGCACAGGCACAGCTCAGGAGCCCCCTCCAGCCCTGCCTTGCACCAGGGATGCACTGGAGCCCAGGCACAACAGGGTGACGCGCAACCCCCCTGCTCTGCTCCGCCGGGAGACCTGATTCAACAGAGCAGCTAAGCGAATCATGTGCGAAGGAGCCTTTAGCACTGCACAAGGCGATGGGGAGCTGCCCTCTGCTCTGGTCTGCTCTTCCCCTCGGGCACGTCTCACCCTCCAGATCTGGCTCTGCTCAGAGAGGCAAGGTGAGCAGCCTGCCTGGAGTACCACGGAAGCAGAGAGTTATCCGTGACTAGGGGTGACCTCGACGCATCCCCCGGCAGACACAATTGCACAGAGCAATGCAGGGAACGTGGGCTGGTGCTCCTTCTCCCAGCCACCGGGCAGGACCCTGGATCTAAGCAGAGATGCTGCAAAACATGCAGCTCCATGCCCAACAGCCCAGCACTTCAGGGGCAGTCAGGACGTCCCTGAGCCAGCCTGTCCTGCTGGTCGCCCTGTACCTGCAGGTCGCACCACACCTACATCCAGCTTGCCGAACCCCAAGATTTGGGCCAACACAGCCCGGCCACCACTCATTATGCCACCTACAAACCCAGCGTGGACGTGCCCCAGAGACAGGGCTGCAAGCTGGCATGGTTTAATGGCACCCAGTGGCAGCCTTTTGCCCATCAGCCCTGGTGCATCCACGGCTCAGCGCACTCTGGGAAAACCCGGGCAGCTCAAGAAAGAGCAGGGGATTGCGGGAGGTCATCAGGGCCCTTTGAGAAGTGCCTCCTCCTTGCTTGTGCAGCACCTTGGGCAGGCAAAGAGAGATGAAAGGGCTGCATCCTGCCGAGGGAAGTCACTCATACAGGGACAGGCAGCAAGTCACGGGGAGCTCACGGCGATCAGCTGAATCAGAGAGATAGCATGAGACTGAAGAAGGCACCGTGCCCTCCCTGGCCGGGGGCCTCAGCTCTCAGTGCCGATCCCTGCCCACGGCTACAGTGGCTGGGAGCCTCCCTGGGCTCTGGCCAGCTGCAGACAATCAATCCCAGATACATTTTCCTAATAGTTTTCCTGACTGGTTCCTCTGTTAGCATATCTGTCCTCATTTGCAGTCTCAGGACCCAGCGGAGGACATTCCTTTTTGATGTTCACCAATACATCAAACTCTTCCCCGCTACAATAAAAAGAAAAAAAAAACTTTCGGAATCGATACCTCTCTCTCTACCTATGTTATATTAAAAACTTCAGTATCAATATTAATGTTTAAATTCTACCAAGCTGAGTTTAATTACCTGTAAATTGTACCCACCAGTCTGTGGACTTCCTTTCTTACAGCAGTAAATAAAAGTGATAAGCAGAGGCACTTAAATAACATGCTAACCTGGAGCAACAGCAGGAAGAATTTAGGGACCGACCACTGTGCAGCACAACCAGGTGGGGGTTTATTTCGGTTTGGCGGCACACGTTCATTTTATGGTGTTTTTACCGGTAAGGACAAAGGAGGGGAAAAAAGGTTGTGGAGGGAACGCAAGCACCATCTAGCAGCCTAGCCCAGAGCAATGACACCGTTAGACGGAGGTGGCTCTGCTCTCCTTTACATCCGTTGCTCAGAAGCGGTGACCAGGGGGCGAGAAAGAGCAGCCCCGACATTAGCTACTGCTACTCTAGATTTGAACGAGTGGAGACTCTGCATGCTGGCCCTCCAGTCCGCCAGGCCCCGAGCCAGCTCTGCCACCTTGGCTAGCGTGATGCCAGTGGAGGGACTGCTCCACCAGGCATCTCTGCAATGCCCGAGCAGCCCAAAATGAATGGATCAGACTGGACAATCTTGGCCCTAAAAGAGCAATGGGGAAAGTCAAACTAGTGCCTAGATGGTCTAATGCCAACCCCCATCTGCAGCCAGTTCAACTCCTTTCCCTCCCAGAGGGAACAGCGCGTTCTCCAGTGACTTGCCAGCCGATTCCCAACCATCTCCATGGATGCAGCCGCCCTTGCGTTCCTTGGCTCTTTATCCCATGGCTTGGCGTAACTATCGAGAACGAGCCGGGAGCCCTGGCCCATGTGCCTTGCTCAGGAAAATCTCCTGCCGCCTTCCGCTCGCAGGTCAGGTCTCCGGCTCAAGCTGACAATGACTCTGGCCACAAAACAGCCAAGGCACACGGGTTTCCTCTGCCTTGGCAATGCCAACACGTGCTGCTCTGGGAGAGGGGCAAGCACAGGCTTAGCAGGAAAGGGGAAGCAGGCGTCTTGTGTGGGTGCGAGAGAGGAAGGAGGAGGAGGAGACTGCTTGGGAGGAGAAAACGATGCACAGCTCTAACCTGATCTGGGACTCCCGCTGCTCAAGCAATCAGGTATTGACTCCTGGTGTTTTGGGAGCCAGAAAGAACGATCCAAATTGAAGCTATGGGGCTGGCAGGACCATGAATAAACACCAGGCAGCAGGAGTCATGGCAAATCACGGGAATTTGCACACTGCTGAACAGGGCGTCCTGAAGCCAAGCACGACGGGGGAAGACACAATCGGACTCAAAACAGGCCTCGCTGCAGCTGCCAGACAAACTTCTCCCCTGCTCCTTGGGAAATGGCAGGCTCCCAAGCCAACAGCCCCCTTGGGTGTCCCACTACAACCCAATGGGCTTCCCTGGGGGAACAGGTTTTCCTTCTCCCGTTTATCGTAGGCTGGTTTCCAGGTCGTGCTCGATAACGTGAATTAAGGGTTTAGGGCCCAGGGTCCACTATTGCCCCGAACAGTGCAAATTCTGCAATTCCAGCGGGACACAACATGCAGCAGCCAGGATCCACACCCGGTCCTTGCTGCTAACCATCTGCCGAGATCACTTTGCCCCTCACCTGCCCCATGAAAGACACAGCAATGCGATGACAACCAGCCTCTCATAAAAGACAGCGGCTTCCCCGTTCTCGTGGCGTGTCCCGTATCAAAAGCATTCTTCCAGTTTCTGCCACCGATCGGCCCGGGCCTGGACGTGGATTGGTCTCGTCTGGTGAAAGGAATCAGCGGGCCGTGACGCGCCTGTTCATTTGGAAGCTTGTGAAACAAATAATCTTTGCTCAAACCGTGCCAGGACGTAAGCTATATGATCTCGCAATCTAAAATGGAATCTAGGTTTACAGCACTTTATCAAAACGGCGGTAATGGGATCTCTAAGGGGGCAGAGATTTGAGACGCGTGTTAGATTTCCATTCCAGGGGAGATATGAAAAGGCAGTGTTTAAAAAATATCAAGCGATGCTATCTAATGCGTTATACCAAAGGCCACTCATGGCGGGCCCCAGAGCTTTGCTACCCTGCACAAATGGACAACGTTGCTGATGGTGTCCCTAGCTCCCAGCCCCTGACTCGAGGTTGCAGTGCCTAATGATTTGCTGCCTTGGTCCGCTGTGTGCAGCCGACACGCGTGGAGGTCAAAACCCAGAGGGAGGACACAGCGCCTTCTCGGCCTGCCGCTTTGGGCAGCAATGACACGTCTCCCAAAGCGGATCCGAGAGGCCACCGCTCCAACCAGGCAGTCTTCCACCTCCGCTGTGCGCTGCGTAAATGGTGATGCCAGTCCCGAGGCAGCGGGGAGCATCGGCCTCCAGCCCTGAGGGCTCGGTGCTAGCATGGGACCCACGCCAGACTGCAGTGAGATCAGATGGACATCAGCCGAACCGTAATCTGAGGGGAGACGGGAGCGCTATTGCTGCGTCGGCCAGCGAGATCCCCCGGGAGCTTTAGTTTCCACCTGAGAACGCGTTAAGGCGAGTATCATCCATTCCTGCTGCACCGGGCAGCCCTTCCGGCCTCCCCACCACGGCGCCCTTGCAAACGCATCCGACAAGGCAGGCCCAGGCCCCTCAGTCGCATGCAATTTGGCGCAGGAGCTACGCTTCAGAGGGCTTTCAGCCAGAAATGCCGCACCTTGGTTCCTCCAATCACAGATTCCTCACATCATTTAATACCCTTTATTATTAGATCTATTACAGCGGCTTCCCGAGGACAGCGCCGTAATGATGATGGCAGTGTTCAAGGGCTACATTTACAGAATAATATTCATTACCATATTCATTCAGTGTTTATCTCGCAGATGTACGGATCCGTTACAATGGAGAAAAAAGAGAATTCAGAATTTGTTCTCAAAAGATATTCAAATTAGTTAATCAAGAGTCCTTTTATTACATGTCTCATGTACCAGCAGCAACTATCCATGGAGATAAATGATCAGCTGCTAATAACTGATTACACTGCAGCAAGTGTTTTCTTATCCCTATTACCACCATGTTTAAAGACATTTTATAAATTTCTAATTATTGTAAATTGTTTCTCCTTTTGAAAACATCTTCCCGTAGTCATTCTCTGTCAAGTTTTTTTTTTCCCTGAAAATCTCTCTATTTCTCTCTTTTTCTGAAATGAGCTGAAATGAAAGAGGTTTGGAAAGCAGGGTAGAGAAAACACTTGCATCTTGTTGGATGGGCCATCAGCGAGAAGATGAGCCAGGGAGTCAGGAGACCTGGGCTTTACTCCCAGCTCTGCTACTGATGTGCTGATTGACCCTGGGCAAGTTCTTTCAACGCTGCATGCCTCGGTTTCCCCATCCATGAGCTGGGGGAAATACAGTTTACCCCAAGCTTTGCCACTCTGTGAAATGAAGATGAAGGGCCCAGTTGTCACTGGCCTTCAGGCCCACTTGAAGGCATCCTTCTGCAGCCATCTGCTGTAGCCTCAATGAGGCTCAAACTCCTGCAACTTCTAGTACCACATTACTGCACACAGTAGTCTCAACACAGCTGGATTTTCACAGGGGATGGCGCAAGGCACCTTCCTGCTGTCAGAACGAACTCTTTGCCGTCAGGGTCTTCCTCCTGCAAGCCACAGAGGCCCAGTGCTCCCAGCACACCACCCGGAGACTAGGGTGCCACGGTTGCTCTCCCAGCAGTAAGAGGTATAGCCTCTCCCCTGGGCAATGTCAGCCCTGTCCCTGATGCCAAGCAAAACAGAAGGCTACAGGCTCCCGGCCATTCGAAGTCGGGCCCATCTCAGGCTCCCGGCCGTTCAAAGTCCATGTCCCACTGCCCTTCCTCCCTGAAAACCCACCTTGCAAGAAACTAAATATAAAACAATAAAAAAAAAAAAACCCTATGAAGGGTAGAAGGAAGTGCTACACAGACAGCAAGACCCAGGGGGCCCTTCTCCAAAAGCCTGCAAGCGCTTGGGCAATGCAGCCCCCATTGCTTGGCAGATAAATTCCCCCTGCTGAGCACCGAACAGAGACCTACAGAAGACCTAACTGGGCCTCAGGAAACCACCATTTTTAAGATGTGCTCCCCAAAGCCGCTACTCCCTTGGCATCAGCCAGCAGCATGCTGTAGCATGGACTGAGCCAAAATGTTGGTGGTGGTAGTTGCCTTTTGTGGGCAAAGGCTTGCACAGGCCCAAGCTCCAATCTGCGGTAAGCCAGGAAAGCCCAGCCTAAGTAACACCAGGTCCCCAAGCTGGATGCCAGGGCACCGCCACCAGCAAAATGCCACCGGGGGCACGTTCTGGAGATGCAGCCCCAGGGTCTTGCACCACGAGACACAAGGCACCAGCAAAAGCTGCTGAGCACGCACGTGCCCTGGCGGTACAGCAAGGGGGGAGCTGGAAGGCTCCAGTGTGGACATGCGCTCCACTAAGTTAGCGTGTGGGGACAACGCTATTTGGATCATGTTACCAGGAAGTTCAGTAGGAACCCGCCTTTTCACATATCAGCTCTCTGTGGGGAAAGGAAACCTGGCAAGGATTTGATGAAATGCATGGTGGAAACCACAGCACAGCTGAGAAAACAACTGGAACTGCGGTGAGCTGCTAAGTCCCAATCTGTATTTTTAAAGTGACCTGAGCTGGAGCCTAAAAGAAAAGGAAGGAACAAGATGGATCAGTCTTGGATCTCTCCGTCCAAACCAGCGACACATCTTGACCAGGCCCATGCATGTCAGGGGGTGGGGGTCATGTTGGTAGAAAGGGTTCCCTGCCCAGTGAACCAAGGAGAAATAAATAAAACAGCAGTATATAATACAGCTCTTGATAAGCCCTAGGCATTTGTTCCTGAAGACACTGGCATATAAGGTCAGCTCTGTGTTTAGGAGAGTGCTAAATACCTGCTTTGCTTCTGCATATTTTAAATGAAAGCCGCTCAGGTTTGATAGAAAGAGTTAAGAGGGGCAAAGGCAGCAAGGACTTTATATGCAGCAACCAGCAGCCTCTCAAAATTATTTCTGGGATTCCTCTCATTGACATCAATCAGCTTAAAAAAAGAAAAAAGAAGAAAAAGAAAAACACTCCAAAAAACTAAGCTCTTAGAGAGACAGTCAGGGGTAGTTGTAATGGAAAAGCCACCTTTTCATTTCTTTCCTCTGTAACCATGCCTACTGGGCGAGGTGACTACTCCATGACAAACGATGGTGACACTTCAGTGTCCTGTATGTGGCTCTTTGCGGGGCCCTGGCCGTGTCCCTGGCTCCCGCATACTGCCCCAGACAACCTCTGCTCAATGCCGCGCAGGATCAGGCCAACCAGCAAGGAGGCGTCTGAGGAGCAGAATATTTGTGAGCTTTGCCAGGAAAAGGGGAAACAGAAAGTCAGCCCAGGAGGAGCCAGGCCTGGGCAGCATCAGTCAGAGCGGGAGCTGACGTAGGCTTCCTGGCTACAGGGGGGTTTTAGCCCGGTGCAGGAGACGCCGCAGGCACCAGCCATACCATTATACACTTTATTGATGCTGTTCAGAAGAAAGCTAATCAATATATTAGATTTTCCAAAGAAAGAAAACACCGGCTGCCAGCAACACACAACTTCTCCGACATGGTGCAAGCTCCACCAGCCCTTGCAGGCGCGGGTCGGCACAGGGCAGGGAGGGGGAGCACAGCCTTCCCAAGACCCGCAGGCTGCACCTCCCGGCGCGTGCCTGAGCTCGGCCGTGACAGCAAGGAGCTCAGCGACGTGGCGCTCAGTCTGCCCTACCAGACAACAGCTCTTTGCCTCAGAGCTCAGCCGGGGCAAAGGGCTAGGGAATGGCCACCACCACGGCCAGCGTGCTGGGGACCGAACTGGGAACCTCACAACTGCTAGAGCTCACATAGAGAAGCAAAACTCCCTAGCGGGGCAGTAACAGAATCAGGATGACACACAGCGCAACGTGCACTGGCTGGTGGGACCCAAGCCCTTCTCAGTGCGCGTTTGTGCATGTACCAATGGTGCGTAGCACAGGGGAGCCCGGCCTCCTTCCTGGTGATCTTCAGCAGGACGAACGGTCCAGTGGTTAGAGCACCAGGCTCAGAAGACACGGGTTCAGATCCCCCCCACGCTTGTTACGTGACCGTGGGCAGGTCCTTTCACTCCTAATCCTTTCACGTGCAAAGCAAAGGTCGCCGTGCCTCTCTCCCAGGAGCGCTGCAAGAATAAATACGTTAAAGACACTGGGAGATGCTCAGCTACGGGCCAGGTAAGGTTACCTGAGATCGACAGATTACTGCAATAGCAATAGATACAACCATCCCTGCTTCTCTCATCTGACAGTGCTAGGTCACTTTCTGGAGTCTTCCCTCACCTACCTTTGACTGCAATATTCATACGGAGCTATCTGAGCTCGGGAAGACCACCAGGCCACAGCTGTGGAGATGCAGCACCTTACTGAAGTTCTCCGCAGGGAACCAACGTGAATCAAGATGGCTTTTAACTCCTGCACTCCGGATCTGCGTGTTCACGAGCGGCTGCTGTCGAGCAATGCACGGAAAGGGCCCGGCAGGGGAAGCATGGGTGAAGCAGCTCAGGAGGTGACTCGCAGGTCCAGCAAGAGAAAAGGATGCAGCAAAAGGAAGGAGGATAAAGCTGAGTCCAAAGCACAGATCCATCTCTTCCCTAAGTTTCTGTGTCAACTCATTCCAGGTGACCTGTGCCAGATGGCACTACTTACAGCCCAAGGTTTGTGAATGCAGCTAGTTTGGAAATCTCAGCATGCACTGGAAACATGGCAGGATTTGCAAGAGCCTAGGATGGAGGCTACCTGTTCTTGGGGGCAACAAGTTTGGACCTGACCGCACGCACCCCGATGCCCACTCTAGAGGGCAAGTCACGGAGCACGCGAGATGCCTGCAAGCTCACGTACACATCACTGCAAAGACATTCACTACTCTAGGCCCTGGATTTTTTGCTGCTGGCCATTTTCTCCCTATATCTGATATCAGCCAGCACCATCTTGTATGTCCTGTTTGGATAGACAGCTTGTCTATGTGCTGCACAGACACAAGCATTGACTTTGCCCTTCTCTGGTGCATCTGAGTGGTCCGAGAATGCTTCCCACAGACCCATTTTAACCATAATTATGCCTGTCCATGCAGGGGGCAAAGCTGTACCAGTAGAAATCATTTTAAAAACAGTTATTTTTAAGAACACATTTCCCTAGCTCTGTCATTCCTGTAGCACAGACAGGACCTAAAATGTTCTTGTTCAGTTATGAATTGTCAATCACAGACGCCCCGTAGACAGTCTCAAGTTTACAGCTGTTGTGCTATATAGGAGACCTCAGCTAATGGCTCTGAAACTACCGATAAAACTGGAAATCATCAAAATGATGAATGAACTTGACAATGAAGGAATCCCAGTACACAGCCCCATGGAAAACTAAACTGCAGAGCTTTGTATAATTTGCCCACAGCCACATTACCTAGAGTCTGCTTTTCAGGTGTGATTTACTGCCGAGGGCTTCCAAAATGTGGTCTCCATTCCAAGATATTAATTCTTTAAACTATTAAACTTTATGCTATTGCAGCTCCAAATGATATTTAAAAAAAGGGGAGAAATAGGACACACTGGACTTAACATTCACCGCTGACAGGAATACGGCACAAGGCGACTAGGGATTTATTAGTATTTTAATGGAATGAAGCCATTCAGGGGTTGGAGTTCTGTTTTGAAACCCCAAATGTTATGAAGATTTGCATTCAAAGCCTCAACCCGGACAATCTGAAACAAGGCAGAGCCAACGTCCCATATTTCCCCAGGATTATCTGAACCATATCAGATATAATCCAGTGATCTGTAAAGTGATTACCCCCGACTGAATATACGGGATCTCAACTGGTAATGCAATATTTCATCCAGCTGTAGATGCTTGGGGAAGGCAAACAAAGGAGGAGATGTAATAAGTGGAAATAAAACTATAGGCAGAGATAGTTTAATTTTTTTTTTTGTATTGCATCTAATTGCAATCAACAACAGACATCTGACACAGTGACAGCATCAGCAAAATTGCTGCTGAGAGCACAGAATCTTTGTCTAAAAATAATCAGACATTCTGCGCGCCACTGTTTGTTATAATGGTAATCGATGCTGGAGGCTTTGAATTCCATCAATTTATAGATCTGCTCTGTTCTGCCTGGTGATTGTGTTCTGCACACATCTACTCTCTCTCGGCTAAGGCAGCACTGGGGCACTGTGTGATTAAGATAAGCTCAGATTCCTTTCATACATTCCTTATCAGTTCTAATTCTCCACCAGGCAGAGATGTTCACAGCAGTTAAAGATTAGTTCAGCTTCTCAGACGCCAAATTTGAGGGTATTGATCAATAAATCAAATCAGAGCAATCAATTGCCCAATCAGAAGAGTCTAGCCGATGCATTATTACTGGCGCCTTCGAACCAGAGCTTTCATGGGTTTCATCAAAACACTGCTTTCCTGGCTTCCTGCCAGCTGCTGGTCTGGCTAATAGACTCCACAGCAGAGGAGCTCCAGCCCAGCAGAAGAGCAATAAATTTCTCATCAAACAGCCGATAGAGAAACAAGATGAACATCTGTTTTGCTGCAATGAAACTCCTGTGTTCTTCAGAATCTGCAAACCAGGTCTGACAGACCACCCCAAAGGCAGCTTTCCCTTCAACAAAGCAGCAAAGCAGAATATTTCGCCAGTTATTTCAATCAGGTAATTTAAGAAGACTTTGCATTCTCTTCTCTGCAGCTGCTGGAGCTTTACAGGGAGGATTCCAACTCAGTCAATAATAAAAGCCATCCTGGGACCCTGTACTATGAAGGCAATTTTATGATACCCATTATGTGGCAATGTAACTTCATTAAAAGCTGTTTATTCCCTCTAAGCATTTTAAGCACTTTCCCTCACCCATAAAGAAGAGCCTTTCTGTGCATTGGAAAGGTTATTTTTATAGAGAACTGCTCTGTGATATTTCTTCCCCAATAACAGGAAGGGAATGCTGCTCCCCTTCCTTAGCTAAAGACCACGCGAGAGAAGAGAGGGAGGGGAACCCGTGACCGCTGAAGGATGAGCGGATCCGCCTCCTGTTCGGCTCCGGCGCCGTTGCAGGCGCGCCCCACTTGTAAGCTCTTTGGGGCAGGGGCCATCTGTTAAGCGCTTGTACAGGAGAGCCTAGCCCAGCCTGGTCCTGGTTGCTGGATGTTAATAAAGGACAGTAATCCTGCTAATGGTAGGAGAAGCTAGCACTCGCACCTCTCTGCTTCACCCCCAGCAGACTGCATGCGCAGGAGACCACCCCCTACTATCTAGATTTAGCTAGCATCTGAGAGCACATAACCCTGCGGGGGCTGAAACCACGCTTCTGTGGGTCTGATGAGGTGCGCCAGCCTGGCACCGGGAAGAAAAGGAAATCCTGCAACCCAGCACGATGGCTCTGCAGTTCTCAAGTCACAGATGAGGAACGCCCGTGCCATCCACGTGCCACGTGCCCCCGAGACATCACTCTGGCAAATGACAGCTCACGTGGTTTTTTTAAAACTCTCGCACCCCCTCCTAAACTTAAAGGCCGTCGGTGACTTGAAACTTCTTCCCTTGAGGAGGGTGGGAAAGGGGGTGCGAAAAAACCAACCCAGCCTTGTTGATTTTGAGCCAACTGTTTCTTGCAGAGACAGAAAATAAAATAAAAGGGTGGTTGGAAAATTAGTGTATACTTGAGCCAGCAAGAGCGATGGATCAATGACAAGCGCAGGCAACGCTGTGCTCTGGGAGAAGCTTTCGGCAATTCTCCCTCCCCGCTGCCTGCCTGTGATGCTACGGCTACTTTGGTACAACCAAAAGGTTGCTGATATCGCAGTACATTATTTGTACTGCACACTCCAGATGAGATGTTTGTAAGTGCTCCATTGCATTGGCATGTCTTAAGCTGCCTTGTTTTATAAACTAGTGCAGGCAGTGCCCCTAAGAGCCCCAGCCTGGCTGGCGGGGAAATGGGTCATCTTGGAGTAGGGGAGGGAGTCCTGGGGGAGCGGAGGGGGCTATTAGTGGAGCTGCTGCTCTGCTCTGCTCTGCCCCACCTGCCACGTCTGAAGGCAACGCAGAAATTTGCAAACCTGCCTGGACCACGCGGGCACTCAGTTCCCATTTTATCTTAGGCTGTTTGGAAAAGGTCCAGGTCCAGAAGCCTTAGGCATCGTAAGAGCATGTCTCGGTCTGCTGCAGCAAGCTCTCATACACTCAGCGTGGGCTTAAGCACCAACATGAGAAACCAGGCGGACAACCTGGACCAGAGACCTGGTGGTCAGTACAAGCCTCGCCGTGCTCCACGCAACCCTCTCTTAACCAAAGCCACCACCTTCCCCTCGCACATTATGACTGCCACAGTTCTGTTTCCAGCCCCAGGAGCTTGAGGTCTTAATCCCAAACCCAAAAAGTCAATGACAAAACTTCCACTTGCTTTACCACTGTGGGACAGGGCCGCCAGGCCCAACCGAGTGGGTCAAACAACATGCTCAGCACAGTACGTCAGCCTGATGGACGCGAAAGGCTTAGTTACACCATGCTGGTACAAGCCTGTCTGGGCTCAGATCACCAGAGAAA
>NW_017729001.1:31009209-31045434 GCF_001723915.1 Gavialis gangeticus
TACAAAACTTCCACTTGCTTTACCACTGTGGGACAGGGCCGCCAGGCCCAACCGAGTGGGTCAAACAACATGCTCAGCACAGTACGTCAGCCTGATGGACGCGAAAGGCTTAGTTACACCATGCTGGTACAAGCCTGTCTGGGCTCAGATCACCAGAGAAACCCTTGTTTTTATTAAAAAGCAAAATAATCAGAATTAAAAATTTATCTCCATATTAGGTTTAATGCCCCCTTAATCCTTCCAGATAGATTGACAGATTAGATGGTTCTTTATTTGGGACTTTAAGCCAGTTGTCATTAAATGGCTATTCTTGAAATGCTGATATTCAATAGTCGGTAAAAGTATCCACGAGACAAAAAGCTTCCTGTTCACTAGCAAGAGAGGCCAAAGAAAGTCCCCAGTCTCCCACTCCTCCTCCAATTATCCGTCAGAGCTGCAGAAATGATTCAGACTACCGAACAACCCAGCAAAGTTGGGAATTTCCACTTAAGTTATTTAAACGAGAGAAAAGGTAGAGCATGCAAATGAGCTGAACAGAAGATAGATGAATCCAGGGGCATGATTCCGGTCTTTATTCGAGCACATTTATTTCCCTTTCAAGCCAACGTGCATTTGGCTTGTACGGTAAAAAAAGCCCCTGCTGTAGGCTGAAGTAAATGGTTCAAATTGCTACAACTTAAATGAGACAGCAGGACAACTGCTCTGGGTAATTACCATAGTATTCTTCCCAGTTAGTGTTGCCTGAATGACGAATGCAGGATCTGACTTCAAGGGGACGCCTTAATTGTTTGCAGCGCACACCAGAGACCCCACGCTCAGCACCGGGGGAGCTGCTTGTTTTATCCTTGAGTCTTCCCAAACAACAAGCCACGAGCCTCACTCCAACACCTTGCAGCTGGGCCAAATGGGGTCCCAGGCATTCAGATGGGCATCACGACAAGCATGTTACAGGCCGGCGGGTTTTCAGTGCAAGCGTTTGGTATTTTCCCGACATTAAGCAAGGGGGAAAAAAAGGCTAAATGGCTAACGCAAAGCTCAGAGTAGTCAAAGAAAAGTCAGAATTACTAGAATACATTGGAATTGATTTACAACAGCATCTCGGGACGGTGATACACGAAAAACTGGTTTTATTGGACCTCCAGTGATAAAAGGAAAGCCTGGTTTTATTGGACCTCATGCTAATTAGCTCAACTCACTGCTGGCACGACATGGTGCTGCTCACAACATTATGTAACCCAGTGCTGCGTGCAACCAGAAATAGCTTTTAAACAAACGCCACAAGAAACAGAGACAAAGACTGCCCAGTGCTTACCGAAGAGAAGAGCGGGGTCAAGCAAAACAGGGTCACTAACGACGTCACGTCGCTGCCCACGCTCCAAGCATACCTTCCCCGGTCCCAAACACGCGGGAAGTCGGGCTCTCCAGCGAGTTTAAACATTTCTCTTTCCTGTACATAAACAGGCCTTTATTGCAACTTTGATATATCCTTCCCCTAACGACTTTTAAGGGCAGCAGATAAAGTCGAAAGAAGCGCAGAAGAAACCAACAAATGTTTAATATTCAATAAATGTGTCAATTTTACATACTGAGGCAAATGGGTCTTTATTGAAGAATTGGTAAATTTCCTCTGAGAAAAGTAAGTGCATTTTAGCCTTCAAGGGGTCCCTGATGAATAGAAATGGAATGTGATTTGTGATAAAACTCAGCTGCTCTATAAAAGACGTTAAATAAATGTTGCTGTTTCACTAGGGATATACAGAATTGATTGCATTATAGACTGATTCTAAGAGGCACAATCCCCGCAAGGTACCTGTGAGGTTCCCTGTGCGGCTCGAGCCAGGGAGCCGAGATGATTTAGATTACGTCTTAACTTTCTTCCCATGTTTACTCAGAATTTTCTGGAAATGTTTTAGAGCAGATTTTCCAACTTTAATTATTTACAGTTTAGTGAGTGCTTTGTCGGGAGCCCTCGCTGCTTTCTTCTTCTTTTTTTTTTTTCTTCGGTGAAGTCATGTTATCTAACCCAGCGAAGGGGGGGGACAGGATCTCTTTCTATGTGCAGCCGAGACGCTTGCCCAGCGCCCCTTTCAAGGGACCGAGTCAGCGGGAGTGGGAATGACTGGCAGTTGCTGCCATCAAGCAACTGCCAGAGGGGCCTGGGTAGTTTGATGGCTACATCTCAGCAAGTCGATGGACAGAAATCGCCGACAGCATCAGAAAGCAGCTCTCCTGGCCATAGTCTCAGGAAGGCAATGAAGGGTTGAATGGGCCGGAGCTGCCCCCAGTAGAGGTCGAGGGACGCGGGCTGGCACGGGAGATGCTCACCAAACAAGGCCTGCGCTGGGGATAAAACAAAGGCTGCCTGCTCTGAGACTGGCACCTGCCGCTGGCGCCAGACTCACACCCTTTGCCAAGCTTGTCAGAAAGGCAGTGCCCGGGCTGGCGGCTATGCATCCCTCTGCTGCTCTGGAGGGCATGTGCAAAGAGCAGCCCCTCCGGCCTTTCTTGCACGTCTGGGAAGCAGGCTGGGGAAACGGTCCCGGCTCCATCTCCCCACTGCAGAGCTACGACTGAGCACCCAAAGCCAGATTGCCGGTCCCCGGCCCCGACCCATCTCACTTAGAAGCACTGAAACGCTGCTCGCGTGTCAGTCACCGCAAACGGAAGAGTCTGAACGCTTGCTTTGCACCCCATGAATATGATGCTCCAACAGAAATCATTTCTTTTCCTATAACCCAAAGCAATTATATTTTTTTAAACCCGGCGGTGTGGGATGGCAGCTCCATACATACATTTCAATGCAATATCAGTTTCAGGCAGATCAATTCTTATTGAAAAGTACAGTAACATTCACCCGTTATTTGCATTGATTTGGTTGATAAAGCACAGGCACCTCCTGAATTACCATTATGCATGAAAAATACAGGGTAAGAAAACAATTAAAATAATTTCACAGCTGAGGCAGATGGCAGCTAGCACTTGAGGTCGGAGACTGAAGAAGAAAATCAAGTTTATGAAAGGTAGCGCCTGTTTAATTCCAGAGATAACCACAAACAGTAATAATGCAAGGAAAATAGCAAATGAAATCCGGCACCAAAATGTAAACAAAGCAATCTTCATACAGACAAATGAGAGGCCACCAGTACCACCGCAGTGAGCACAAACTGTGATATAATTGCGCTGTTGCTGCATCATCTTTAATCAATAATATCCAGGGTTGCCACCGCTTGTACAGCCCAAATCCCAGACTCAGCCAAGAAACAGCATGTTGTTAAAAAGCCCAAGAGCTCTTTCCAGCTAATAGGTGGCTTGTTCCCTCAACCCTGCTGATTTTTTAAATAAACCTAAATTCCAATAATTGTTTAATGTTTATTTTTATTTAGTTCTGGTTCACCTACTCTGTCTCTTGATGACAGAAATTGATATTTTGCTCAGGTTTCTGGGAAAAAAAAATTAGGGAACTGTTATTATGTCTCGTCATAGGCAGAACATGCTCATAACAACGCAGCGGTAACCTTTGTCAAATACGCTGCGTCCGCTGGCTCAAGACAGAGCATGAAATTCAGGCTTCCTGCAAAACTCATTTCTGTCATCTGCCGCGGAGCAAAACAAAACGACTCAACGCTACCCAGGACCTTCTGCTCGTCACGGGACCGCGTCCACACGGCTGGAGGAAGCGACCCCGATGCGCCAGACGGGGAGGAAGGACCGGCAGTTTTACGTTCCTTCTTCACCGACTGAGGAGCATCTCAGAGGGGACCAGCCGTGAAATGCCAGCTAGCCCATTCTGCCAACCAGCCACCGACACGGGCGGTCTACAACTTGGGCAAGAGAGCCGAGAGACCACGGATGGTCGACGCTACCCAAGCTAGTTGAGCCAGTACGACTTTTCAAGATGCCATTTTTTGCCGATCTAACTATACCGGAAAAAGCCCAAGTATGGGTACGGTCCTACTGGTGTAAAGGACACGTATATAGATAGGGCTGAACTGGAATAAACTATATCCTTACAAGCACTTTTACGCTTATATAATTGTGCCCATCCTAGGGATGTGTTTCTCTGGCACCACACTGACATAGCAGCCATATTTTAAAAGCCTGAACAAGCCCTGAATTCATACCCCAGAGTTCAGTAAGGCTATTTAGCAAGCTGCCCAATGACCACCTTAAATTTAATTTTGCCAAAGAAGAAATGTTCAACCAGCAAACTGGTTGGGCCAAACTGGCTTGTGTTACACTGGAGTTGCATAGCTGTCCCTTGGTTTGCTGTATGGTACCCCAATGTAAAACCCCCATCTCCCCCGGCGAGATATTTTGGCCACTTGGAGTTTGCCTCATTATCTGAAAGGCAAAGAGTCGTCTCTTATGACCAGGGACAAATCAGGAACAGCTTCACTGAAGGCAAGATTTACCTGTGTTAAGTGCAAGGAGAATCCTGCCTGCTGGATCTCTGCGGCGCCTGAAGTACAAACAGTGCAAGCGAAATCAAGCTCCCATGATGTTTCTGCGATGCAGTCGTCACATCACGAAATGTTATCACAAGGAAAGGGGGCAGCAAGGCATTTTCCATGTAGAAAGAGAATGAACAGCCTTCTCTGAGAGACGATTCAGGCAGGCCCCGTGGACACTGCCCTGCTCACAGGAGTGCAATCAAAGTTATAGTGGTGCCATTTGCTCTGCAATCGCTAAGAACAGGTCAGCACTTCTTTTATTAAATTCTAGCAACAGAGAATTATAATTGACCATAAATGAGTCACTCCAGTGTGGAACCGAGAGCGCAGAGGCTTGGCACAAAGGAAATGTGCTCAGAAACCATTTGTCTTTCTTTAAAGAAACCGGGGTGCCCTCTTTCCAGATGTCATCGGGCTGCCCTTGGACTTGGCAGCGACACTTCTGTACGTGGATGTGGGCTCCACAGAGGCACTCGTGGGAAGGAGCTTAGTTCCTCTGGCACAAAACCAGACAGGCCCACAGACTTCAGGGATAACCGAACCAAAGTAGCTCCCCTGACATAAAGGAAGTGAACAGGGCTATTCTGATTTACACCTCTGATGCATCAAGACCATTTCAGCTTGATATACTGGGACAGATTTGGAAACTCTTACACATGCAAAGTAGCATCTTACTCCACGGCTCATCCTAGCGAAGTCAAGAGTGGTTCTTGCTGGTCAATTTGAGCACGGCTATCAGAACCTTACATGCAATTTAATCCCTTAAAAAAATACGTATGATCAATTACTTAGAATGAATCATTAACACAGCTGAGTTCCTCACCCCGTTCAGCCTTGGAGCAAAGCAGCAAAGCTCCTTTTCTAGGGGTCAGGCTCTGAACAGAACTACTAATGTGAGCAAACCCACCAACGGGCGTGAAAATCCACAGCCCAGCCTGGAGGACTGAAAGCATCTGCTGCTGCTCCTACAGGGCAACGTCTCTGTAACCTTTCAGCACCGGATTTTATTACAAGTCTAAAAAACATTCGTTTCCTAGACCTTACTGTCAGGTAACAGGCCATTAGGAATTTTAAAAAGCAAACGAAAAGCTTACTTTTGTATCCGTCTCAATCGGTACCATCATTCTGGATTAACAAGGATGCAATATTCATTTAAAAAATGGGTTAAATGCACACAGCGCAGTGGGTTTTTTTGGCAACTACTATGGATTAATGAGTAAATGAAAGCTTAGTCAAAGTCCAAAAGAGCCATTATGTACCGCAGAGGAAGGAACTGGAGTTTAAGCATCCTCTGAACACAATTGCACAAGGGTAGGCAGCATGCATCAATTCTCACACTCGCATCCTTGTAAAAACCACCTTTACAAAACCTTGAGACCATTCCATGACTTTAAACCACTGCCCATGCCAAGGGGCACTGCCAAGGGCCAAGTCCGCTGAACTACTATGGACTTTTTAGCTCTAAGCAGCAGCAAGGCGTTTTCACTGCTGCAAAACTAACTCATCCCAGCAAAAGGAAAGGGCTGGTCCCATTAGCAAGGCAAGCAGGGCCCAGTTCATCGCCTCCACGATGGCACTAAGGACACGTACTCGTTAATGATTGTTGTCTCCCTCCCCCCACTAGGGAGAGGCGAGGCAAGACTGTCATCTTGGCTCTTTCACCCTCCTCCTGAATAACGCTAATGTGAAGCTCCACTGGGGATGCGCTTTACCTAACGCTCTGTTCCCATCTCCCCTCTCAGCATGGTTGAAGGTGGTTCTGGAAAAGTACAGGAAAGCTACAACCAATTTCTCGAGGAGATCCATCATGTCGGATTAGCAACTTAGTTTCTTATTAGCAATTTCCCATCCTATCGTATTAATATTTGTTTTCACTAATACAATGCAGGAGTCTTATCATATTAGCAACTTTCGCATCACATTAGTGAAAACAAATACTAATACAATACAATACTAATATGACAACATCTGATGGGAAACTGCTAATACAATCAGACTCTCCTACCATGTTAGTACAGAAATGTTGAGAGTCCCAGTTTCAGTGCACTTTGAACAAGACGAGTGAACATCATGCCCTTCTAAAAATATCCATGTACTTCGTGTACAAAGGTGTGTAGGACGGGGCTCAGGACGTGCTCAGGGCTCTGTCACCTGCATAAGTGACAAAGGCAGATCTGAGTTACAAGGGTACGATCTCCACCCAACTCAGAGCTCATCGGCATGGGGTCACTCAGGAAAGTTACCCTGGATTATCTAGCAGATTCTTGCGCGGACACTCATTTTCAGAATTAAAGTGGTCTTAATTTCAGTTAGCTTACTTCACTTTGGAAGCCAAAGCAGAATAAGACCATGCTAAGTTCTGAATAAGTGTCCATGCAGGGTTTCAGGTGGTCTAACCAGCCCACTTGCAAGTCATACCTTGCTGGCTACACAGAGCCAGACTCCACGAACAGCAGGGACAGTCAAGTCAGTGGAGGTGGCTCTGGGTTTATACTGGGCGTCAAAGAAGTCCATGCTGCAGCCCAGGGGTATCAAACTCACTGGACCGCAGGGCTTCTTGTGGGCTGCATCCAGCCCAGGGCGTGAGGGCCCAGGAACGAATCCAAGGGTGGCGGTGGCAGGTCAAGCTTGCTGCCTATGGCCATGCCCAGCAGAGCCAAAGGGCGCTGGGTTCTGCAGCAGGCCATGTCCCCCAACCTCCCATGCTGACGGGCCGGACAGAGAGGCTGCGTGAGCCTGCAGGCCTGTCTGACACCCTGCTGTAGCCTGATCTCTTGCCATTTTGCAGCTGGCCGCTTGCTCACCTTAGCTGCCTTTCATCTCCCTTGTTCCTAATGGCCCAGAGGCAGCAAACATTCAGCCTGAAACAGCATCACCTGTGGAAGCAACACTGCCATGTGCATCAGCCGGCGATGCGGCCACCAAGGAGTTCAAGGCTCACCACCGACAACAGCTGCTCCTGAAGGCTAGGGGCTGTAACACGAAGCCCTGGAGAACGCGCTCACGTCATGCGGGAGCCAGACCAGAGCTCTCCAACAGGTACTCCTCTGATTTCAGAGGGGCCCTCAGGAGTGCAGCATCCATCACTCAACACCGCGTGATCACTACACCTGCCTGATCTATCATAGGGCACCAGAGACAAGAGACGGTAGGAGAAGTTCAGTTTCTATTCCAAAGGGGCTGGAAAAAAAGCTGAAAAAGGGACTCCAAAACCTTAAAAAGCAAAGAAACATTTTATTCTTAATTTGTAAAGCTCATGATTTTTCAGCCAATCACATGATTCACTGGTGCCTGATTCACGGCATTTGAGAGCCTGGGGCAGGCAACACTTAGATCCTGATTTCATTGCATCTCTCTATGTTGGAATAACTCAACAAAAAAATCTCAATAAAAAGACCCCTGGGATACCCAAAGGAATTGGAGTTCATGGTGGAGGTGATATCTTTTATTAGACCAACTAGATGTTTGCAAAAAAAATGAGCTATTTGCAAGCTTTCGGGCACAAGCACGCTTCTTCAAGCATAGGAGAAAAGATTGTAAACATGATCCTAGGTAGAAATGAAAGTTCATATTTCACAGGAAAGTTGAAGGTGTGGTCAGTTCTGGATACCTGGGATACACAAGCATATAGGGCATCAGATTCAGGCTGCACATATGTAAGTGTGCCAAAGACCTCTCTCTCACACACATACATGGGAATAAGGGATGCAGACAGATTACTATCATTTCTAGCACTGCTGTAATGGCAGCATCTAGGCCCCATGCTGCTGTCAGCCCTGAATAAGTGGAATTGAGTTAAACTGTTTCAGCTGCCTTCAAACCTAGGGCATTTAGGAAAGCGGAAGCAGGAACACTGTCTGGGACCCATGTTTAAGCCTCAGTGCCCAGGCCCCTCAGACAACAGTATTTCTTCTTCCCCAGGAAAGCAGTTTGACCGTGTACACCCCATCCCACCCAGCTCAGTCGGTTTGCCTGCAGCCCTGTGAATTGTGCGAGCAATGAAAACATCCAGGTGCTTGACAAAGCTACACTTGTGCGAGAAAACTGCTGAAGCCCAGGTGCACACAAGCTGAGGTGAGAGCAACAGGAGCTCAGCTACGTGCGCAGCGCTATAGACTGGCACCTGCCCACCATGGGGAACTAGCCAAGCTGTACGTTGCAAAGGAGCGGCCTGATTTAGGGCTCAGGTGAGATCCGGCACCTCCGCAGCAGGGAGACGGGGCGGCATGCAGAGCTCTACAGCTCTGGGGCTCTCCGTTTGGCTGCGCATTTCAAATCCCAGTTATTTTTCATACTTTCAAAGCAGTATAAAGCCAAATGATTTGTTCAAAACTACTAAAGAGATAGTTCATTAGACCCTTTTGTACCAGTAAAGATAACTTACCCCCAAAAAGCTGCAGAGAGTAGAGTATGTGCTAAGTGGGGCTCTACAGATCATGGGCTCATTACAGACAGAAGCTTTCTCCATCTCTGAGGCTGCAAGTTCAAATCCGGTGCAGGTCAGGAGTGACTGAAGGCAACCGCCAGCCGACAGCTGCTCACGAGCCTGTGCAAGAGGAGGGGAGAGGGTCCGAGTACATTTCACACGGAAAAGCATCACTCCGGGCACCAATAACTGGCCTTTGGACAACTCTCAGGAGCCAAGCCCAGGACTGAAAGCACCACTGAAATGAAAAGCCCTCACGTGCCCAGAAGTGTGAGGGAGGACCTTTGTCATGGGCTCTCAGCAGGGTTCAAACTTGGGACCCACAGCATCACAGCCCAGACCTCTGCACTCAAAAACCCCCCAAAACCCCAGGTGAATCTGTTGGCTTGCATTTGTGAAGGCTATCCCCCTCTACCAGAGGGCTGTGCAATAGGTGTTTCCCAGGCACATCAACCTTGCACTGCTGTTGCCCATGCTATGCCTATTCTCTGGATAAAGTCAATCTCAGCCTTAACATTCACATAAGTAGTAATTAAAAATAATCATTTGAAAGAGGAATGAAATTAAATCAACTCTTCCGTCCTGTAATTTCTGCATTAGCAGCTACTTTCATCACAGCCCTCAAATCCTGTTAGACCTGTTATACAAACCAGCAGCAGTGCAGCTTAAGGAGTCACAGAAAGCAACCGATAATTTCAGGGGATGCAAGATTCTGCCATCTATCGGGGTATTGTTACCACCCTGTGCAGAAAGCACCGCACCAGTGTTAAAAACCTGAGCCTGATGAGCCGGTCTAAGACACCAGGCAGGGAACAATGGAAATGCAAGGGAATATGCAAGCAAGTATTGAAGAACCGGCATCCTTCCACATCCACAGGTCAGTTTAGACCAGACACCCTTCCCTCTTGCACACCAGTGGCAGGGTGATGTGAGGCGCAGAAAGACATGCCGGTCACACAGGCCACTGCAACATCCCTTCTCCAGCCACGTGCGTTTCAAAGAGCGTTCTCCCCCTCCATGATTTTCAGATGCTCACATCCCCAATTCCAAACCAAGACGACACGTGTCAAATAAACCACAAAGAAAGCTGGACAATGGGATTTCTAGCCTGCGAGAACAGGAAGTACAGGAAATGTAATGGGCACGCCGACTGGGGTGTACGTAACACCTCCGCAGACCGAAGAAACCCAATGGTTCAGATAAGTCAAATACTCGGAGGTGGTCTCAGTGGCAATATCTGTTGCTAAGTGAGACGAAGGGATCAAAAATCCTGACCTCCTGCTGGTCACTAGTGACCATCAACCCTACCACAAGACAACGGCTCAGCAGGACTGCTGCAGGACTGATGGGGCTGGGGGACACACACGGCCCCTTTTGACTCCATCCGTGCTTTGCTGAAAAATACACAGGTGCACTCCAGCAAGCCTGTGTTAGGGAAGATCAAGAGGAGGCTTTTCCTTGGGCAGTACCAATGCACGATAAAACTCCTGCCAAAAAAGAAAAGGTCTAAAACAGTAGTTTTCAAACTTTCTTCACTTGCAGACCCCCAAAATACTTCAAGTGGAGGTGCAGACCCCTTTGGAAATTTCGAATGGTGGTGAATTGTAAGTGTGGATATTCACATACTTTTAATTGATCGCAGTCATCTTTCACAGACTCCCTAAGCACAGCCTGCAGACCCCCAGGGGTTGAAAAACACTGGTCTAGGATCTAAATCTAGGGAGTCAAACAGGTCTCACTACATCTACATTTCCTTAGGCTAGAGAGTGATCTGAGATGTTTTTCTTCTTGTCTTAGGCTCTCAAACTTCCCCCAACTGTTAAGCTACCACTAATTACGTGAATCGTATGAACTGATCTGCTGTGTTATGATGAGGAATGATGGACAAGCTGGGTAATGCAGTGCCTCTCAAAGCAACATGTTAAGTAGCAGACTATCTCTCGCTCTTGAGCTAATGGCACAGCTCAGCAGAGGCCGCCACGTGGTGCATAATTCTTCCTTTTCACACTTGGAGCAGATGGAGTAATCGCCCTGCTCTGATAATTCATTTTTTTCCTGGCCCATTTGAGAACATCCAATTCTTCCCTGAGAGCTCGGACCTGACCTCGTCCCAGTGGGCACCAGCCCAGCGCCTTCTGCAGGAGGAGGAATTGCCCGATTCTGTGCACTGCCATAGCACTCCTGTACTTCACACAGGCAAAGACCGGACCTCGTTAGCTGTGCGGTTACAGCAATGGGTTCTAGCCCTCTGGCTTCCTGCATGACTGGCTTCCTCCTCTTCCCTCTCCAGTTTCCCCTCCCATCCTTTGGCTGACTTGTCTCTTCAGACAGCAAGCTCTCTGGAAAGGGACTGTCTCTTGCTAGCTGTTTGTACAGTGCTTAGCACAGTGGTAGTCAGGACCTCCCAGAGCTACTATAATTAAATAGCATTTCAAGACACAGCAATATCCCAGGTATCCCATGCTGCATGTACTTGTGCATCGGAGCAAGTGCCCGGTTGGGGTCAGATCCTATAACCCATGATCAGGCTGAGGTGCAACATCTAGGCTCTAGTTCAGACAGCACCCAGAATCTAAATTAGCGCCAGGGTCATTTTAACAGTATCCCGGGCCAAATTCATCTCTGGTGTCCCTCCTGCCACACCACAGGACAATTCAACAACACACATTGCAGCTTCACTATGGCAGAAGGTAACCTAGTGCAGAAAACAGCTCAAGAAAAAAAAAAAATAGAAAAGGAAATCAGTGTATTTACTTCAAGCTAGAATGAGACGGTTCAGCACATTAAGCAGTTTTCTATTCTCTCAGCAATTTTCTGTTCTACTAAATTAGTATTTTGTATTGAATTAGTATTCATTTTCTCTAATATGATATATAAGCATAATCACGTTAGCAACTTTGATATCGCATTAGACTATACAACTGGAATGCATCCCTGCCTGGAACAGCTTTTTATAAAAGAGCAACACGCTGAACGAGGTGCACTAGGCCAAATTCAGCTGCTCCTATGAAGACCCACATAACTCCACTGCTTTCTGTGGCCTGCAGATTTTGGGAGCTTCCTCGCTGCAGTAGGGTCTGGGTCTGGTGGAAGTTCCCCCCATTTGGGGAAAGATAGGTGGAAACTCTGCAGGAACTGAGCGTCGGAGCCCACTGGGCTGTGCTCGGCCCAGAAAACAGTTGCCAGTTTGCATCCAGATGCTGGTTCGGATATTTGCAGAACGAGCCTCGGGACAAAGCGGAGATCACTCCTGCACATTCAGCCCATGCACTAATGCCTGCGCAGGGCAGCATGGCCCCCGCTTTGCTTGGTAAGTGCAGGTGTTATATGCACTGGGGAGAGGATCCCAGGTACCACAGCGATGGGCAGCACGCACCAAAGGCCCCAGTAAAGGAAGACTGGATGGGAAGCTCTGCCATTCGGACCAGAAAGGCTTTGGGAATGGCTGGAGCCATGTGCAGACAAGGGCAATCCTGGAAGAGAGGCTCAAGGCCACCTCCAGGCAGCCTGGGGCAGTGTATGGGCATGGTCCCCATGTGGGGACAAAGTAGGGAAAGGGTCCAGATAGCAGAAAATCCTCTGGCCCTAGCTCCACCACTCCCCTGAGCGCTGCCCTCACCCATCAGGCTGTGCCCGTGGCAGGGGCAGGGTGCGCCTGTGGTGCTGACCATGCCGCTCTGCATGCAGAATGGGGAGCTAGGCCAGGCGGCTTCCCCGACCCGAGCTGAGCGCAACAGCTATTTTGTGGTGATAAGGCACCATTCCAAAGCAAGGAAGGCCCCAAATGTTTCTTTGCCAGAGCTCACGTGAGAAAACGCCAGCACTTGCCCTGTCAGATGTCACAAGCCAGATGGCTCTGGGAAGGGAATTAAGAGCAGCCTTGCAGAGTCAGCGAGGACCATGCTCCCTTGAAAGGGGCAGGAAAGAAGACTGGAAAGGGAAGCGTGCACAGGACTCGCACTGCATGGTAGTCTAGGACCTCGGCAGGGCTGGAAAAAATTTATGAGCCAAAACTAATGGTGTAAAAAGAGATTCTCCCCTGGGTGGAGTCCAGGCAGCTCTAGACATGGGCGCCCGGTGCGTCTTTGGGGGTCTCTGACTGGCTCTCCATAGTGGGGCGGTGGGGTGGATTTCACAGGCAATCTGGCTGAAGACAACCATGACAGCGGTGGGATTCCCACCCTCTGTACTAACCTCTGGCTAGGAGGGAGCTGATTTCTGACTCAGTGGTTACTGCCAGTAAAGAGACAGTTTCTGTGCCAACCGGCAACCTTTGCAGGGCAGCCAGGGCTCACAGGGCTCCAGCGTGGGCAGGAATATTCCTTTTGCTGAACAGTGCTTGGACCTGGACCTCTCACCTCCCACCAGGACAGAAGAGGATTTGGACACTCTTGCTGGGGCTACCGAGAAGTGCTGGGGACTGCCAGATGACTCGAGGAAGCTCAGGAGGAGGCTTAGGTCTTGTTTTTTGTGGTGCACACAAAGCCAAGCACCAGGAAGGGGATCCAGTCAGACCACTGCCCATCATGCCTGCAGCATGGATTCGCACTGCCTCATCTGCCCGTCTGTCACCACTCCAGCGCTCGAGCTGAACGTACCACTGTGGCAACAGCTCCCAGGTATCAGCAGCGTAACAATGCTTTTTGCATCCTCACAGACGGGCAAGAAAACGTGGATGGGCTCACGCACGAAAGCACCGGTGGAAGATGCTCGAGAGCTGGTTTTGCAGTGCATATTTCCAGCCGCTCTGTGTTTTGTTTCCCTCCTACATCAAACCGGCTTAGAACTTGCACGACCAACTGCTTAAAAATTAATTATTTAGAAGTCTGTTCTGCTTGGGAGAGGATGCTGTGAAGGAAACATCTGAGCCTGTGTGCAGATTTGGGGTTGGCTGGGCTTTGCTTCCCCGCAAGCACTGGAGAAGGCAGAGCTCAGGTGGTCTAGGCAGGGGGGGACCCCCCAGGTTTGATCTGGTGAGAAAGGCCTCTCTCTGGCTTCAGGAGGAACAATTAACTCTTAGAGGGCTTGCAGCGGACATGCACATAGGGTCCTTCTGCTTCTCCACAGGGCTGTCAACTCGGTCAGTCTGAAGCCAACAGGACTTACATGTCATTAAGCTTAATGCAATGGTGCTTTCATGGATGTGGGCTGAGATAAATGGGATTAAGCCCTCGGGCCTCGATGCTGAGAGGCACCGAGCCACTGGGTAAGGGACTAAGGGGAGGTCTACACAACTCCCCCCGCATGTCTGGGGACAGACAACCCCAAGCGCTCGTGCTCACACATGCCAACACAGAAACATGGCATCATCCCCTGTGCATGCCAAAGACCTCAAGAAACCACAGGACATCCCTGGCGTGGGAGGAGCAGGAGAGTGGTCCTCCCTGGCCAGGCTGGGTGTGGATGCACGACTAGAAGGAGATCCAGGGTCTTCAGGATCGGCTTTCCTGAACACTAGTCACTCAGCAGCTGAATGCAGGAGTCTCATCTACGAACGCTCAATTCACCCTTCCGGCTGTCCCGCCGGCTCCCCCGGCCCCCCTCTTTCTTCCCTACCCCTTCCCCTCGCCTAAGCTCCCTCTAGCGCTCTGGGTGCGTGCGGCAGCCCCTCGCACGAGCTAGTCTAGCCGGCAGCACTAAGGCATCTTAGAAGCGTGGCTGCAGGGGAGCTGCACAGCTTAGAGCGATGCAGTCCAAACCAGGACATGTTATTAAACCAGGGAGAGGGAAAAGGTGAGGGGAAAAATGGTTTGCAGGGGAAATGTGGAGGGTAACTTAAGACGTTAATGGGCCTGACTTGTACATTTCAATTCTGAAGTGCAATCCTATTTAATTTTTCAAAATCCCCCGAGGTCGGTGCCTGGGGGAGACTGTTTTACATACCGCACAGCCTGTTATCATTTCCATGGCAGGGAATTGATGGGGACTGTAGAGAAAGGAGGGAGAATGCCTTCTCGAGTTGGGAAGATGTGAAATAAAATAAAGGGCTCGGCATCCTGAATGAATAACTTGCTCCTTCATTCAAAATGAAAGGCTCCTAAAGCCGAAAATTGCAGCCTCGCAGCAGAAATCTAATGACTTCCACCCACCTGCCGAATCTCCCTCGGTAAACACATGCTCAGCTCCCCCCACCAGAACAGTGATCGGCCCAACGCTGGGCAATGCCTGCACTGCTGCCTAATACCCTGCCAATCTACCCGGTTAATAAAGCCGCTGCAATGTGCGTGTGCAGGAATTAAAGCATGTTATTACAGCACAAGCACGTCCCGGCAGGCAGAGGAGATGGCCTTGCGGTGAACGCGCTTGAGGAGCGCTCAGGACGCCCGGGTTCAAGTGCAGCTGGCTCCGAAAGGACCTCTCTCTCTGTGACGCTGAGCCAATTGCTTTGGCTGGGTTGTCACAGGAGCCTCCATCCTTTGAAAATCCCAACCTTGCTGTCTCCGTGCCGCCATACAATGAAGAGAAGGCAGGCTGTGGGAATGGCTATGCGAATGCTTTGGAGTCCCTCCAAGAGGATGGGGACTGCACAGGTGCCCAAACAGAGCCTGGCTGCCTGGGAGCACCGACTCCTGCCCCCATTAGCAAGCACCCTTTGAGCCTGATCTGGCCCAGAGAAGCGCACGGGCAGATCCTTGAGCTGCTGCCCGCCTCTTCCCATCACCCCGGCTGTCCGTAGCTGGACATCCTTCTCCGGGGAGGACTGGGGCCTTCACATCCACATCGCTGCAGTGCTCTGGCCAGAGGGCAGGGGGAAGACAATGCCTGGAGCCTCTTCTCCCTGGGGAAAAGGTATTTCACCTCCTTGCTACGGCAACCGCAACGTGCTTTCTAGTAATCATTTGAATTAATTAGCTCTTCTCCCAGGGAGCAGGGGCTTCCGCTCCTCTCTGCCTCTACTCAGCTCCCACTCCTCTCTCACACGCCGCACCATGAATGGCACGAGAAGCCTCCTGCCCTAGATGATGAGAAGCCAATTCACGGTCATAAATAATACGAAGCAATTTTCCTCCATGGGGCAAGGGATAAATTATTCTTGTATGCCAAGGCTGCAATGATCAGAAAGGAGGGGTGCCAGCCTTTCCCTGGCAGGTGGAGAAATCTGCACGATGTCCGACTGCTCCAGACCAAGCTGGGCTGAAAGTGTTTTCTATTAGAGCATGGTGACTGCGGATAAGCTTTGTTAACCCACGGTCCAGCCAGAGGATATCTAGAGATGTGGGCAGCTTTGACTTTAGGCAGTGGGGAGTGGGCAGGTTACACTGCAGGAGACTCTGGCTTGAGTATAATTTAAGCAGGGAAGTGGCAGAATGTCTTTTGTTGACCATGCATGAACTGTCTGTAGCCACCTGCCCTGAATCTTTAATTATCCAATTCAGTTGCAAGGAGCAAAGTATAAAGAGACAGAAAAAGACAAGTGGAGTGAGGATCAACCCCAAACAGGACACCACCATGCCAATTCCTAAATGAAATGCAGAGGACTGGTGGCTGGCAGGAGACGAGCACGCAGAACAAATCAGAGCTGCCCCTGAGCCAGGACCAGAAGCTCCATGGCAGATCACACGCAGCCAGAGAGGATCTGGCAGTCCAACAGAGTCTTTATGTAAGGATGATCAGGTTGGGAGCTATTTCTCCTCCAGCTTCCTCCAGCACCAGGCGCACACATCTTCCTGTCCACCCCCGCTCTGCAAGGAGTAGATTTATCCTGGCCAGCCAGGTAAAACCCACGGTCCGCCTGTACTGCAAACCGCTCCCTGCTCACTCTGCCCTGGAGCACAGCGGACAACGTTCCTCGCTTCCACACCAGCTAGCCTACAGAGCTGCTTTTAAGATGCCAGTGCTCGAGAGCTGGTAGGTAAGGGTTAGTAATCTTCTGCATCACTAATTAGGTCCTTTATGGACTCAAATAAATTGTCTTCATGTTAACATGAAAATGTTTTCTCTTAATGCACTGCTGTGAGCATGCAACAGCCCCAGGATCATGCCTCACAGTCCTCCTGGTAACGGCCCCCGGAGAAGCAGCAGGTAGGCTGTATACCAAAATATGCTGCAGGGGCCTTTTGGCCATAAGAACAAGCAGCATCAAAACTCCCCAACAGAAAGAGCCCATAGTAAGGAAGAGATGCCATCGCACGGGAGGAGTATCCATGTGATCCATGGGAAATTTCCCTCTGAAAGATGGAAATTTCCCTCTTACGACCAGGTCACTAAATCATTGGATGCAGGGGTGGCAGTGGATATCGTTTTCCTAGACTTCAGGAAGGCTTTTGATACTGTCTCTCACCCCATTCTCATTAGGAAGCTGGGGGACTGTGGCGTAGACACCCATACAGTCCAATGGGTCGCCAACTGGTTAGAGAGTCGCACCCAGAGGGTGGTAGTGGATGGGTCCTTCTCGACCTGGAAGGACGTGGGAAGTGGGGTCCCACAGGGCTCGGTCCTTGGGCCCGCCCTGTTCAACATCTTCATCAGTGATTTGGACGAGGGGGTGCAAAGCACCCTGTTCAAGTTTGCTGATGACACTAAGATGTGGGGGGATGTGGGCACAATTGAGGGGAGCAACAGGCTACAGTTGGACCTAGATAGGTTACAAGGATGGGCGGAGGAGAACAGGATGGGGTTTAACACAGACAAGTGTAAGGTGATGCACCTGGGGAGGAACAATCGGCACCATACATACAGGCTGGGGAACTCCCCTCTTGTCAGCACGGAGGTGGAAAAGGATCTGGGAGTCATTATTGACTCCAAGATGAACATGAGTCGGCAATGTGGGGAGGCGGCTAGGAAGGCCAACTGCACCTTGTCGTGCATCCACAGATGCATCTCGAGCAGGTCCAAGGAGGTGATCCTCCCCCTCTATGCGGCACTGGTCAGGCCGCAGCTGGAGTACTGCGTCCAGTTCTGGGCGCCGCACTTTAAGAGGGATGTGGACAGCATCGAGAGGGTCCAGAGGAGGGCCACTCGTATGATCAAGGGACAGCAGGGTAGGTCCTATGAGGAAAGGTTGCGGGACCTGAACCTGTTCAGCCTTCAAAAGAGAAGGCTGAGGGGGGATCTTGTGGCCTGTTATAAACTGGTTAGGGGGGATCAGCAGGCGCTGGGGGAGTCCCTGTTCCCCCGAGCGCCGCAAGGAGTGACCAGGAACAATGGTCACAAGCTGGCGGAGGGAAGGTTTAAGTTGGACATCAGGAGGTGCTACTTCACGGTCAGGGCGGCTAGAGTCTGGAACCAGCTTCCAAGTGAGGTGGTGCAGGCTCCCACCCTGGGGGTTTTTAAGAGGAGGTTGGATGACCACCTTATTGGGGTCATTTGACCCCAGTGCTCTTCCTGCCATGGCAGGGGGTCGGACTAGATGATCTGCTCCGGTCCCTTCCGACCCTAGAAACTATGAAACTATGAAACTGAGGAATACTTTTGGGGGATTCACGCCAGCCCTCGGCACAGGGGTGAGTTTAATACAATGTGACTGGGTTTGAAGGGTCAGATCCTGTGCCTTGCGTCACTGGTATAAATCCAGAGCAGCCTTGCCAAAGACCCAGATTCACACCAAGCAAAGCCAGCACAAAAAATGGCTTTAAACCCTCTTGCACATGCTACCGTGGTGATCATTTAGCATCTGTTAAGACGTCAGCAGGCCGCTTCCATGATCAGCAGCAACATAAATAAATAGCGTCCCCAAGCCCGTATTTAAAGCCCAGAGCCAATTACACAATCGGCTCCACCCCCACCGGTGCCTGTCGAGACGCCTCTGGAGGGATTTGTTCACCAGCAGTGCACATGGTACGCACACCCATGCTCCCATACAGAAAGGCACCCAGACGTGAGATCTGAATGGAGCCCTGCGCACGTGCGGACAGTATGGGCAGACATCCAGACGCACACGGATATTTTAAAATCCTAAGAAAATTCTGAATTCTCACTGTCACTGCTGTATATCACTTTGAGATATATACCATATTAGCAAAAAGAACTGAATTATATTGCATTCATGATGCAATTAAACACTTCACTAGGAATCAATGTAAAACTGATGAGGCCTGAAAGTAGTGCATATGGCTTAGAACATTATAAAACATTACCTTCACTCAAATCCTTTTCAGTAGCAATTTAAATCTTCTTACAGTTACTGCTGCCAATGGTAAACCATCTACTGATTCATAACAGTGCATGGGAACGAATGAATTTTTTTAAAAATTTATTCAACTACTAAATTACCCATGAAACCGGAATAGCTGACAGGAGTAATCTGAATTATTATTAGCTCTGCAAGTATTCTGCATTAGCCAATTTAAAACCACGGCTCACAGGCAGAAACCAGTTAGTACAGGCAGGGTGTTAAATGACTGCCATAGTTCTTCATTTTACTGCTGCTTACGTTTAAAGGTCAAGAGATAAAAATTACATACGACTGCAAACATAGAAAGGGTGTTTATCTTTTTTCTATGAATCAGGTCAACCATAAACTTTAAAAACATTTGCAGATACAATCATATAAACTAAGAAGCCTCTGAAATATTCAGGACTTTACACGGGCTTTTATACAGGCACGCTGCACCAAAAGAGAGAGATTTATCTTCTTCCTTTCCTCTCTCTAGTGCTGTCATGCCTCTCCTTCTCTGCCTCTCCACGCGTTTTCATGCTCGCGAGACAAGATGAGAGAGGAGGCCAAGTCCCAGATTGTTTTCCTCCTCAGCAAAGACGGGGAATGACTATGAACAACAGGCAATCTTGGACCCAGTCCTACAAGCAGATCTGCTAGCATGGGTGTCCTCCTTCTTCATGGGCACCGAGGTTGTAACACAGCAGGAACTGCCGCCCTCGGGCCTCCCCACTGGTGATCTCCAGGGTTTCCCCACTGGACCTTGTCTATCCCTATCCCCGGATTCCCCTTTCTTGCAGAAGTACTCAGCTACAACTACTAGAGTAAACTTACTTAACCCCTGGGTCTACAATGACCCAACAGAAGAGCACTACCTCGTCGCACCGGTTCTCAGGCCTCAATTCAGCAGCATATTAATTGAAGTTAAGCTTGTACATAGGAAATCTGCAGGGTAGGGGCATACAGACTTCCACCCCGTCATGCTGTCAAACTAGGCAACTCCTCCAAAGTGGTGGGGAGGAGACTGCCATGCTCAAACGGAGACAGGTCCTCCAGTGATCTGACACCTCTCGAGACCAAGGCAATAATAATGCTGGCCCAGCACAGAGCGGGCTGACCTTGCTACTCTACCCTGGAGGGTGTCCTGGGGCCAGATATCAAGCCAACACAAAGGACCAGGCTGCACAGGCATGGAGTGCAACTCATAGGCCCATTTCACAGATTTGCAGAAGTTTAGAGCTGGAAGGGAGCTCGTGAGATCATGGGGTCCAGCCCCCCTGCTCTGGGCAGGAAAGACTGCTGGGGTCAAATAACCCCAGTAAGGTGTGCGTCCAGTCTCCTTTTGAAGACCTCCAGGGTCGGTGCAATCTTTGTCGTTGTCCAGTCTCAGAGAAAAGCCAAGGAAAACAAACTCACAAAGACAATGAAAAATTGAATTATGTTCTGAAAAAAAACCTCGCTGTGCAAATAATCCACAGGCTTATTAGTCAGGCAGCTGAATGCACTGAGCTTTGGACATTTTCTTTCTAAAAGGACGTGCCTCCTTAAAGAGGGGAAGTAGCCTGGATAATGGTAAAGAGGAACAATTGTATTACCATAAATAATGGTACAGAGAAGCAGCAAGGAGTCTCATCACACTAATATAATGAGGAATGAACAATACAGAGGCAGTCAATCAAGACAACATAAATCCACTGGTTTTATAAAGCTGTCCAGGGCGCTGGCACTTTTCCCATGTTAAAGAGACACCGATGCTCAATTTGTTTAAGTCTGAAACGTGACCTGACCCGGAGTCACCTAGCGCCTGAATCACCCTTCAGTCTTTGGTCACAACTGCCCCCACCGCCAATGGGAACTGAAACACTTGCTGTTCATTTGGTGGGCTCACATCGGGTTGTGCTTTAAGGGATCTGCTGCCGGTTTCAGCTCCCTGTATTGACAGCTTCCTCCCCCCAGCAGAAGCGACCATCACTAACACAGCACTGCTTTTTGTGCCAAACAGAAAGCACCAGCTCTGCCCTCCAAGACATGTGCAGTCCTGACTGGCTTCGCGGGGAGCCATGTGAATGGGATCTTTTACTTACGTGGTGTATGTATATGTGGGCGCAGGGAGAGGTGTGCACACGCACACACACACACAGTCCACTTAGGTAACTTGAAAGCAGGCATAATTTCTGAAAACGTTTTTAAAAGGAGACAGTAAAATGACAAAATAATCCCATTAAACAAAACAAAGGGGATACATTCAGATTTCCTTTCTTCATAGTCATCTCGTGTGGAAATCATCATCGTCATCCTCCACAACATCACCGGTGCGCCACACCAGAACTCCTCTCAAGTCGGGAAAATACCGCACAGCACAACCCAGAAAGGCGCCTCGAACAATTGCTCCTTGTCGAGGTGAAACGAAAGCTGCAGGACTGGGCGCAGGACGGTTCCTACAGCCAAGAACAGGATGAGCCCGCAGAGGAGCAGTCCCGAACACGAGCAGATCCGGACCAGCTGCACACACGCATCCCCTGGAAATCATTTTGAAACTGCAGAAGACCATAGCAAAGGGGAAGTCAATGCTCACCTGCTTTGAAAGCTCTCCCCCACCTGAGCACCCGAGGTGCTACAACCCAGATTTAAAGTCGTCCACCAGAAGTGGGAAACCGTCCTGTTGGATGGGGGAGAAATGCATGTGAGGGCTGGGGCAGGAAAACATTGTTGTTTGCAGGTGCAGACCTCCTTTTCTTTTTTAAAAAGTCTGTTCTTGGGACAGGATGAAGCGGGCTCCATGTTGCTAGTGGCAGGAGAGGCAGGGAACGCGCGCACCAAATGTGGGAGAGGATGGAAACAGGACGGGTTTTCTGTGGGGCGCGAGCAGGATGCAAAATCTAGCCCTCCCTAGCACTCTCCTCTGATTTGCAAGCAGCAGCCATGAGCAGAGAGGAGCTTTGCAATAAGTATTCTGCAAGGAGCCTGAATGGTTTCTTAGCAGATTTTCGTTCATCAATAAAGAGTGCAGAATCAGTTGGGTTTTCAGGAAGAAGAACTATGCTCCGCTACAGAAAAGAGGCATTGTCTCTTTAACTGAACATAACACTGTATCATCCTTTCTCTTCCTATTTTCAGTTTTATTAGCAAAGCAGCACAATGTTTATACTAGTGGGTATTACATTTGCCAGAACAATTACAGTATGACAAATGGCACATCAATGTAATCCATCAACTCAGCCAAGACAGGAATCCTTTATACGGGACTGCCATTAATTCCCAGCTCTGATCTCTGGGGTCCCATGCTTTAGTATCCATGACAACATGGAAGACGCCGGACGGGAATGACATCGCTCTGTGAAAGATGGGCACCTTATTGGTGCATTGGAATTTAACCTTTGACATCTGCATATTAGTCTAGTCGGAGCGAGAAATATGCAAGGTGCTTTGTGCTCCCACACTCCCCGCTTTCCACATCCAGCGTGGGTTGCAAGCCTGGCGGGACAATGGGCTTCACCAGACATCAACTCCGCCACCTGCAAGGAACTGTGCTTCTAAGGAGGATTTCACATGGCAACAATATCTCCTGCCCGGGCCAGGAAGAATTAACATCAAACTGCTTTTTTTTTAAATGAATGAATGTAGGTTAAAAAAATTCTCTACCTCCATGGTTTACGTTCATATACACGAGGTTTTTGCAAAGAGCTTTTAAGTGGCACAGAAAAGCAACAAGGTTCTTTGGGTGAATCTGGTATCTTTTATTAGACCAACTTAAATAGTTGGAAACAAACTTGAAGCAAGCTTTCAGGTTTCAAAACCCTTCGTCAGGCTGAGGAAGCTTCTGCAGTTGGTGTGAGCTCTTCCTGGATGGAACGAAAAGCAACAGTTTTTACATTACAGGGTCAAAACTTGAGACAAATCTTATGCAGACGATGCTCTTCCTGGCTGCAATGGGTCCTGGCCGGAGTAAGAACCATAGAAATGAAGCCAGGGTGGATATGATGCCCAAAGGTTGGCACTTTCCTGGCAGCTAAGGACCCTGTGCAATAGCCCGTCCTGTTCAGCAGTCCCGCGGATGCCCATTGCTGAATATGCTGCCCAAGTCACGTGTCTGGGTTTTTAAAAGTCCTGAACACCTGGTTTCCCTGGGCTTTCCCAAGGGCTCAGCACTTCTGGAAACGAGACTAGTCCCGGCCCACAGTCACTTCCAGAGACATTAGTTCTTGCTTGCAATACCCCCCGGTCTGAGTGGAGGCAAGCACGTGCCCTCGTGTGCTTCGAGGTAAGCACACAGTTAAAGGGGTTGATGAATCAGAGCCCACGCACATCGCTTCCGACGAATAAGTTATGCAAGAAATTTTGCTTCTATTTTCTGCTGAGAGAGCATCTGCCAGCAGACTGCAACTTTCATGAATTTATTCAACGCTTTTTCCCCCCACCTCTTTTTTTTTTTTTTTTTTACCCTGAGGATTAATTGCGAAGAGCAGCTGTGAGGCTTCGGTGCTTGGCATTTGGAAATGGAGCTGCAGCACTCGGGTCCTGTCGATTCTGATAATGCCTCCTGGGATCACTTTTGCTCCCTGATGGGACGACTCTGCAAGCCCCCTCCCCAGCCATGAGCTCCCACTGCCGCAGACGCCAGGCTGGTAAAAGCTCGCCCACCCCAGGGTTTGCAGCAGACAAAATGTGCCCGTGCAGGGAGCCAACACAAGGCCTAGGCACCAGTTACGTTAAGGGGAGCGCTCAGAAAGAAGGGATGCCTTCAACATGCTAGGCAGGGTGACATTCGCCAGAAAGCAGATAAAGGCGCCTAGGACTGTGCTATAAAATCTAGGCGAATGTGGAAGTCGCCAAGCTTGATTTTCACACGGGGCTGAACCAGGGACCCCTGGAGTGAAAAGTAAGATCCACTACAGCTAGAGCTAGACGCAAGGCTGTGGAGCCTGTTTAACCGTTCATGTCCTCCAAAGAGCAGCACCAGGGGTCCTGTAACACGCTTGCCAGCAGGTCACACGGACGTTACGCGGCATTCCCCACTGCATAGACCCTTCTTTTTGCTACCACGTTTCTGGGGCCTTTAGCCACCCACAAATGCACGTGGTGGTCTCAAGGATAGATAGATGGATGGTTTGCAGATTCACGTGGAAGCCTCAGGACACGCAGTTCCCTTCAGACCAGTAAGCGGATGCATCCGCAGTTCCTCTATAAAACTCCACGATGCAAGGGTTTGGGTTTTTTTCCATAGGTCCCACATATCCCATTAATGAAAGGAGCCAATGACTGCTGCTCATAAGCAAAAACAAGACTAAAATCAAAGCCTTCTAATGGATACACTCTCCAAAGTGTAACAACACAAGCACAGAGGGGTTTTTTTCCTCTGACAAATCAATCTGGCCCTAATCCAAGGGTATAAGCAGACAGACTGAGCTACCTCACCTGTTTTATTAAGCCATTACCAGAATCATTTTATTCCCATTTATAATGTTCAATACATGGTCTGAAGACTTTTCTAATATAGTAATTAGATGGAACACTTAGATAGATGGATTAAATTGGGACGGTATTTTATGCAATTGTGCTGTATTTTACACTGCTCTGCCTTGATTTAAAACACCCCGGTGTTCAGCTTTGCATGAGCGCTGCACATGTAGAGGACTCATCTCCCTGTTTTCCATCTCTTTCAGAAATCAGGTAGGTTTGTGTCTCAACACTGCTGCCATCAACTGTGGGGTTTTTGCCAAACACACGTGAACTCTCCCTTAATGAGAGCTGCAAGGGAACCAAGCTTATCATTGGGAAGGAGCTGATGTCTGCAGAAGAGCCAAGGGGCCCCGGTCTTGCATCAGGGACACTTCCCATCAGTTTTGACGGGGCTGGTTCGAGAGCTTGCCCCTTCTACAACAGGAGCTGAGGATCAAGTACCCCAGCTTGGTTGCCCTCGCTGCCCCAGGCAATGAGCCACTCTGCAAAGCTGCCGTATCTACTGATAGAGCAACTGTCTTTGCTCAGGACATGCAAAGAAGGGCCCCAGCACACAGAGTCACACTGGCACTTAAGCATATATGTAACTTCAGACATGCGTTTAAGGACCCTGGAAAACAGACGCCCTTCTCTGCTAGATTATACTGATTGCCCTACACAACATGCTTTCACCTTTGCTTTTACCTGATGATGACAATGTGGCAAGGTTTGTATTTTGGGGCTTTTTTCCACATCAGGCTATGCATAAGCACAAAACCATTCACTTCCCAAACCTAGAGATGACCTCATTCGGTGCAAGGAGCTTCAGAGCAGCCACATTCCCCAGTAAGGTACCTGCCTCCAGGGCCCAGAGACCACAAATCCTTGTCCCTGGGCAGCAGCAAAAGCACCTTGCAAGGCTCTGTCTGAGCAATCCTCTAGCAAGGGCAAGGGCAAGGGCAAGGGCAAGGGCAACTGAGATGCCAAAATTCACCCCTTCTGAAACCCTTCCATGGCAGGGAAACTGCAAAGCATGGTGGGACAATGGCTGTATCAGGCTGAATTCTGTAAATCATTTCCAAGCAGTCCTAACAATTTATAGGTAGGACATTAAACATTATAGCCACTGACGGCATCAAATTACACTTGAAAAATTGAGTTCTGTCTGAAAATGAATTTAAAACCCAAATTAAATTAAACCCTAACTAAATTAAAATTAGGTTTCTAAACTAAAATGACTTTTTAATATTTTCATGAGGAAAGGGGGGAAAAAAAAAACCTTCTGTCAACTAATAAAATTTTCCAGTGTCTTTATAGCTGACAAGTTCTGTCTGATAGCAATTTTGATTATGCTGAATAATAAATAACTGAAATAGAAAAGAAAGGCAGGGGAAGCTAAATAACAGCTCTGCCTGCCTCAGCCTCTGAAGGGGGGGAGGAGAGGGAGGACAGAAGTGCCCCCGGGCAGCTAAAAAAAAAAAAATAGCAGGAACCCCATAAGCAGCCCAACAGGGCAAATTTTGCTGCCGGTGACTGTCTGGGAGTGATCCATGCACTGGCTGTAATGATACAGCATCACTGGCAGGACACTTGGGCAGAATCCCATGTGCCATCCCTGTCCTGCTCCGCTCTCTGCTCAGAGATCAGTGCGAATGCAGCCCCCTAGGAGTGGGGGGAAATCGGCTCAGGGCAAGACAGCCAGACTTTTACTGATCCTTCCCTGGTCCAGCTGAGGGAGAAGAGCTTTCATGCGCAGCTGGAACGCCCTGCCCCACTGGGGACTTCTCCGAAGGCGCTCTGCCACTCCACTACACAACTGGTCCTGTGCCAAGGAGCATCAGTTGTGTAGGCATGTGCTCCTGGTCCTCGACTTAAGACACTGAGTTACAACGAACTCGTTGTACTTACAACATTTATCAACTGACCCTGTTTCGACTTTGACGTCAGTTTGGACTTTACGACACTTGACGCCACGCCATGCCAGCAAACGAGTCTGCTGCGGCGCCCAGCTCCCTGGAGAACATCTGTCCAAACTTCCTTGGACACTTTCTTTAAGAAAGCAGCCGAGACTCCCGAGAAGACTCCAGCCAAAAAAGTCCAGCCGACAGCCCTTCAAAAAGTCCAGCAAAGTCACCTCAAAGAAGTCCTTCCAAATCAATACGATTGCTATTTACAATGTAAATACAGTAATGTAGCTGTATTACTCATCTATAATTGATTGAGTACAACATTCTGGGTTATTTTGGGTGAAAACAGGCAATGGGGCCTTGGTTCAGGAACCAAGCTTCCATTTATAAAATTGTTCCCATGGGAAAATCGGTTCTGAGTTACGATGTTTTGACTTAGGACTTGGGTTTCAGGAGCCAAATTACAACCTTGGATTGTAAGTCCAAGGACTGCCTGTACTCTGAACCACCAACTGGCCTATGGAGTCCCATATGCAGAGACCACTGGCATGGGGTGAGCTGAGCCCTATGCATCTTCCTACTACAAAGAAACATGATCAGCTGCTACCACTTCCCAGTCCCAGCCTCTGCCTGAGGCATCTTAAAACAGGGCATGGTGTTCCAGTATTCGCCCCTGACAAGGTCTAAATCTGACCCACAACCATTTTCCAAGCCAAGATCCGAGCTATTTCGAGCTCTCTGCATCTCCCTCTAGAATGCATGAAATACCCATCCAAAGGTGAAGGCCCTGCCCAGGAGGGGACCATCTCCATCATGCCTCACTATAACATCCCTCCTGATAGTCCAGCAGTGCCAGATCCAGTTATGATTTTTATCTCCTCCTGTGGCCTTCACTCACTCTGCAAACTCCGTCCTGGAGCTGCTTCAGCCCAGCGATGCCTCGTTAAACAGGCTCTTGATAAATGCAAATCTCCCTTTATTTGAGTTTAATTATCAGTGAAGTTAGGAACTCCCAGCCCACTTCCACCCACCGTGAACTGGCAGAGATGTGTTCTCTGGGCAAAGAGCAGAGGTGGTCCTGCATCAAGACCTGATTGCCTAGCCAGCACAGCATGGCATCAGCATGATCTGGGGAGAAACAGTCCTGCAACGTACCAACAAGGGCTTGAGGGGTACATCCGTTACCTCCCATCCCTTTTGGCCTGGATCTGTGGCACTGAGATGACGGGATAGTGACCAGAGAAAAGGTTTATACATAAGCTACAAATGATGCAATCCTGTTTTTCCTTCCCTCTTCCCTACCACTGCCCCCCTCATCTCCTGCAGGAATGGATCTCAACACATTCAGCAGCTCCGCAGAGGACACAAAATCACCAGTCTCTAAGGTGTGCACTTGCCACGCTGAAAACTACAGATTCAGTCCAGTTTTCAGCCTCCCAGTGCAGAGGCATTCTTGCCAAGAGCATCTGGTAGCACATCCACCACCTTCAAAAAGTGCTGAGCACTTGAGAAAGACAGCCTCCACTCCATTAGCATGCCATCACCTGGTCCATGCCCCAACCTGAGTTTTGGGAGTATCAGAGATGACACCTAATGCTGGACACAATGGAGCACCCAACAGATGCTTCATACCCTGAACGTAGTTTATATAAAGATATATAGTCTTCAAGCCAGACATCAAAGTACCCATGCCCTGCTGAAATGCCAGCACACGTGCACCAAAATATGCCACTTACTAGATTTTCACACCAGCGATTTTAAACTATTAGCTGAAAGCACACTGACGTATATCCCCAATCATTAATGCTGGTAATTAATTCATCCTGGTTTTTAAATTGCACTCAATGTACAAGCCTGCCTGCTCACATCTTGATCTCTTGTTGTCACGGCTTTGATAGAAGAGATACATAAACAGCCTGGGTGACCATACATCTATTGATTATCAGTGCAGGCAGATTTAACACAAACACTATAATAGGACATATCCAAACGAGCATTAGGAGCTGGAATAGATCAAGCATGCAGCAAATGGATCTAAACAGCCTCATTAGATGACTCTGACCACCCATAATGGTTCACACATATTCTGCCCTTTTAAAAAATCATGAATGGAAAGATCTTCCTGGGAGCCCAAACCAGAGCTTCTCTTTAAAGCTGCTGCTATCTCTTCAAAGCATTTCAGCAAACCCTTTAAATACACAGTGCTACCTTTTCACCAGGGCCTCTTTGTTAAACCACATCTGTATGTTAGACACTACAGGATGATGAATGTGCTGCCGTGGGGCAAGGCAAAGTGCCCTCTGTCTGGGCATCAATCAGGTTAAATGCCTCCAATCCAAGCCCATTGTAAATTATTACCCACGCATGCTTTTACATGTGTAAGCAGGTCTCCTTCTCCACCCCCTTTCCCTTACCAACATGGTAGAGTCACGTGTGAAGTGCCCAATTTGTGAGATGGGGTACCTGCATACCCTGCCCTTCAGGTAGCCGTCGTGCTGCTCCCGAGGAGAGGTGGATTAAACATTTCAAAAGAGTGGAAGCCATTCTGATGGCATCTTTGGGAGGAACCGTGATGGGCAAGTCCATGCAAGGACCAACCAACATCACAGGGCAGCGCTGTGAAACTCAGTGATGCTGCTGCACCCAGTAGCCTCTTCCAGCCGGGTCTGGAGGCTGCTATCCAGACCCCATCACTTTACCTGAGGATCCACAGTTTGGGACAAGCACCAATCAGGCTGGCAGCTTCACGTTGGTCCTGCTCTTTAGGTTCCTTCTGGCAGCACCACCATTATGAGACAGTGCCCCGATTATCACGGCCACACCCATTAAATGCCTTGCGGCAGGGACCAGTTGGCATAACATACATGCCAGCTTCCAAAGTGTGGTGGGTATAACATAGTAATAATAATGGAAGCCAGAGCTGGGCAGAGGACTAAGAATGAGGAAAATCAAAGGTCACCTTTACCCCAAAAGCACACAATTGGCACTCTGGACTAGAGTCTCCTTTTTCTTTATTCGAATAGTATCAATCAGGAATGCTTTCACTGAGATTAACAGCCCGCCAGTGCTGTGAAAACGGTGCAAGAAGAGAAGTCTTATGCAAATATCCTTTGCTTAATATGTGCTACTTTCTCTACCTTGGCTTGGGAGTTCGGATTGGCAAAGTGGGTAGCCCCAGGACCGCAGATGCCACACATTCATTTCCACGTGACATATTAATCTTCGCTTCCTCCTGGAATGATGATCCAAGTTTGAAGACATTATTGTGTAATATACAACACACCAGGAACACAGCACCTTGCAAACTTTACAAGGGCAGGATATATTAAATGTGCCAACAGATTTATCTGGGTGCCTAAATGAAAACGGTGAAGCACACAGTTCAATCTGCAGCCATCAAGATTAGAGACGGGTGTAAATCTCCCGACCAAAGCCACAGGCCTGAATGACAGGCATTGAAAATTACACGTACATTCAGGCAGAGGTCCATGCTCCTGTACTTCTCAGCATCCGTGATGATGAGTCTGGCTGTGTGCCGAAGCCCAGGTCAGGCGGTGCTTGCTAAACATCCCTCCAGGCCAAGCGTTCAAGCTCTCTGACTTCCATGCCCCCTTCGAGTTTGTTTAAGTTTGTGCCCAAATGACTCCATGTTATGGATAATAGAAGTAATGCTTTGTCACTGCCCCCACAACCTAACCCCTCCAACAGCCTACAAGGTATTCAATGCCTGTTCTTCATTTTTTCTTGCCTTCCCTTTCCTTTCCTCCGCTTTCCCCTTCTTTCCTCTCACATCCCCTCTAGAAATCTGGTGTATCCCCAGGGATACACACCCACCACGCCGAGAAATACCGCTTCACATAGCTACTCCTTCAATGTCTGGCTGGCCAAAGCCTGTAAATACCATACTAACAAATGCAACATTCACATTCCTTGCCTGGCCATGGATCTCCATCTACAGAAGCACCAATGCCACAGTGATAAAGGCTCGGACTTCAAGGGACCTCTATACGTTAAAGCTTTCTTCCTCCAGGACTACTAAATCACAGAGGCCAAGCTGGATGGAGGCCACACTGGGGGGAAAAGAGGAGGCCAGGAGAACAGCCAAATGGAAAGAAAAAAAAAATACAGGGAGGCCTGATTTGCTAGGGGAAGGGGTCCTTTGCAAAAGTCTCTGGAGGACAGAGCAGAAGGGAGCCGCCAAGGAGGCAGATGGCTCAAGAGTGCACAGACAAGCCAGCAGGGGGAGCTTGCAGCTTTCCAACTACACAGCACCACCCAGATCTCGGCCGGCTGGCAGAACCGCGGGGCCAGGAGAAAGGGATGGGCTGGCGAACTCAACCTGCCCATGGCAGAGGCAAGGGCTGAACGCAGTCTCTCAGAGGCACAGGCCACAGCGTTAACCGCAGAACCAGCCTCTCTCTTGGTGCTGGGAACCAGAGCTTGGGCAGTCTTTCCCAAAAGTCAGAAATGAGCCACAGACCTGGAGAGCAGGGCCAAGAGGCTGCCTCGGGTATCAAGTGAAGGGTGGAGGCATCAGGCTGTGCTAGAAGCTGGGAGGAGGCTGCCAGAGGTCAGAAGTCAGCGTGCCAGGCCACAGTCAGGAGTCGGGGACCGGGCAGAGGCAGGCAGGCGAGGTGGCAAGCATGGGTGGAGTGCCAGCCTGCGAGGCAGTGCACAACCGCTGGCAGCTCAGGGCAGTGGGGTGTAGCTGGACCCACTCAGGAGTCAGGCAGTTCCTGGCAGGCCACAAACCCTTACCCGTCCTGGTCCCACCCCATCCAAACCACAGGCCCCACCCTGGCTACAGGCCCTTCAGGACCCAAGAGTGTGAACGACCAGCAGATCTCCGAAGATCTGGCAGCTCCTGCAGGAGGGAGACAGGCTCTGGATGGACAAGACAACCCTACAACCTTCCAGCCTTCCCTCCTGGACTCCTTTCCCCCAGGCAATCCAACCCTGCAGGAAGAAAGGAGAAAGACCCAGCTCCCACTGCCCCCAGCGAGTCATCGTCTGACCAACCTGAGAACGGGGATCTCATGCTGGCAGCTCCCACCGCCCCTCAGTCCTTCTGGAGGAAACAACAGGATCCACTAAGACGGGAGCGAAGCAAAAGGCAGAGGAAAATGAACAGGAGACCAGCCCGAGCGCTCTGGTGACATGCCACTGTGCCCTCTGTTGCATTGCTGGCACATGTGGTACTTTGCAGACAAGGTCCTTGCCCCCGTGAGAGTGCAGACAGTGCCCAGCGGCACTGTCCCGTGTTTGGCATACATGCCAGCTTCACTCGCCCAGACAGGTTCAGCAGGAGGAAGACCAAGGTGTTAACATCTCATAAATACGGGTTTTGCTGGAGCTCCTGTTCCATTCAAGAGCTCTGGCAAACAAAACCACTCAAAAGTCCACAGCTCATTATTGGCAGCAAAAGCAGCAATGACCTTCTTAGCTGCACAAAGCATTTCCTGCCCATTAAATTAAAGACTGAGCTGGGTGAAGGAGGGGGAGCAAATAATGAAAACTGTAAATATCAGTGTTGCCACCTAACATTTGCATGCTCTGTAGCAACATCTTTTTTAAAAGATTTGTATGCAAAGATCTCCTGTGTCCATACACACACACACACACACACACTTCCCCCCCCCAGTGCATTGGATCAAATAGCAACAGCAGCACTGCTGCATAACTTCTTAAATGCTCTTTTTATCTCTAGATATTATTTATTGCTCATTTAAATTGGCAGTTCCTCAGTGGATAACTTTTTCCTGACTTGCTTCTTTTTCAGAAGATCCCAGACTAGGGGGCTAGCCTGCTAGACGCCATGCGAATAGTCCTCTTTCAACAACATTAATTATCTCAAGCTTTCCATAACAAAAAATCTTGACCCCACTGCCTGCCAATAGTTAAGAAGCTCGCAGTGGAAAAGTCTTTTATCTTTGCATCTCATAGAAGAGCTTGTGTTTGATCAGTCTTTTTTTTTCCTTTTTACATTTTGAACTTTATAGACTGATTAATTCCTCCTATCTCAGTAAACTGCTGCATATACTCCCGAGTGTTGACTTGATTTTCTATTAAAAATATCTTCATAAGAAATTAAAACAGCTTAGCACATCATTGCTCCATAAGCAAGTTGTAAAGAGCCTTATTCTTGAATAATGGGGTAGGGGGAAGGGGAGAATACAAGTTGAAAAGATTTCTTTATTTTAAATTAAAGTTAAGGATTAAAGGCATCAGGCTTTCAAGAGTTATTGTGAAAGGCTTTTTAAAAGTCCCAAGTGGCTAGCCCATAATCTTCTTTTAAATGGCTAAATTTAGAACAAGAAACACTTCAGACCTCCAAACTATAGCCCTCCAAGTAGCCCACTCACGACGGAAAGTAGGATATTTTTACGTTGCTGTACAATAAAAAATAAGCTTTTTTAAAAGGTCCGGGATATAAAAAGCTCAACTCTCCTGCATTTCAAATATTAATAGGAAAACAAATAAGTTGTTGCTAGAGATGCCTATCAGCAGTAAGAATAAAAGTCAAAAGCAAAATATGGTAGCCATTAAGTTCAGAAGTTAATTTCTGCAGCTAGGAAGAAACATATACACGCACTTACCAGCACTAATATTGACAAGTCAAATCAAAGCCTCCATTTATTGTAATTTATATAGTACTTTTTCATTTTGCCAAATTATCTTAACCCTTACCTATTTTAACAGATCAATTAGCTCACTAGATGCAACTCAGTGCTGTTTAGAGAACATATGGTTTACATTTTATTCTCAACCTTATAGTTTAGGCTCCATAATCATGTCTAATAAATAAAAAAATCTGACTGAGTTCATAGCTATTTCAGATGATAAATGCTTGGAGATTTATAGTAGTTATTCATGCAAGGACTACATTACATGTAAATCAATACCATAAAGAACAATTTGCTAAAAATATAAATATCATGTTTATGCTTTAACAATATTAGCAAGATTTGATTCTCCGTGTCTTTAAGTAAAGTAACTGCATCTGTTCAAGTGACCGGAATAAGATCAAAGCAGTATCTACTGCTAATTGAATCTGAAAGAGAAATGCTAGAAAAGACATTTTACAAACAAAGACAACATATTTGCCCGCAAAGCAGCAGGACCATAATTATACGGGACCTGCAGAAACTGTCTGTTGAGCTAAAAGAACGCCTGGTTAGAAAAGTCACAAAGAACTGTCCCAAAAATCAGAAGCGGCTGCAAAGAAACATAATCCTGCTGAGATACCTACACGCTTCCGATAGGTTGATCTCAAACGGCAAATCAAAGCCAAAACAAGCATAGTTTTACAGAGCTAATCTTCTGCAACTTTTCCATCTTTACAAGTGTCAATCAGACAAGACTTTCATGGGCACTTTCTTCATTGCGCCGATTCCTGGGTGTGCATAGCTCAGGTATGAGGACAGAGAACGTTCTGCTTGGGAGTCATGGGGGGGAAAGAGAAAATAAGGAAGAGTCCCAGGATTATGGCAGTTATACTGGACGGAATATGGTACCCCAAAAAAATCAAACCTCCCTGACGCAGACTAGAGCGACTGTGGGTAGAGAGGGCAAGCAAGCTCTCCTAAACTGTTCAACCACTGCATCGCCATCATCCATCTACGCCAGCAATGGCCAGTCGGTCCAACCAGGGGATGCTAATTATAAAGCAGTGCTTGTGACGGTCTACAATAAGCAACATGATTCCAGTCCAGTGCCCTTCAAAGGCAATGGGCATCTTTCCACCGACTTCAAGGGTTGTTGGATAACGTTCTTGGTCATGAATACATCTGTTTTAGGGTCATCACAAATTGCCATATCCTTCCTTCCTTCATGATGTCATTCTCTAACACCTTTTCAGGAAAACATATCCCACATTACTCTGCACAGTATACAACTCTACACAAGGTAGGTTGGATAAGCTTCAGTGGCACATTGTTCACCTAGGAAATGACGGCAAATAGTTCAGGGAACTCGCAGCTGGGCCCAACAGCAGCACTGCATTATTTTGAGCGTGACCCAGCATGCAGGGACTGCAAACTCCATACTTTGTCACCTAAAAGCCTCCAGAGTCCAGTTCATTACAAAATGAAGCTCCAGTGCATTTGCCCCTGACTAAGCTCGTGCTTGAAGTCCAACAGACTCCAGTAACGTTCATGCACAGGTGTGAAAAGGCCCTTTGCTGAACCCTACTGGGCACGCAGCCTCAGAGTCATTCTTTTAAACGACGCTGCCAGCAATTTCTTGGAATTTAATGAACTATAAAGTCTGCATCCCAACATCCTTCCTCCGAGGAAGCCTGGACTGCCAATGTCAATGGGCATCACCCCAAAACCCCTTTAGCAAACTGCACTTCAATGCAAAATCTCCCATTTAATCCATGACAATTTTGCCAGAGTGAGGAGTCCAGAAACGAGAACGTGGCCATGATGGGCTGACTACGCTCAACCTCGCTGGGCCTGGAAACTAAGCTGGCTCGGGCCTGGCTGGCACTTGGATAGGAGGCCAGCTTGAAATCCCAGCTACCAGACAGAAGCCAAGGAGATGTGGTCAGATGTCTGGCAAACGCTAAACCACAGAAACCAAATGAGTGACAAGGCTTCATTGGGTCCCATCCTCCCTGCTGAGCTAACAAACAGAAATAAAGCTGAAGGAAAGAGAGACCCGCAGAGTACAAAGAACCAGGCTGAGAGCAAATGCAAGCAGAAATCTATAGACCTTCGATGATGGCAATAAAGATCCCGATGAGGCATCAATGTTCATCCTACCAAAAAGAAACCCTTGCTGCTAATAAATATCATTACTTTGGTAACACTTAATTCTCCTCACTTGAAAAAAAATTTCAGTAATGTTCAGTTCAAGAAATTTCCTAACTATTTAACTAAGACTAATTCAATCATCCCTATCCTACAGGTTTTCAACTGCTCCGAGCAGATCTGTGAAAGTGACACCTTCTTAATAAATTAAACTTCCACATCCTAATCATTACCTGGAAACTCTCCACAGAGGTGCGATTGCAATCTGTCATAATTACACACAGCAATCCTGTCAACTGGATACGAATTCACAGAACCCACCGTTAGCTGCTATAAACTTTCCGCTACCTGCAAGTCCTTTGGCACAAGGATTCTTTCATCTTCCCCCCAGGAGATGGCAAGTAATGTATGGTATGTATGTGCAATCTCCACGGATGTTCCTAATGCCCTTGAACATGCGATGATTTCAAACGGAAAGTCTGGAGAAACCCAGAGATTAAAAAAAATGCTGAACTACGGATACATTCGTACTAAAAATCACAGCAATGATTGAAGCCTAGCATCTGAGCCATATGCCTGAGCAAGCTCTCACCTTGCTATGCTGGAGAACAGCAGCAATGTAGACATGGCAGCACGCACCGCAAAGCCCACCTGAGAAGCAGGGTGAACTTGGCTCCATCCTAGGCTCCGCCCTGCACCAGCTAAGCGGTGCCAGTCTGGGCGATCTCATTTAAGAGTAACCGTGGGCATGTCTCCCCTGCAGCACGCTCACTGCTGAGACCGGAGTGCAGATATACCCTAAGCCTATGTAATGCAGTGCACGTGCGATGCAGATGCTCCCGTGGGGCTCGGCTGCCCAAGTCTAACGCAGGACTTTTCCTGCAGACTCCGAGTCGTGGGCACGCAGCTTGAACACAGGCATGGAGAGATGCGTTTGCTTCACAATCCTCGAGCCAAGCTGAGCATCTAAACATGGAGCAGGGAGACTAATTTGGGCAACACAATTTGAACTCTGGGCCCGATAACTCCTTAAAAGGAGTAACAACGTGAAGGGAGGAAAACATCTGTGTCCTCTACGTATTAACTGCACAGCAGGGAGAAAAAGATGAAGCTAAAACAAAGATTTGCATAGCTTGGCCACGTGGAGCCATGT
>NW_017729001.1:31050434-31062550 GCF_001723915.1 Gavialis gangeticus
CAAGCCTCGAGCCAAGCTGAGCATCTAAACATGGAGCAGGGAGACTAATTTGGGCAACACAATTTGAACTCTGGGCCCGATAACTCCTTAAAAGGAGTAACAACGTGAAGGGAGGAAAACATCTGTGTCCTCTACGTATTAACTGCACAGCAGGGAGAAAAAGATGAAGCTAAAACAAAGATTTGCATAGCTTGGCCACGTGGAGCCATGTCAGATGGTGATGACCGCACGATGGCTCATCTCACGGGATAGCAAAGGTTTGCCCCGAAAGCGAATTCCACCCGACTTGGGCATCACTAATGACTCAGACTTCAGACTCTGCGCTGAGGTTGTGGCTCAGCAAAGCATACAACTGCTTGCTTAAGTCCTATTGATTTCAGTGGGACATCAGAACGTGCTTCACAGATGAGAAAAGGACACAAGGAACTGCGTGAAGTTCGGGTCAAACACGCTTTCAGGTGCTTTGCTGAATCATGTTTTCACTGGGGGAGTCTGGTCTCTGTACCAGGGATGCACCAATACAAGGGATCCCCGATGCTGAGTCCAACTGTAACTGTAAAGGACAGCAAAGTCTTTCCTGATGCAACAGGTTGCACTAAATGACCCGACAGGCCCTGGTCACCTTCGAGACTGAACGCCGTGCCATACTTCTAAGCTCTCCATTAGTTTAGACAAAAGGCCAGTGTTTCACGGAAGCAACAATCAGACAAATATTCATGACAGGCAAGCCTTGCCCGCTTCTAAGTCCAGAACTGATAAGTATCCAGAAATCCCCCATCAGCAGGGCTCTGGGGCCAGCCTGTGTCCTCACCCAGATCTAGTCCCCTTCCAAAGGCTGGTCCTAAGGCTTTTACTGAGGGCACGTGGATGTCACCTCCGTGCCAGGTCTGGGAATGCCACCATGAGGCACACCCGACCCACACGCTGCCCCCACGCTAGGTGTGCCAGCTCCCAGAAAGGAAGCAATGCAGACACCTAAGGGCAGCCCTGGGCACATGCCCAATGCCAGGCTGCTAGAGCTCATCGAAGGTGCAGCATCCAGAAAAGCCCTGAAAATGAATGTCTGCTCTCCCTAGAGGACACAGCAGCTGAGCAAGCCTGCCACACGCCTGCAGCCTGCTGGGGTAACAAGCCTAGCAGCTCCTCTGCTCCCCACCATGCCCTCAGACGTCAGGCCCGGAGCACTTGCCAATCCTGGGGTGGAGTTTGCCTCGAGGCCCAAGGTCAGCACCTGCAAGTTTTCCTCTAGGAGCTCGCACCCAGCAAGTTTGGTATTCAGACAGCCTTCCTGAACCACAGCGCTGCTTATTCCAACAGAAGCAAGAAAGCTCTTCGAAAACAGGTTTCTAAACAAGCAGCATCTCCCTTTTCTGCGAGCAGGCATTCCCAGTTGAAACGCAGGCAGACACCCCAGCAAGGTGCCTCGCTCTTGGTCTGGTTCCCCTGAATAACTCCCCCCTTCCCTGGCCTGAGTGGGAGGGAGGCCCGTATACAGTGCCACAGCCCTTTTTGTTCTTCTGTGTTCTTGGCTTTGGTCCTTCTGGAGAAAACTCCTCCTACACATTGAAAGAGGAGGAGGTAAAACCCTCCAAGCTCACAGCTTGGGCATTGTCCCTTCACAATCCGCAAGTGTTTAGCGAGGGGTGGCTTCCCTTGACCTATTCTTCATCCTACCTGCTTGTTTTTCCCTATTAAACCAAGCCAGTGTTCCTACAGCAAACATCCCAATTACCAGGGCAACTTACCATAGCCACTAATTATTACAGAGCAGCTCAAATTGCACCCACCGTCATGGGAGGCAGAAAGCAGCTCTGGCTCAGCCTTAGCCATCAGCGTACCGACACCATCCAGCTCCTTCATCCAGCTCTTGCCAGGGTCAAGGTCAAAACCAGCCAATTACTCTGAAGCAAGCTGCTCTAGCCCACTCCTACTGCTCTGAGCCTTCCCGACCTAGGGGCACATATGCAGACATCCCAAGTGGCACTGGCATGATTGACACCATGTGCTGTAGCGACAAAGAGCAATCTTGGTGTGGAGAGAGGACCCTTTTCCCAAGAGACAAAGGGCTGCTGCCTAAGAGAGACATCTCTTGTTGTAACTACATACCTCAAAATAAAAAGACAAAGCTTGAACATGGTGCAATTAATGCAGGAAACATTGATTTCTGCACTGTACCAAGCTGGCTCATTAATTCCAGATGCTCCTACAAGCCAATTCCAGCACAAGCTTCTTTGCAATATGAGGCAAAAATGAGAATACTGAATTGTGAAATTCCTTCATGCAACCACCTTTTCTTACTGCACACCCGCAAAAACACTCACCTCCACCCGCTTCATTTCTCCCCCCGCAATAATCACACCTGTCCACCCTACTGTCTACTTGCATCTTCTCCGAAATATGCATTCAATTCTCACCACCACAAATCAAGTCAAGCCACATTCCCCATACCCAGGCTCCAGGGACAGAGTATTCACACTCCTATGGCTTTACTAACCCTAGGCAAAAAGGACTAGTGGCTGAAGTACTAGATCAAAACTTGAGACATGGGTGCCAAGTCCAGCTGCCCCCAATGGGGGATGTTGCAACTTCCCATGCCTTGGTTTCCCCATCTGTAATATGGGACTAATGATACTAATGCCCTTTGGAAAGCACTTTGAAGGTCTACTGATGAAAAGCACTGGACAACAGCTAGGTATTATTACTATGACACATGTAGATGGCATCTGCCATCCAAAGCACTTCACAAGCACAAGTTAAGCCTCATCATTTCCTTGTGAGGTGGAGGAATTATTATTCCTGTTTCACAGATGGATCAGATGAATCCCAGGGAGGCAATGACTTGCCTGCTGTCATACAGGGAGCCCAGGAATGAACTCGGACAACCAGCCCTGGAGTCTGACCACAACACCAGGCTTCTGCTCTGAGGTTAGCTAGCTACAACTCGGGGAGCTCCCGATCAGCTAATGAGCACTAACATACTGCACATAGTACAGGTCAGTAACCCACAGCCGGCGTGGTGAGGGCATCCCACTGTTGGCTTTCAAAAGCACAAGAGGGATTGATGTAGCCAGCATCGCATCCAGCTGTCTTGCACTCCCCAGCCTCAATGACCAGGTGCCCAGGTACGGCTGGGTCCACTGGGCTGGCCTATGACAAGCGTGAAGCAAGATTCACATCCCCGAGGCAGTAACCAAATGTGTTTCCCTCTCTGCTGCCGCATCCTGAGCAGGAGAGGACCACACAAAAAAGAGAGACCAAATGTTGCCAGCCTTTGTCAGCAAAAGCACCTAGATGTTGGTGGAGGGCTGAGAAACTAGGATCCAAACATCCCCCCCAAATTAGGCATCTAGGATATGGCATCTAGGCGACGGAAGCTGACTTGATAAACCTGAATAGCTCAGTGTTTGAATCCACCCCTTTTTCTGTACAACCTGATACCAAAAGAGCATTCTGCTCCAGATAAAGGGTTGTCTTTGTCTGGACACTGTATATGGATGGAGTTCCCTCATTTATTGGACAGCTTTATTATCCAGCAGTTAGATACATTAGATGGTAAATAAACTTAAGTCTTTTGAACTAGCAGTTTGGGTTACTCACTCTCCTGCTCAGTTTTCACAGCTATCATAGTGAATAGAACAAAGATTTCATGCACCAAATACCATGTAGTTTCAATTGTCATTACAGAATTCTCACAGTTTTAATGAATGCCAAATCTGTTTTTTCACTTGATAGAGCCTGACAAGAGCAACAATCACAGATTAGTAGGAAAACTTCTTGCTTTTCAACAAAGGTTAATAAATAGTGACAGCATTAAGTCTATTCTGATTAACTATGCTGAAAGATATTATTGCAGTTTGTAACATGAAATCATTATTGGATTAAGCACAGCATATAAAAATGAAATGTGAGTTTTAATCTCAAACGCAGGCTCTCAGTGCTCTGATGAAGACCATGCAACTCTCAAAAGCTTGCTTGTATTAATTTTTTTAACTTAGTCTGTTAAAAGATATCATCTAAAATGCGCCTGCCTTTCTAGGTGCTTCTTTTTTTTTTTATTTGACTAACAAAGCTACCATGATTTGACTTGAGCAGCATCTAAAGAGGCACCATACTTAGAGGCTAAAATTAAGCACAAAATCCCCTGTCATTTTGGCATATAAAATTCTGTAGCTCAACCAAGAGCACGATACAAATCCTAACCCCGGGACATCAATGTCTAAGGCAAAATCCTCCTCTCCAAACCCTGAGACTCTCTAGAACATACTGTCTACCCACGGGTGTCTCTCCAGAGCCTGACCAAGCAGACCACATAGGCCTCTGCCCTGTCCGCAACGTCCCAGATGCTCCAAAAAAAGCTGTTTCACTGGCAGTCTGTGCAGAATATGCCATGTGCAGAAGCGCAGCCTGGCGTTACAGCAGAACAGAAAGCCCAGCAAGAGCAGGGCAGGAGCCCTCTGCTGGGCGGTGGGCTTTGAGCAGGCCCAGACTTGGGGGCCTTGATGCAGAAGCTGCTAGAGGGGAAAACGGACAGAGATATCGACTCTGCAAAGGAGGTACTAAACATGCTCTTCTGGTAGCGCACAGGTGTCCAGTCAGATTCAGAGGGCCATCCATCAGGTCATTAGGTACTCCCATGAAAGAGAAGGACCTGGGATAAGCAGTCCGAAGAAGCAGCACACTAAATTAAGAGCTTTTCCTGCACTGTACTGCCCTGAACTAATTAGTTATTTGTTTCTATAGTATCCCCTGTGCAATTTAAGTACTCCACACAGAGCAGTGGGGGCCAAACAGATCCCTCGGAGGTAAACGGCAATCACACTGAAGGAAAGTTCACGTGGGTGCAGGTGGATAGGCATGAGCCTGCATCACACACTAGTCAGCAAGCACTGGGCACCTCACTCCCAAGGCGGTGGCATGGGTCTCAGGGCAGAGGAAATGCATCCTGGGTGCCAGAGACCCACCACAGCACAGACCATGGACTCACCGTTATGGCATGATACCTGCCACCCTGGCCAACACCAGGGACTGCCAAAGCTAAAAACACAAAGGTTTCGTATGTGCACACACATATGCATGCACTAGAGGACCACAAGCATTTGCCAAGACTGCTAAAGAGGAAACAAAGCAATGGCACATGGAAGTTACAGGTAGCTCATCTTCCATCGCGATCACGCACAAAGCACTTGGCACCACAATTACTGGAATGACCTGCAGCGCCAAACTATATCATTTACCCACTGGAGCCCTTCACCAGCACCCTGCCCCAAACCATGCCCATCTGCGAAGGGGGCCGTCGAGCATGAGCTGGATTTTCATGCCAGAGGTCAGCTGGATCGAGTTTCATCTTCACTCAGGAATGCTGGCACCACTTAAAAAAATGCTTAGTCCTTCCAAAATTTGCAGTTTCCAAACAAAAGCTTTCAGCTTTATCGCTTCAAGCCTAAGACAGTCTGATGTCTGATAAGCAGCGGTGGAATGCAACCACAAGAGCAATCCACAAACTGTATTAAGAACTCTCCTATCAGAAATGAAGGGGATGTTATCTGCCCCAGGATCCAATACCACATGTGCCGTTCCCTGGAATATGAATCATTGCTGCCGGTTATGCGGGGATAGAAATGATCATTTCCTGACCTGTCTATCTGGAGAGGGATTTCTTTGAAGGACATTAAGACAATTAGGCACCAAGTCCCACTGAATTAGGATACTTTGAAAAACCCATATTCCCACATAATAAACCCCAATAGCAAGGACTGGCAAAGCAACAGGTGGAAAGAGTGGATACTGGGACCAAAGCCATTTGGTAAGGAGAGCCGATAAGTAAATAGCAGTGCCTAGCTACAAAGAGCTTATAGACACAGTTGGCTTCTCCCCACTGCAAAGCATCCTGGTAATGGTATATTGGATTTTATTCTATATGCCCTTTAACCAATATCAAATAGGAGACAACTGGCCTTGGAGCAGCCCTGCCAGGAAGGATCTGGGCATGATGGGGGATCAGAAATGCAGCAGAAGTCATCGATAAGCTACTGTCAACTAAACAAAGAGCAAATGCAGTTGTGAGCTGCATAAGCAGAAGCATCGTAGGCAACACATGGGAGGCAGCAGTACCAGCCTGCCTCAGCTGGAATACTTGGTCCAGTTTTGGATGCCACATTAAAAGGAGAACACAGAAAAACCTGGAGCCGAGGTCTACGAGCTGAGAGATGCTCTCCTGACTGGACACAAAGTGAGATGCTGGGAGACACAGGATGAGCTTCCTTGGAGGAGAGGAGACAGAGGTTCACAGTACGCTATGACCTTGGAAGAGAAGTCCTTGCTTCCTAACAGCCAGACGGATGGATACATTCTGCCAGCTTAATATTTCAATACTTGATATTAAACCTTGGATTTGGGAACAGTAAATGTTAAGTTGTGAGCCACCTTCAGTCCATAACTTCTACTAAAATGACTGGAATGAAAAAAATTCCCAAATGGAACACAGCCGACGTTCATTAAAAAATACCCCAAACTCAACGAACTCTCCGGCAAGACATATGCCAGGGAAAAGAAAGTTTCGATAAGAAAGAGAGGGGAGAAAAGGCCTCACGCAAACCTAATTATCTGCTGTAACCTAATAATTTCAATATGTCATGTAAATTCTCTGCAGCTGCTCATATGGAATTTGTTCATGAACCCGAACTCAAAATAGAAAAGAGGTGCTGTTGTTTTTAATTAGACACAGTTGGCCAAATTCATGCCTGATTATAATGTGGCTAATGTCAATGGTGTTGCACCAGGGATGGATTTTGCCCATTTTTGCTTACAACTAGTTGCTGAAAAATAAAAACCTTTCACGCAATAGAATATGGTCAGTTCAGAGTTTTTTTTAATGGTTCAAACTTTTTCAAGCGACTTTGAAGTCTCTGAAGGCTTGACACTAAGTTAACCATCCCTCCTCCCCTGCCACAGGGTAGGGATAAGAGACAAGAGTCCGGCTTGGAAGGAAACATGCTCAGCATTAACATAGTCCCTTTAATCCCCAAAGCACTTTTAATGCCTTCATTATCATGCTGCCAACTCTCACAATACCTAATGTTTTTCTTAAAGCCTCATCTCCTGAAGGAACCTTTTAGCCCTCCTAGCTTTGCAGAAAAACTTGAAGATGTGACCCCTAAAGACTCAAAATCCAGAAGAAGCACAAAGTGAAGCCCAGCTTGTCAAATCTCAGGAGGCAAAGACCAATCTCATTATTCTCAGGGGCCTGATTCATTATTTCTTAATGCACAGCGCTGGCGATCTAGCAACCAGCATGGAACCGACTTCAAGAGGCAAAAGCCTGGATGAAGCTCCAGGAACTCAGCCTGGGGTAGATTGCTATTTGCAGCTACTAAATTGTTGTGAGCAAGCAAAGAGTTGGTCTGTGCATGGCACTGACCTTAGAGGCCAAAGATGAGACAATGCAGGTTTTTTCCCTTATTTCATGGGGGGAAAGGATGAAGCATGAGAGAGACACCTTTCATGAATAGTGCACGAGACGGTGGAGGAGCTGATAAAGGTGAATGGTATGGCCCCACACCAAAGGAGACTGTAGGAAAGAGCCTGCTTTTTACCCACAGTGAAAAGGCAGGAGGAACAGACAGGGCACAAAGCCAAGACTTCTGGCATCCACACAGAACTCTGGAGATACTCAAGATCCAGCAAGGATCTTGTGGAAAATGCAACTCCAGCATCCATAAGAGACTGCTGAGAAAGAGGAGTCCTAGGAAAACGCCTCCAAACAGTAAGGAAGCTGAGCTGAGCTGAGTTGAGCTTTCCAGGGAGGGATCAGGGCAGTTATTAGCACAGAGGAAGGGCACAGTCTGGAGCTAAAGGAATCTCTGCAGCACAACCGAGACAGAGAGACTGGCAGGGCAGGCAAAACGGCCCAGCACACAAACCGCAGAAAGCAGTATACAAGGCTGAAAGAAACCCCCCCAGCCTCTGGGCAACTGCATGGGGGTTATGAGAAGCAGAACCACCGTCTGTCCCAATGTGAGGAAGGGCCAAGCAGCAGTGCAGGGCCTGAGGACGCAGAGACCTCCCACAGCAAGATGCAATTGCAGCAGGTCCCAGGACCCTCCACGTGCACACGCGCGCGCGCGCACACACACTGCAAAAGGTGGCTGCCAGCTATTCAATTGCCAGTTCTGCAACCGTGCTATCAGATCAATGGCCAATTCAGTTCCAGCTGCAACATAATCCCAGTAACGCGGCTAACCAGCAACATTATATTGCAGAAAGATGCTCCTGAGGCACAGTGCAGCCATGCTGAGGCCAGGAGGCAGAAACCAAGGAAGCGGAGAGATGACTGCTTAGGAGCTGGCCCCCAAGGGAAGAGCATGGACACCGAGAGTCAGACACAGAATCCCAGCAGCCTGGTGGAGCCACCGACAGACCTTGCAAGAGAGGACAACGTGACGCCCGTTCCAAACAAGCACAGAGCACTACCGGCAAGGGGCTTCCAGTTGACTTCAAACCTGTTTTCACCTAAAAATCACCTGCCAAAACCATGACATGCATGGGCTGGAGGTGTGTCCTTCACCCGCAGCAAGAAATGGGAGACCGATTCAAGGACCAGCACACCTGCAAGGCCGGGAGGGCCATGAGATGGTGGGAAGGGAGGCCCCTGTACCCTTGAGGGCTCTGGCCCCAGCAGTTGCATGAGACCCAACCACAACCAGAATAACCATTCACAGGAACGATACAGCGACCTGCGTGGAACTGGAGGGAGGAACACAGGCTGCAGGAAGAGGCGGACAGAGAGTATTTCAAAAAACGCTCTTACTGTCACTATCAAACACACTTCAGAAAATATTGAGGAAAGAGGTTTGGACACAAGCTTTTGGAAGCGTGGAAATATTCTGAAATGCTGGAAGACAAAAAAATTCCCTTTTTGATTTTATTGACTATTATAGACATGCGTATTTCCTATATATTTACATTTTTATTGTTCATGACAACAACAGCAGCAGCATTACACATTATAGTGACACACTTGAAATTTCCTGTTCTTCTATGCTCTATGATTTTTATTTTATTTCCGTAATCATTAAGGGCAGCTGGTACTTAGCACCAACTGAGATATCTTATCTTCTTTTTGAGATCAAAGCATCTTCTGTTTGTTGTAAAGAAACAGTATGACACTTAAAACAAAGTGTCTTTTGTTTGTGTGGTAGTGAAAGAGTTTGACACTTTTTTGACTACAACACATAGAACAGTAACTAGAAAAGACCAGGTTTCAGCCCATATTAGGAGCAGTTGCCCTTAATGATTTTTAAAAATAAGAAAATATAAGTTGTTTCAATGCTGATATGATGGCTTAAGACATGGCAGCAGTAATGCATATCGGACACCAGTGCAGTTGACAGGTCATGGAAAAAAAATGCAAGAGTCAGTACATATAAAAATGAAGAAACCCCCCTAGAATTTGCAGTTAAATTTCCAAATACAAAATTCCAAAAGCAAAAGCTTTCAATGGCATTTCTATTAGGATGATGGGGGAGAGGGGTTAGGATTTCTCTCTCAGGTAATTTCCAAATGTGCTTTTGTTTCAAGTCAGAACGAAAGCAAACTTAGAAATGCTGACATTTCCCATCTGGCAACCAGAATTATCACCCCATTTTACACGTCAGGAAACTGAGGCAATTCTATCCACCACGCCCTGCCTCTCTCTCTCTCACTGAAGGAAGGTTTCAGGGCAGCTCCACGAGGGAAACCAGGTTTGCCTATATGAGCTCAGGAAGAGAAGGGGCACTCAGCTGTTTGAGATAAGACAAGGCTGCTTAGATCAGTCGGGCCACAGAGGATTTGGAGGGATTCAGACCCGAGGAAGTCAGGTGAACAGGAGACGCGACAGCAAAGGAAGTCCAGCCTGGTGACGTGGACCAGTGACGGAGGGAAGTCCTGCGGAGGGCTGGGTGAAGAAGCAGGGCGCTGGAGAAACCCTTCTGAGAAGAGACCTAGGTAAAGCCAAAGTATTTGCAGAGGGTCTGACTGCGGGGTCGTGACAAGCAAGCTCGTCCCACCCCACGCAGGCAGCACTAGGGTGGGCTCTGCAGCAGCTCCTAGCTCAGCATGGGCCGTAAAACCTGGGGCAGGTTTTGGTGCCTGCACTTTGCTCTCCAGTAGCACGGCTGCTGGTTCAAGTACATCCAGTCCACACAGCGGTTTACTCCAGACTTATGCTGGTCCTGTCTCTGAGCTGCCCCCCACCTTGCCACACACACGCGCGCGCACACGTGCACCCCCACTGCTGCAGAGGATAACAAGCAATAAGGCAGACTGTCAGATACTGCAAACAGCCCCGTCCCACCAAAGCTAAAAGAGTGGAATCGATCTGACACGTGCCCAGGATCCAGACCCACATCAACAGCCCACAGCATGAGCAGCCAATGCCCACTCCCAGTTCTCAGCCTGTTACCTTGCCCATCAGACCAGGACCCCTCCCACGGCGCAGGAACACTCCTGCCGTGCTGAGTCACTGGCTTTCAGGAGGAGCCACGGCGCAGCACAACCCAGAGAAATCAATACTCATCGCCTATCACCTCGGCTGATCAGATGCGCTGAAGCTGTCCATTCAAGGGGGTAGCAGCAATCACCAGCCTCCAAAATGGAATTTTCTTCCAGGTGCCCCCGGGCAGGCTGCTCACGTCTGGCCGAGGGATGCCGCACTTGCCAAGGGGGCAGAAGTGCCGCAGCAGGCAGGCAGATAATAGCCATAACAAGGCTGACCGGAGCATCCTTACATGTACTGCTGTGGCACCTACTCACCGGAGGCTCTGCAAACATCCTGAACCTAAAAACAGCATGATCTACCTCTTAAGCATAGCATATGTTCCAGAGTTGCAAGGATTTAATGATCCCTGTGCAGCATGGTCGCATTTCTACCAGTACAACAGTTCTGGGAGCAATACAACCTGTCCCCTTACAGGACGAGAAATAAGCTGTATTAGTATAAGGCATTTTGATCCCAGTATAAATGCCTCCACTCTTGGTAAGACCAATATACTGATAGAAAGAATCACACGCCTGAGTGAAAGAGTCTGGGACGAAAACCCAAGCCATGTCCACATGTTAAACTTATCCTGCCAGGCAGCAGAGCTCTCCAGCATGCAGACTCTCTCAAATGGAAAGCAGTATAGCCATGACTGCACACAGGCTAATTAGCACAGGACAGGCTAACTGGTAGACTTCTCCATGAAGCTCAACGCTGAGGATTTGACACTGCTGCCAACTGGATGTTGAGCATTTTATAATGGTGGTCGCCTCACCTAGATGACTTAACAAGAGCTTTTTTGCCTGTCAGAAACCTGGCCTTAAGCCTCTCTCCTGTGGTTTTGATCTTAATATGTTAATGAATTTTAAGCTTCACACACAATTAACGTTCATCTGAGAAGCATCTTTTTCTCCACTTAGAATCACTTGGAGAAAATCCGGCTGGCTCCTGAAGCGGGGGGAGGATGCACAGAGCGCAGGCGGCTCAGCAGCCAGTGCCACGCGCGAAATGCCAGCCCCAGCCCCCAGTGAATTGCTCCTCTCGGGAAGAAAAAATGATTTCCCCCTCTGTCCTCTAAGGACACACAGCAGGAGAGAGGTGAGGAGAAGTGAAGGAGCAGAGAACGCCCTGGAAGAGGCAATACTTTTAGGAACAAGTCCCAGCAGAAAGCCTGGAAATCTAACCACAAACTCTGATGTTATTCCAAAGAACGTATGGCAGAATCAATAGCAGCAAACCCAGGAGATCGTGCCGGGCTGCAACTGCTGATTTCTGGAAATTTGAGATTGTTTTCCAGATATCTAAAGGAATTGGCAGTCAGGGACGTCCAACTGAGGGGTGGGGGGCAGATGCATCTGACAGCCACAGACGGCAAAAAGAGAAGGGAAGCGAAGGCGTGTGGATTGCCGCTGCCATCCTAACCTGCACCCGTGCAGACAAAAGGAGACTTGGCGCTGGGAATAGAGGTCAGAGCAGAAAATGGGAGCAATGGTGTTTCCTCTCAGCTTTGGACTCATAGGATCTACTTCATGGTTGGGATAGATGAGCTTTGGAATGCATTGCAATACATTAGAAAGCTTGTCTAAATCAATTCTGGATT
>NW_017729001.1:31067550-31077152 GCF_001723915.1 Gavialis gangeticus
GATCTCATTCAGGTCCCTGAGCCTCCCTGTCCCTCGATCTGTGCATGGCCAGACCCTGCTCTGCATAAATTGGTGTAACACCAGGAACCGCACCAGTTAGCCCTGCTGAAGCCCTGGCCAAATCACCTCCCTGCCAGGGGCCTAAGGAATTCACGTGAGCCAACATCGCCAGCTCTCACAACTTCATCCCACGGTTTGCAAAATCTGGCCCTTCTCTTACAGTGTCATGACCTGGACTGCAGCGATTACAAGATTCTCGGTTCTCATTAGAAGTTTCTGGCAGTTGCCACTCCTGAAAAAATAATGGGAAAGCCTGATTTCAGAGGGGCAAAAATGGAGGGCAAATAAAATACAGGGCTTTTCCCTTATCTCTCATGATTTTTGAGCCAACCCTACAACTTGGGGGCATTTAAACTGGCAGTCTGACTCAGAGTATGGGATGAAGGGCACTCGATAACTATTATCCAGACTGCACAATCTAGAGGAAGGTGGAGCATTACTGGTTTGCTTGCTGATTCTTTCCTTGTATTGTAAAGATGGCTCCATCCTGCATTTCCCATTGGTTTGGATGGAACTGGGCCCCAGGCTGAATTAGGGTGAGATCTTTAAAAGAGGCAGTAAGAGAGCAGTTGAGACTGCGAACGGAAAGCTGCCTTTGAGAGTCTCCACAACCATTTATCCTTATGCCATACACTGGGTCCTCAATGCTCCAAATTAGCAGCGAATGCTAGCACCTTGTTGAACGATAACACAGCTCCTTAGGAGAGTCGGCTGTCAGTCTTCCTTTGACAGGCCTCCGTGACACGCTTAGGTACATTCTGTATTCACAATTAAGATCAAAACTGACACTGCCTTCGGGGAAAGGAGCTGATGAAAAGCTGCTTTAAAGAGGTCACTCCTCTCCTGTATGTCTGCTTCTCAAAATACCTTTCCTGCAATCCAGATCTGAGGCAAGCAATTAACGGTCTAGGCTGACCATCTCTGATGGCGCGGGCTAGGCACCAGCACTGGGATGACACGTACCCTGAGCAAGGCATGGGGATCATTTGTTCCCGTTAGTAACAGTTAGCACTGCAACAGCGCCCACATCTGAGGGAGGGAGGAGGTTGGCATCTAAGGGTGCCCAAGCTCTTTACAAATATTTATGAAGGGCTGGAGAGTGCAGTCTTTAGTGGGGAGAGGGGCTGGGGGATGCGAATCAGGTGTACCAACCCCCTCCCTGCAGTGGGTGGGTGACTTCCCTCCCTACACAGGCTCAGCTGTATTGGACAAAGCACTGGAGGAAGGACCCAAGGCTCTGCCTGCTCCCTGCCCACGGGCACAAGAGAGACTGCAGCATCCGCTCCTTCCCCATCACACGCATGCTCCAACCAGCGACACAGGCAGGAGCTGATGCACGGGATGAAGGAAGCACTGAGCCTTCCCAGTCCTGACAGCTCGCGGCTGAGCCCCGCGTGTGCAGAACGTGCCACCTGGGAGTGACGGCGAAGAGGAAGGAGCAGAGTTTCCCTCCCAACCCCAACTGAGCGGTGAGGTGGCCTGGACCTGCTGGAGCACCATGCTTGCGTGTTAGGGAGGGAAGGGCATCCCAGGAGCCCTCGCTTCAGCATCCGGAGGGCTCACCGAGCCTTGGGGGACACCACCTCAAGAGTTACACCAGGAATGGACTTGGCCTCCCACCTGCCAGCTGATCTCAGGGAGAAGCCGCCAGAAGGGGACCCGCACCATTAAGCTGTACATTGAGCAAGACTGCGTGCTGGCATGCGGTCTGTGGAAGGGAGCTCACGACACACACAAAATGGGATTTCCTTGGCAGCAGGTGCAATAAATACGCTCACTCAAGAGGAAATATGGCCAGGCCCAGAAGCCGTCTATGGCAGAGATGAAGGGAAAGGCTGCTTGTGCCTCGCTGTGTTGGAGAAACTGCAGAGAACACTTCATCCTTATGTAAATACTGCCGCTGTAATGCTGTCACAGCCATCGGCACCAAGGCCGGCTATAAGTTATCAGTTGAATGAGTGCCGCTTGGTTAACTCTGCATTGCCTTCAAGCATTCAATATTAACTTCTCTGAGAGCCTGGGCACACAACATGCCCACACTCACCCAAGCCAACACAACGGACCTATATAACAGTACCAACAAGGAGCGGACAGATAAAATAAACCCCCTACACCGGGCTCACTTTGTTGCAGGCAGGTCAGGGAAAAAATCAGAGCTAAAACAAATCGGTGCTCCCAGCAGGCTGCCTCTGAAACTGGAAGCCCCATAGCCATGGCCACATGGCACTCGAGGAGCGCTGGTTAGTACTGCTGAGTGGCAGCACCAATTAACCTACCCTATGCTAATCAGCCCCTTGCATGGCTGCGCAGCTGCTGGCATCTGAGGTGGCCGCACGGAGCTGCATGGTGTGCCCAGGGACCTGCCAGGCCCCGCGTGCCATGCAGTACCACATGGCTGCTGTAGCTGCCACAAGCCCTGCTGCCGCCCCACGTGGGGGCTGCACCCACAGCTCTTCCTACTATTCAGTCATTCCCAGTCGAAGCTGAGGTCAGAAGCCCTCTCTGGTCAGGTGGTACATGGTGCCCCTGCCACTATCTGTCCTGGGCAGGCAGTGAGCACAGCCCAGGACGTCAGCCCTGCAGCCGGGGGCCTTTCCAGTGACTCTGCATCCAGACCCAGGGCTGTCCCGGTGCTTTCATTACTGTCAGCAAAGGAAAGATTTCTCTACAAAGACCCTGCCCTGCTAAACCCAAAGACCCGAGGGAGCCTCCTCTGAGCCACAGGATTCATCTCCAGCGAGACGCTTCTTGCTGGGAGAGGGACGGCTCAAGCGGAAACAGCATGTGCGCTCTGTAATGCTGCAGGGAGGCTCTGAGGAGGCTTCCCCCCAGCCCCTAGATCAAGTCAACCCCAATTCCTGGTCAGGTCTTTAGCCACGTTTTCCCTCAGCAGGAAAATCCTGCCCGACTGCATGGGCAAGACAATCACCAGAACAAGCACCGTGGGAACAGAGCTGCCAGACCAGCACTCCAGATAGACCTGCACAAAGCACACGTGACCCCCCAGGTCCTCCTTGGGAGAAGCGGAGAAGTCCCCACAGATGACAGCACTGAGCAAGACTGTCAGGCAGAAGAGTCTCCGAGCTAATAAATCCCGGGAGTCCTGCTTCCTACCTCCAGCTCTAAACAGTGGAGCACGGCTTTGAGGACCAAGCCCTCTCTCACGTCACTGTTCGCAGGCGCTGAAGGTGGGGGGTGGCAGACACCGCAGAGCCTGCGGGCATAATTGTGCAGCCTTTCAACACACTAAGGTCAATGAGGTGAGGGACAGTTCCTGTGTAAAGAAATGGCCCAATGGTCAGCGTGGTCACTAGGGAACTCCTATGCATCTCTGGGGAGTCACCTTGTCACCTAAATCCCTTTGGGGATCTGGGCCATTGACAGGATGTAGGCATCTTGGTCTCCCCGTGCCTCTATTGCCCACCTGTGAAATGGGGCTAACAGCACTGCCCTGTCTCCCTGGGGCAGGGTGATGATAAATGCACTGAGGACTGTGAGGGGCAGTGATCACTATCCAACACAGAGGTCTTCTTGCTTGCTGCAATGCTGTCCTCCCAACGGGCAAACAGAGTTAATGAATTAGACCCCCAAAGCAGGGAAAGCCCCAGTCCCATGGGAACCTGCTCCAAATGATTCAAATGGCTTCGTGCATCAATCTGCAGATGGGGAACCAACACCAGGACGTCTCAAAGGCGGGCGAACCCAGTGCTTCCCCACTCCTAGGCTGGCGTGGGCCCTGCCCCGAGCTCCTAAACATGTCTTGTGCTTCTCCGGCCATATCTCCACGGATTGCAGGAACCCTGCTTTGTTGCTGTAACCAGCTGACACCAGCTGCCAATGGCAAATTACCCAAAATGACAAAATCTCTGGTACCAGCGAAATCGAGGCACCATGATCAGGGAGCTTGAAAGCAACTCATTACTGCCCCTTCCAGAAAGTAACCTGCTCCTCCTGCCTCCGTGCACACTGAAACGCGCAAAGGACAAATGGCAAGGAAGGCAGCACAGCTATTGACAAAGTACGTGGGGATGATGAATGGATCATCTGTCTCTGACAACCCCCAGCTAATGGCCTAAGTGGAACTACAGCCCCACGGGGGCATCAGCCCAGCACCGCAACTGCCGAGTTCCTGGCCCCAGCTGACACTGACTGGCTGCATGGCCTTGGACAACTCACTTCAACCCCTCTGTACCATGGTTTCCCAGCATCTCACCTTACCCAGCTCTCAGGTCCGCAATTCTTGGGCAGAGCCAAGAGAGCAAGAACAAAGGATGGGCTTAAGGTTGGTCACTAGACCCTGACGGTGCATGAGTTTTCAAGCAAAGCCCTTAAACCCAGTGGCCTGGCTTTCAAGCATGCTCAGCCCCACGCAGCTCCCAAGTGCAAAACCCCATCTCCCACTGCAACGGGGGGCCTTGGCTTTCCTAGCATCTCACAGGCATCCCACTGCTGGGGCCTGCATGCCCCGAGGCCTCCTGGCAGAGCGATGCTTTATGCTACACAGGTCAGGAGGCCCAAGGACGGCACAGCCTCTTGGCTGCACTCGCCTATAAATAAAGCTCTTTGTGAGATGCCAAGAGCCCTGAGCTTTCGCTGAAGTCAATGGAGGCTGAGGGCACCTAACACCTTGCTGGATCACGCCCTGAGCTCAGAGGGACTTTATGAATGATCTTTCCTGTGAGCAGCGAACTGAGAGTACACTCAGTATATCTGCAGATGACGCCGAGTGGGGGGGTAGGAGGGAGTAGACACTACAGCAGAATCAGGATTCAAAATGGCCTTGATAAATGAGGACAAGGCTGTGACAGGTGTAGAACGAACCCACCTCCCACCAGAGCCCATGGAAAGACGCCGGCAGCTGCACTGGGCCCGTAACGATCAAGAGCCAGGACAGGCTGTGGGTTTCCTGCACTGGATCTTTGCCTACCCATGGCTTGTGCTGGCCCCTGTCCCTTCTCTCCTTTGAAATGGCCACTGTAGTCAGAGCAGGGTCTCACCAAGCCCCGTATTAGCTCCAACATAGGCAACTTCTCTTCTTTTTGGGGAAAAAAAAAAACAAACGAGAAAAACACTATGAAAAATCACTTTAAACTATTTGCCGTGGAAATGAAAACACAAGAGGAGAAGAAAAGTTAAGTGATCTGATGTCAAAAGCAAGACAACAGCTCTTACCCTGCTGCACCAGCTGGGAGTAATTTAGCCATTAGACTAAGCACTCAGATAATGTTTCTCTGCACCTCCAGGTTGTTTCTTGCCATGGCAAGACGTGCTTGCACGCCTCTGCCTCCCAGCTTGGGGACCTCAACACCAACCCGTGATCACTGCATACGACGCATGCTCTTTCAACGAGGCAGGATTTACAATAATGGCATTCATTGTTTCATAGTTGGTCGGGTTGGAAGGGACCTGAGCAGATCGAGTCCGACCCCCTGCCATGGCAGGGAAGAGTACTGGGGTCAAACGAGCCACCCATTCTGAAGGCTGTTTGGCCAAACGCCTACCGGTACCAGACATCAACTCGGAGGTGCTGAGCACATATATCCACCACAAAATACAGGGGGTTGGCAGTGGTCAGGGTAAGACTGGGTGATCCTGCCTCCCTGGAGTGCGGCGACCTGCCGAACTCAGTGCTGTGCAGAGGACAAAGCATTTGCAGAGGAGCTGTAAAGTCTTTAAGCTGGAAAACTCTTCCTCCTTTTGAGGGGACTGCAGCCTCTTCTGAACGAAGAACACCACAGGCTGGCTGAAATGTCACGGACTCTTGCAGGGAAGGTGCATCTCTGCAATGAAGATGCATGGTGCCAAAGCTACTAAGTCCAATTTTGATTATCCAAAGGGAATGGAGACCTTCAGTCTGCAAAAGATGGGTGAAATCGTTCTGAGGGCAATTAATACACGTCAGGGGCTGGGGTGGGAGGAGAGAAAACTTCCTCATAGATAAGTGAGGAGGGTTTTTCAGCCAACAGAGGTTCCAATGAACCTTGGCTACGCTGGACCCAGGGAATCCCCACTCCACACATCAATACTATAGGTCGGAGGAGGAAGGGGAAAACAGAGCAGTGGGGGATGCTGTTGGTTTATGGACCGATTGGTTCTACAATCATCTCAGAGTCCTTCTGCCAAACTCGACGACAACCTGTACGCTGGGCTTTCTAGAGAAGAGCAGAAGTGCAGGGAATATGGACTGTCTAAAGTGCTTTTCCCTGATACCTCAGCTCTGGGGCTTGCTGACTCTGCCCTGCCCTGAGAAGAGAAAAAGGAAATAAAAGCGCTTGATGCTTCCAAGCACATTACACAGCCATGCAGACAACCCTGCATCCAGAAGTGTTAGGGCAAGGGGAGCAAGGATGGCTGGAAGCAGGAGGCTGGGCTGCCATCAGTACTGGCTTCGTGCACAGCAGGGAGACGTGAACACGGGGGGAAAAAAAGCATCCAAGTGTTTCCAGCTCTTGGCACCCACATGAGTTAGATGCAGGCCCGCACTGCCCTGGGGAAGTGGATGGAGCTGCTAATGTCAGGATCCAAACTGTAAAACAGTAGTTCAGTGCCTTATGTGTTTCCCAGTATTATCGATCTCACAGCAGTAACAGCCAGTATAATTTTGCTTAGCTTCAAATACCTGGCGATCATGAATTCTTTGGCCATAAGGTTATAAAGCATTTTCTAAAACATGAGAAAAAGATTAAGCCTGCTTATAGTTAATAATATACTGTACACTGTCTATCAAGCTGGCTGCTTGCTATTGAGAGCCTACTATTAGACACTTATTTAAAAGGCCCTTCAAGGCTTCCGAAGAAAGTGCAGTTATGCATTTTTTTTTCTGGCAAGAACTACTATAGATAAACATCAATTCACTCCTGCAGATCACAGTCGCAGCAAATAAATTTTTCAGGAAGCTAAGTTCCATACAAAGGCTTCTCAAAGCTCCCATTTCACACAACATCAATGTTTGGCCTCTGAGAAATAAAAGCTCTAAGGTTGCTTTATCCAAAGCTAAATTATCAATTGTTGTCGCTTTAAGAAAATGGGGCATTTCAATGAGAAATCAGTGTGGATGAAGGGAAGTAAACACCACGGTTTCTAGACAGTGTTACCTTTTGAAGTCAAAACTTGGAGGGACAGGTGATTTCACTCGCCATTTGTTTATGCTCTTTCTAAAGGCTTAAGCAGTCCAAAACTTTTCCAGGAGACACGTGCCGTTCTGCCGTATGTCGGTCAATATTAACAAGTGAAACTGAGACTAGCCAGCTTCCGGCAAACTCAGGCACAGACACTCGCACTATTTTCTTTTATCGCTTTTAGAAGTGACAGACTGGGATTAGCCATTATAAAATATCTGTCACCAAAAAACCCCCATGCCAGCTCTAAGAGCAAAACTCTCAGCCCCTCAGATGGCCTGCTGGCTCTTCGTGCAGCTCTCGTCCAGAGAGTGCTGTTGGGTGCCTGGGCTTCCAGGTGAGGTGGGTGCGAGCTGGGGGTGTTCAGGATCAGGCCGTCAGGAAGGAAATGCAGGCAGTCTGGGTCAGAAAACATGTTTCAGTGGCACGGGGGTTTACGTCATAGAGACGCTGACATGATTAGGGAGAGGTGCATCCACTCACCTTGGCAGGGGAAGACAAAGTCCATGCTACAAGCCATTTCCCAGACTGGATATCACCAGGAAGATGCTGCACCACCACAACCTCTAGCTATTTGCAGTCCCAACATCCTGCTCCCTAAGGGAAGCATCGCTTTTCCACTGCCTCTCAGGCAAGACATGCCTTGGGAATGCAGCCAGATTTGCCCTGCTGCTTGCATACTCCAAAGTGCAAACATGCATGCGACAGATAAAGAGCTCTGGATCTTCCTACCTGGCTGCCCATCGGAGGCCAGGTTTGTCTACCAGGCTGCTTTTCCACTCTGGAGTCTGTGTAAAGGCAAGCTGACAACTGGAATTTAACATGAATCAAGATCAAACAATTGTAGATGCTCTCTTTAAACAACAGGCACGAGCCTGGGAAAATCTTTGAAAACTTGGAAGTGCTCCTCAGCTCCCCTTTGCAAGAGTCTTTCCCTGAAGAAGAAACTGAGCCTTGCAGGGCAACAAGGTGCTGGCTGCTCACTTGTACCTTCCACATTGGTAAGAAAATTTCCGAAAAGGCAAGGACACGTCAGCAAATATCCAAGCAAATACCGCAGGGCCCTGTCAGGCAAGGTGGGCTCCTGCTCTGAAGTGTCACTGTTGCTGTGTCCCAATAACTCTGGATCAAAGTACCTCACACTCTGCAAGTCAAACGATGCCTTTTGTGGCTGCCAGCCTTGCGATCTCAATATGGGCTCGCTGAGTGACGCTGTAAGAATTTATAGGCCACAACGAACCCTCAGCCGTAAAAGAGCAGCCTCATTGTTTTTAATGGGTTGCAAATGTATAAGTAAAGGTGAAATTTGGCCCTGCGGTTGGAATTTAGTCAGTGATTCTGTGATGATGCACGACACAAGAGGGAACTCCGCTCGCTCACAAAAAGCTGCCATGCATCTGCAGAGTTGACCAAAGGAATAAAAGAATTCACTTTTGGTGCTGAAGTTAGCAGCGGCGACTCTTAACGCACAGGGAGCAGATGTGCTGAATGAGAAGGTATAGTAGACATATGCACCAACACATGTAGGCGTGCACATAGGTAAAGAGGCAACTTTGAGCGTTGATAAACTGCGTGCTACCATAGCCAATATGGAGAAACAGGGTGAACGCGCACAGATAAAGACACATAAAACAGAAATTAAATCTGTGAACAAGCTACATAGGCAGCCACCTGTAGGAAACAAAATTAACTATGGGGTCGTAAAGCTGGAAACGTGGCTCTTTATGTCTAAACCAGCCATACCTCCAAGTCAGAGCTTGTTCTCAAACCTACAACCAACTTCTGAACTGGAGGCACAGGTTTATAATGGGGGTTGGTCTACACATTCACCTGCAGATGTTACTGAAGCACCTGGGCCTGACAACTAGGGAACAAAGGCACAAAGGACCCACATCTTGGTATTTTCTAAATGTTGTGATCTTTATGCCAGTTTTATGATATGGGAGGCCTGACGCATTAAAAATGCCTAAATAATTGGCTGATAGGAACAGCCCTGAACTTCAAGAGGGGTCTGGACAATACCATGCATCCGAGGCTGACACCAAACATCTGGAACACCTTGTTACCTAAGGTGGATCCAGGGTGCAGGCTGGCCAGTCCTGAGAGAGGAGCTCTGGGATCAGATCAGAAGTGGTCTGTGCTGGTCTTAAGGCCCGGGGGAGACACGTGCAGACTCTTTGCCATTTGCGGAGCAGGCTGGAAAGGCATCTGCCTCGTACTTTCTCCCTGAAGCTCTTCCGGTCCATCCACTAGCTCCTGCAAAGCTCCTTCCAGCCCACAGGGCAGCCAACTGCCTTCATCAGGCATAAACTGGACAGTTCCTCATTAAATTACAAAAGACACTAAATGCTGATCATCTCAATCAATACTTCCTAAGCACTCGTTATTTAAAAAAAAAAAAAAAAAAAAAAAAAAAAAAAAAAA
>NW_017729001.1:31077199-31084232 GCF_001723915.1 Gavialis gangeticus
AAAAAAAAAAAAAAAAAAAAAAAATCAGGTCAGCTGGCCCTCTCCTCTTGGTAAAAATGTTTTCCTTTTAACTAATCTCAGAAAAGAATTAGGAGACATTCAGGAGATATGCACATTTTCCATCACTAAAATAAACTTAATTTTCAAGTCATGAACTTATGACATCCATTGCTCTCATGAAAATAAAACCGCCAGGGATGATATAATATGCATATTTAACCTTCTGATGTTGCTAATGTTTTTAACAGAAACTGATATATCGCTCGTTCCTGCTGACAGGAGCAAGAGTCTATAAGCTATTACTGTGGCTATTAGCAAACTGCCTATTTCCTGCAGTGTTACTTCCAGGTTATATAAATGAACCCTTGGGCTTATGTTACTGTAATAACATTGGGCACTATATTGCTCTAGGCAGAAGTGTTCCACTTACCCGGCTGCAAAGTCCTCCCCACCCAGCGCTTTGCAACAGTGATCCCACCAGACTCAGCAAACATACTTCCCAGCCCAGTGTGTTGGGAGAAACCTTTCTCCCCAAGACCCAGACATGGCAGAAAGCCATACAGGAGCCTAAAGTCCTGTAAGAGTAGCCTTAGCCTGTTGCTTTCACACTGCATGTCTTGCTCCACAGTCTCAAAGAACCTTACAGGCATCGTTAGTCCTCATGACATCTGTGCCACAGACATTACCCCATTTTAGAGAGAGCAAAACTGAGGCTCAGAGAGACATGCTCAGTCCCTGGTCACCAGCAAGCTCTGTTCTCAGTCCTGCAACAGGCCCGCAGCCTACCCATGCACAGGTGCTGCTGGGGGAACTCCTAATTTCGTAAACAATTTTAAATATGGAGCAAACAGGCACTTTTACCCTTTGTTGTGGCGCATAACAGAAAAATCAGTGGTGCAAAGAAAGGTAGTAATAGACTCTGCTGCTTTACTGTGGTGGACTTTTGTGAGTCTGTGGTGCTTTCCCTACTGCCCCAGACCTGCGCTGTGGGGGTTCCCCCACCCAGGCAGCCCCCTGGGGCCGGCTGAGTGTGGAAACACTTTTCTCCGCTGCCCCAGACCCACAGCACAGGTCTGAGACCACGAAAAAAGCAGGGAGATCACATTGCCCTTTGCCCCACACCATCAAGGGTGGGACAAAGGGTGACGTGTGCTTCGCCCAGCGAAGCCATCAGCTGTGCCACGACACATGGTGGCACAGCTGAATCACTCCATTCAGCACCATCTGTTTCCAGCCCAAGAGGCTTCACATCTACCGACATCCACAGCAGCTGACACCCAGACACCTTGGATCAAGCTCACTAGGGAGCCGGCATGGCACAGGAAGTGATATTACTAGACCCTGGTCCTACAGCCACGACTGCCAAGTAGGCAAACAAACTGGAGGACAGCACATAGCTCTGCAGCTGTGGGGCTCAAAACACTTCACAGAGGGAGTGCTCTGTCTTTAAGCCCATTTCAAAGATGGGAAACCCGAGGCACAGAGAAGCAAGCTGAGCTGACCAACACCACTCAGCGAGCCAGAGGCATGGCCAGGCACGGAAGCCGGATCTCCTGAGTCCTGGCCCCGAGCCCCGGCTGTGGTCCCACAGCAAGGTCTGTTCTCAGCTCAGCTGCACACCTGGGGCTATAGCAAGCAAAGCCCTACACAGCATCAAAGACTTCGCCCTCACACTTGTATTTACACTTGGCACTAGGTTCCCTGGAACACCATATACCACCCACTGCTGACAGAGCCTTAAAACACTTTCACAGGTGTTTAAAATGCCATGTAATCAGGTTACCAAAATATAAATAGTAAGCATTAAAATCCATTACCTCTCTAATTAAATTAGGCCCTCTACTTCAGAAGAGCTCTACAGCCTAGCAGCCAAGAGCCCCATCCCTTTGCTGGTGTTGTTGGAGAGCACTGGCTAGGAAATGTTCCGCGCTGAAATCCTGTTTGGCAGGTTTATGATCCTTCGGCTGCTCCCGCCGCATGTTCTGCACATCTGGAGCCAGCTCTGGGACACGGCTCTACATATTCCCCAAGCTGGAGCAGGGGAGGATGCAAATGCTTTCAAGCATCTTTAAAACAGATGCAAACGGTAAAAAACCGCACCTCGGAAGATATGGCCAAGAGCAAGCCCCAGCATAGCTGTGATCTTAACTGATCCATAGTAAGAGGGAAAAACATATTTATTTAGGTTAGGGGGCCTGCCAGAAGGCACACATTTTAAAAGTAAAATCGCAGTCCCCCGAGGGCAGAACTATGCAAATTCTCATTAAGACTGACTCCTTATCAATATCAATATCTGCCAGCAAACAGCCTTCCCAACTGGTCTATCAGCACTCAACGAGCCACCACCAAGCAGCCTTTAGCACCACAGCACCATTTGCAACATTATATTTATGAGACTCTTACCTTTTCTGTTATTAAGGGGGGAAAAAAAAGCTTAATTTTCACAGAGTTCCATTAACTCAGCTGTTAAAACTAGCTTCAGGCCAAAATTTGACATACAAGGCTCCACTTAGGAGGAAATTTATTTTATACATGTCTTTACAAAAATAATGCACATGGTTGTTAGGATGCAAGGCTATCATGCTGCTGTTGAATGCCTTTGTGTGTTCCTGCTACTTAAAAATAGTGTTTCCCCCCTCCCACCTGCCTACCCAATATTTTTTTAATTTATAATGAAAAAACCTGTTCTCTCCTGGTAACAAATAATAATGAACCTGGCCAAGTTCTTCCCTTTGAAACTCTGCCTTTGTTAATACACAGGAACTAGCAAAATGGTGGTTCTATATTATGCTGAAGCTGGATTCTGTGGCCAGTGAAGTCAGTGGTAAATGTGGACCTTCAAGGGGCAGCTCAGCTTTCCAGACAGATGACAGAGCGATCGCTGTAGAATTACCATTAGTTTTGAATTGGATATAAAATATTGAGGCTAGGTCCTCTGACGTGTACCAGCTGGGGATCCAGTCCCTCATTTTTCACCAATACTGTAGCAAACATGCGCGTGATCAGAAACACCTGGTTGAGTGAGTGTTCATACCAGGGGAGTTTTTAACCATAGACAGGTGCTCAGGGAGTCTCCGTGTTGTACTCATGCACCAGGACGTGCAAATAAGACCACTAAATCCATGCAATCAAATCAAAACCAACCAGTTTTAATCCAGCACCTCTCAGTGAGCTGCTCACAAACAGTCTATGGACCAGCAACTACCCATTGGAGAGACGTCACATACTGTCAGGGCAGTACCAACCCAGTATGGTCATGGCTCTTCCTTAGAAAGGACCACCCATGAACCAAGGAGCCGGTCAATGCCAAGGGTTTATCCTGCCTTGCCCTAATTTATTTCAGCAGCCCTGACTCTTTGTGGCAACCACACATCTACAAATCTTTGCACTTCTGGTTGCTCATCTAGGTACTGGAGCTTGGCATGAGTAGAGCTACTTTGGACTTCCACCAAAGCAGAGCAGCATCTGACCCCATGGCACCCCTTCTGCCCAATAACACTGCACATTTCCAAGTCTGCTGTAGGATGGTGCTAGAATAGGGGCCGCTTTAAACTTAATAGAGGAAACCAAAAGTGAAAATATGGTGGGAATGAGATGCACGTACCAGGAGAAACTGGTCTTCACCAGCTCAGCTGGGCCACTCACTCTTGCTTGGTAAGAACGCACTTGGCACAGGTAGTATCATTAGCATCAACAAGACCAGTCTCGTAAGAAAGCGCACACAGTCTCGAGGCATCAACACATCCTTCGGGATAAGGGCAGAAAGGACAGTTAAACGCAATGAAGACTAACTGCTCCAGGCAGAATGGCTGAGCTGGGCAGTGCTGCTGTTCTCTGTTCTTTGCCCTGCAAAGTTGCAGGGAAAAGGTCCCAGGCTAGGTCTTTTCCTGGAAATAGTCAGAGCTCCAATGGCATCAGTGGACAGACCACATCAAGGAGGCTGTGTTCACCAGCCAGGGATCTGGCCCCAACAGGGGAAGGCCCAGCAGCGACAAAGCCACAGGGGGAAGACAGCCCTCCCTGGAAGCAGAACACAGGCCGGGGGGCTGCAGAGTCCTGGTGCATTCCCATTTTTCTGCTGAGCCTGTAACCACTGCCGCCGAGCACCTGGCTGGTCTTTCACTCCCCAATCCCTTCCCCTCTCCCCGCAGGGACTAAACAGTATGTGGAATCCCCTCCCAGCCCTTTTCTTGGACAAGCTGAGGAGCTCACCAAGGAGTTCACCAGGATTTCTCTCCCCCTGGGACTCCGAGGCCCCAGAGCAGCTGAACCTTGTGAAGTGAAACAGAGGCAAGGCAGAGGGCAAATAGGGGTAAGCACAGCGAGGGCAGCTCTGCAGCAACATGCTGCAGCCCTGCAGCAGCCAGATGCAGGTGGGTCTCCACAGCCTCATGCTAAAGGCAATCAAGAGAGCGGCGCACACGACCCAGGCACGTGAAAAATCAGCCAAGGTGAGCAAGGGGAGTTCTCCCAACAACTCACACGCTGCCCTTTGACAGGGCAGGGGAGCAGTCTCACCAAGTCAGCAGCCAGCGTCCTTTGTGAGCAGTGGCAGTGGTGTCCGGCTGACAGCCCTGGAGGCCAAGGTGTCCGTAGGACAGTCCTGCCTGCTCCCTGTGACCAGACAAGCAGCCCCAAGGCTCTGGTGGGACTTGGCGACATGACTGCATTTGTCCAAGGCTCAGCAGTGATTCTACCATGTGGCAGAGCGCTGCATTCAGGGCACCACCACATGGTCCATTCAGTTGCACAAGTGGGAGAAAAGGTGCCACAGGTTGTGCACCAGGGCTAGCACAGCACCACAGTACAGGCCACGGGGAGATGATGGTCCCTAACATGGTGACACTCCTTTGCTCGTAGCCACAGGATCAAACCCGCATAGTGGGATGCCGGTGGGTGACAGAGCAGCAGACTCCACCTAATGCTCCATCTGCCCTTGGGTCAGAGCTAACAGCTCCCCAGCTGGAGCCCGGAGGCCTCTAGCAGTTTCCCAGCACAGCATGAGCAGGGTTTTTTCCTCCGGTGATGCTATGCAAACCATGCAACAAACCTATCTGACTGTCGCACACTGCTGCCACGTCCCTCCTCCCCCAGACTCCTATTGAGCATCATCTGCCATTCAAACACAGTTGTGGCAAGACCAGAGGGTCTCACGATTTCATTAGATGAAACACCCCCACCCCCAGCAGAGCCCTGTTATCACCTCCCCAAAGCCCCCCCAAAAACGCCACTTCACTTGGTATTTTCCACTATTCCAACAAGCAAAAAAAAGTTCCTCGCTGGTAAGTGTTTTCCCATCAATAACAATGGATAACTAAATCAAACCTTTAGTGCTGGCTCTTATCTCTTAAACAGAACTATGGATTTACTAACTAATCAGGAGATGGATCACATACATGATTCGAGTCTGTAGATAATCCAGTCAATTCATTTTGGGGAAGGGGTGGCAGGGGCTCCTCACCGGGCGAGTATTTGCGTATTACTAAAAACAAACAATCCTGTAAATAAAGACAGCCTCCATCCTGTCTCCACAATGCTACTCTTATTGAGTGAGTCAGATGTTCTGCTGATTAAAAATTGATCCATTTCAAAATCTAATCAACAGAATAGGATTCTTTCATATGTTATCAAGGCAGCTGCTGACAACAAAAACCAAACCTGTTATTAACCCATGAACCCCAATGACCTGAACCTGGCTGGGCCCTGGAACTGTAAATTATTCAGTAGTCCAAGAGCAATATTGTAAGTCTGATGAATTTACGCACTGACCGGAGTCTTTGTGGGTTAAAGCCAATATCACAGACCCATTGGTCCCCCGAGAATACAGTTCATGACAGGCTGCCATTCTGTGTCATGACTGCGAATACATTACCAGCATCTGCTCGACTTCGGCTTTCAAACCTCTACTCCTTGTTTTAAAATAAGCTTCTGGATACGGGGTTGCACAGGTGGAGCAGCGTTAGAGGCCACTGAATCCAGTTAAGAGATGGGCTGGGTTTATTATCAACACAAGCAGGCAAAAGAGAACGGGGATTTCTCTCAACAACAAAAATAATCAGACCTGGACTTAATGATCAGAGCCTCACCGAGGGAAAGCTTTACGTGGACCCAGCCCAGCACAGAGAACATTTTTTAGAAGACGGATGTTACCTGCTTACATTTGACGCACGCTGAGGCTGGCTTCACGACAATCCAAGTCCCGTGACCTTGATGTAGGCTCCATTTACCTCCTGTACCTTGTTAAAACAAAAGGCAAAGCAAACAGCTGAGGGCTGAACTTGTTGGGAGTTCAGCTCTCACTTCTGTGGGAAATGAGCTGGGTGTGAAGACACCCTTGTTCCCAGTGCCAGCAGCTGGACCTGAAGCCCACCTCGGGGAGCAGGAAGGGGACGTGCTCCACACGCCGCTCATCACTGCCCTAAAGCAGAACCACGGCGACTCCGGAGCCCAATCGCAGGAGCTTCCTCTGCCGGCTGATGTGCATCTTAGTCTTGTTTCCTAAGAGGACTAAGATAAAAATCATATTTAAAAGGCAAAGGAAAAACCCTTGTGCTCTCCCCACTTCAGGACCTTTTAAAACATGGGGCTGTTTGTTTTTCTAAAGCAACCCTCCTTAGCCAGTTGTGAGCAAAGTGTAACAGAGCTGCTTCGCTTTCTGGTTATCCAGAGCGTCTAAGATCCAAAGGAGTCATTAGAATAGCGGATTGGACCCCTGAGACCATGCGACTTCCCCCAGTTGCTTCAACGGCTTGTGTCCGACTACGAACGCGTCTGCAGCTTCCAGCCTGAAGCCCTCCAGAAGCGGAGAGCGTTACCCTCCCCGTTACGCATGGGCCCTTGCTTCTCATCTGAGTGTTTGCCTCAGCTTCCAGCCACTGGTCCTTGCCACACACTTGCCGATAAGGAGCCTTTGACACCCTTTGGAGATGGTTCTGAGTTTTGACTCTCGCCAGCCAACAGAGCCCTGGCATCTGGGTTTCCAGCAAAGCCTCAAAGGGGCTGTGCATTCCCCTACACGGAAGCACATCTGAAC
>NW_017729001.1:31089232-31092771 GCF_001723915.1 Gavialis gangeticus
CCGATAAGGAGCCTTTGACACCCTTTGGAGATGGTTCTGAGTTTTGACTCTCGCCAGCCAACAGAGCCCTGGCATCTGGGTTTCCAGCAAAGCCTCAAAGGGGCTGTGCATTCCCCTACACGGAAGCACATCTGAACAAGAAGCAAGCCCAAATCCCAAACCAAAAATCTACAGCCCAGATTATAAATCACACCCATGTCTTTTTATTTCTTTCTTTTTCAAAAGCCCCTATTGCTTCTGTACAACCTCTTTCTGTCCCTGCAATAAACTTCTGTTTAACAAAAACCCACTGGCTGGAGAAGCCTCACCAGGATCATCCTGCTCTTGTTTAATCCACCCCGAGTGATAACCATAAAATATCATAGAGCAAAACGCTGGCGCCATATAAACTGAGCTCAAAGACTACAATGAATCTTCTCTTAAATAATAATATATTTATAAGTTTAATGCCTCTCCAACCTCCCCTTAAAACCCAAACAATCCCCTGGGGCCCCCGCAGACCTGCGAGTATTGATCCTGTCTGGGCTGTGATTTTGCAGCAAGCATCATCTCTGAGGGGCGGGCCCTGCTGCATGGGCTTCAGGCAGTTCCTGGGAAACGAAAGGCACGTGTTTCCCCTCGGACTGAAGGGGCAAGGATTCGCACCTCCGGTGCATGAGCAGCAAGTGTGCTGGGCTCCCCCAGGACTGCCACACATTCAGCAGCTCCCACGTGCCCTTACCGGTGGCCCGTGTCCAGTCTAACTTGCACAACTTCCAGTTATTCTCTGCCTGGAGGGAGATGGGCAGTGGGGTCCCGCAGGGTTCAGTCCTTGAGCCGGTGTTATTTAATATCTTCACTAGCAATTTGGACGAGGTGTGGAGAGCACCCTCTCCAAGTTCGCGGATGATACCAAGTTATGGGGCAAAGTTAACACACCAGAGGGCAGGGAGCAGATACAGGTTGATCTGGACAAGTTGGGCAGAACAAAATAGGATGCAATTCAACAAAGATAAATGCAAGGTACTCCATCCAGGGAGGAGGAATCCCCAGCACATCTACAGGTTGGGGAAAGACCTCCTCAGCAGCTGAGAGGGATCTTGGAGTCATAGCCGGCAATGCAACGAAGCCATCAACAAGGCCAACCGCACCTTGTCGTGCATTAGCAGATGCATGACCAACAGGTCGAGGGAGGCGATGCTCTCCCTCTCTACAGCATTGGTCAGGCCGTGGTTGGAGCAGTGTTCAGCTCTGGGCGCTGCACTTGCAGAGGGATGTGGGGAATCTGGAGAGGGTTCAGAGGAGGGCCACTCGCATGATTAGTGGCCTCTGTGAAACACCCTACGGGGGGAGGTTGAGGGATCTAGATCTCTTCAGCCTTCACAAGAGACATCTGAGGGGTGACCTTGTAGCCGCCTATAAGTTTATCAAGGGAGGACAACGCAGAATTGGAGATGTGCTGTTTACCAGAACACCTCTAGGAGTAACTAGGAATAATGGGTGCAAACTAGCGGAGAACAGATTCAGGTTAGACAGTAAAAAGAAATTTTTTACAGTAAGATTGGCCAGAATCAGGAATGGGCTTCCAAGAGAGGTGGTGCTGTCACCTAACCTGGAGGTCTTCAAGAGGAGGCTTGACAGTCACCTGGCTGGGGTCGCCTGACCTCGGTCCTCTTTCCTGCCAGGGGCAGGGGGTCGGACACGATGATCCTGTGTGGTCCCTTCCGACTCTACACTCTGTGAACCTGAATCTGGCCCGCGGAGTGCTTTACTACACCTGACTCCCTGCCCCTTCCCTCTGGCACCACGTGGCTCCACCACTGCTGGATCTCCAGTGCAGAAGGTGGGTACTGGAGGACAGTGCTCGAGTTACTTGTGGGCTGATCATTAAAGGCAACTTCAGTGAAGCCTGTAGCTGCATGTGACAGAGCTGACTCCAGGTGGCAATGCCCCGACTCCTCGGAGCGCAGCTGACCTCGCTGGCATATGCTCTCCCGTAAGAGCATCTGCTCATGCCAAGTTGCCACTGCACATCTCTGCAAAGCAAGGGCTCGCGTCTTGGTCATGCCAGCGCCACTCTGGAGCAGAGCTGTTGGTGCTAAGAGCTTTGCTCCCAAATTACACGTGGGCCAGTGGTAGCCTCCTACCCAAAATTTGTGGGTGGGACTCCCCCCACAATGGCCCTGGGGAGCTTCCTCTGCAGAACAAGGTCTAAGCTAATGGCTTACCCTGCCCTTCCATTACCCGGGATGAAAACAACCTCTAGGTGTCCACAGCTTCTTTGCATTGGAGGCCAAGTGCTCCTCATGGGGTAGATCCTGAGTCACTGAGGAAGCAGGAGTCAGGCTGGAGCTCGGGAGCTATTAGTGACCTGGTGGGAAAGCACACTCCAGTCCCCAGGAAGCTGCCCCCCAATGAGCAAGTGAAGGAACAGGTCACCCTACCCTTCCGACCACAGCAGCTTTTTGCCATGTGCCGGAAGGGAACCAAGCTTAAAAGGGCCAGAAACAACAGGCTGTTTCCAAACAGGCTGCACCTGGGTTCATGCTCTTCACTGGTGTTACGTCTCTGACTTCAGCATGTCTGCATGCAACCCTCAGCAAAGCCTGCAGCCACCCAGCAGCCTCAGAGGGAGCAGACGCGGGCTGGGCAGGTGGGGGCTTTGTGATGTGGGGTATGGCCAGCACCCCAGGACTGAAGCAGGCACCCTGAGAACAGGAGAGAGGAGCTGCTGCAGCCAAGAGCTGGGACTACACCGAGGCCTGGTCAGGACAGAGGGGATTGGCAATACCCACGTGCCAGCAACTTGCCCGTGTTAATGCAAGAGAAGCCCCCGGGCAGAGACAGCGGACAGTGGAGGGCCATGCTGTGCACCCCCCAGCAAAGCTGGTAGGAGGGAGATGGAGCCAGGAAGGCTGCTTCTTGGAGCTTCAGCCTGCTAGGGCCACAGATACAGGGACCCAACCCTGCAGAGCCAGAGGCCCCGCGGGCCTTCCAGTGCCACCCTGCAAGGGTCCCCGAGTTGCCTGTGCAAGGCCTGACCCTCCGTGCTGCACAGGGCCTGCTCCTCTATCCCCATGTCCCATGCTCCCTGCTCCAGAGCCAGGCTGCCAGCACCACACCTACGCAGGATGCTGCTTCTCATGGTGCTAGTGTCTACTGAGAGATCCCAGGAGATCTGCAGTGGACACTAGCTCTTCCCTGGCTCCAGCCTTGCTGACAAGAGGAACAGCCCCTGGGTGCGGGGCTGGGAGGACCAGGCCGCTACGGGTCTCTTGGAGCTGGAAGCAGCATGCAGGACCCAAGCTCATTCAGACTAGAGCGGTTTGGGGCCCCGGGCACAGTACGTACTAACTGCCCAGAAAGAGCGAGTTGGCCAAATCCAGCCTCCACCCACCCAGCCCAGCTAATGAATCCCAGCCTACTTTTATTCTCCTCTTTGATGCGACCCCTTGCTAGAGGCAGCAACCGCTCCCCACACGATATCTAGAGCCCTGGGAAGTCTTGCCTGTGGAGACTTTAAAATGGACTTATCCATCCATCCAAACACCAACCAACCC